>NW_026000164.1:21026455-21130192 GCF_001458135.2 Marmota marmota marmota | reverse complement strand
GCCAGGGAAGGCAGAGCCAGGGGCGAAAGGCCGGGGTGGGGCGGAGCAGAGCGGGGCTGGGGGGGGGGCCCTCAGGACAGTGGACAGGGCTGTGGAGGGAAGGGTGGGGGGGCTGGTGCCAGCAGGGGGAGGCAGGCTCGAGGCCCAGGTCTACTGCCAGGTGTCGGGGGTTCCCGGTGCGGCACCAAAGACCTGGGGAGAGCAAGGTTCCCAGAGTAGAGCAAGAGTCCCAGGCGGGAGGCCTGTTTCATAAGGTGTTCTTGTTCAAATGAATATTTTTGGGATAATTACCTTGAAAGTGTTGTGGGCTTAGATTGGTTCCTGGAATTTAACAATAATTGGCTTTGGCATGTAGATGTTGACCCAAGGTATGATCTGAGGCAATTTACACATTTAGTTAGGGATATCAATTGATACAGTGAAGGAGGTTGTGGGTAGTATATAATGTGCAGTTCCAATGGGATTTTCCTATCTCAATCCAAGAGGCAGCAGAAGCAACTAGTGATGGATCCCTAGTTATCTTTGTATACCCCCTACTCTTTTGAAAGTATGGTATTGATGGGTGTCTGGATTAAGATTGGTCCTGTAGGGGCTGCATGTACTGCTAGCTTGCAAGGGTGGCTGGTGCAAGGCTTAGATCTACTGGAATGTATCATGGTTTGGGGATCAGTAACAAGAACACGTGTTGGGCAGGGGTATTATTCCCAAAAGTAGTCCTCTGATCTTAGATGTCAAGTTTCGTCCCCTACCTCAGGTGAACATCATCATACAGGGACCTCGAAGAGTGTCCTGGCAAGGGGCAGGGGCAAAAAAGGGGCCTAACTGGTTATAGAAAAGAGAGGGAAGAGGAAGGAAGAATTGAGCCCCAGTAAAGTAATCAGAGGAACGTCTGCTCTAGGGGAAAGCATTTAATTAGAGGAGTGTGGCAGTGCAAGGGTACCACAATGCATGGGAAACCCAGGGGAACAGATGGAGTCCAAGCAAGTGGCCCACCTGTCAGGGGACATGGAGGCACTACTTGAGAAAGTAAGCCAGTGTTTCAAGGGGGGAGCCCTGCCCAGGCTTGTAGTGCCAAGTGGTGGGGTTAGGATGTGGTAGGGTATGCAAGTATGGGGAAAGAAGTAGGATATCTTGCAGGGAGTGGTAGGATCAAGAGCGAGGCCTACTGCCAGGTGCCAGGTTTGGGTGGCAAGTCCAATGACCTGGGTAAGGGGAAACAGGAGATGGGCAGGGCAGATGGAGGATAAGGAAACTGAGGTCATCTAGGGCAAGGATGGGAATCTATGGCCATGGAAGTTTTACACTATGTCATGGTAATTTTGTGAGGCCAAGTTGTTCAGACCACGAAGTAAACATGCAGGAATGGGATAATGGCACAGGACTGGTGCAGGGAGTGTCAAAGAAATGTAGCAAGGGTCCAAAGCAAGAAATCTAGGCAACAAGTGTAAGGAGCCAGTAAACACAAAAGGAAGAGAAGCTGGGGCGGGGGGGGGGCACTTATGGAGTATCTATCTGCAGCTTCCCCCGAAAAAGGCCACAACTCTTGCACTGCCCAGCCACATCCCCATTTCCAATGTCCACACTTGCACTGTCCAACTGGATCTGATTTCCTGCACTCATGCCTACTGTGCTCCTGTGGCCTTTCCTCATAACTATTTCTCACACTTGCATGGTAGAGCTGAGAGACCTGATTGCCTGTGATGTTTCCAGCTCTGCTGCTGTGTTCCAGTGTTCAGCCCCAGATGTGACAGGAACCCTGTAGTCCCATGACAATCCAATCCCAGGAAACCCAAAGTCCTAGTCAAACCCCTACCCCCACCCCATCCCACCAATATATGAGGGAAGGAGACTTACCATTCGAAGCAGGGACATCCGGCTTGGCCATTTGTATAGCCTCTCAATGTGGAATTGGTTTCTTCCTCTTCATTTCAGTCACATGATTCTCACACATCAGATACTGGCTAGGAATGGGTCAAACTGGCCCTTCCTGGAAGTCTGACATGGGAGATTTCCAGGAGCGAAATCTTCTCAAATCTCAGTTTGTTTGTGTGAGAATGATGCAAACCCATAAAAAATGCTGAACTGTTGACAAAACTTTACCTCTGTGGTTCCAGTTACAGTCATATATGACATGACATTTCAGTCAGTGAAGATCAGTTTATAAGTGGGTCCCATCAGACTAGATCACCTAGTGATGACACTTTATGTGGGTGGGTACATACACTGATGTTTGTATATGGACAAAATCACCTCAGGATGCATTTCTCAGAAAACATTCCATCATAGAGCAATACCATAAGTGTATGCCTGTGAACAAGCATCATTTTGTTCCAGGAAAATCCTTTATATAAATTACTCTTACTTAGATGCCTTAAAATTAAAATTGTCTATTGTGCTCCAAAAAGAGACTAAGGTAGAAAGGCTGCCTAAAATTATACAGCCTGCTGCCTAAAGCTAGGAATGTCAATCAGTGATTGCTTGCCTAGCTTGTACCCAGCCCTGGTTTTAATCACCAGAATAGCAAGAACAAAACAAGACTTAGAGCCTTAGTCTGCTAATTCCACCAACAATATGGGGCCACCAAACCAGAACAAATTCAATTGAACTTGCTCTTTCTCATCTCAGATATATATTGCTCTATGGTGAACATGTCAATCCTGTGTTAACTTCATAAAATCAATGCCCTGCTATAATAATCTCCCTTATGTCCTGCCCTTTATGAGTCTGGGTCTCTTCTGATACTCTAGACACTTGGACAATACAAAGTCATGCAACAAATTACATCATGAAACTCAGCTATAACAACTAAATTATGGGGGCTGGGGATGTGGCTCAAGTGGTAGCGCGCTCGCCTGGCATGCGTGTGGCCCAGGTTCGATCCTCAGCACCACATACAAAGATGTTGTGTCCGCCAAAAACTAAAAAATAAATATTAAAAAAAATTCTCTCTCTCTCTCTAAAAAAAACACAACTAAATTATGCTAAAATAAAACCAATAATAGACTCTGATACTTTTTTTTAAATCTGGAAAGCCCATAGTTAAGGCAATGCCACCATTTTCCAGAGGTGAATGTTCATGAGGTTCTGACTTTACCAGTGGGTTCATCTATTAGATGGCTTAATAATTTGAACAGACCACAGGTAGGTGGTTGCTAAGAGCCAAGTATATGATGCATGGCATTTTTGGTCTAAAGGTGACGCCAGCTAGCCATTGAGATGATATGATTATGTTAAGATTTGCATTCATATGGATATTGGACTCCTGCTATTCACCTAGGCCGGCTACGGGACTCCTGGAGAGTTCCCATTGGTTGGGGAAGTACAGTAGGAGGGAGTTCCGGGGGAGGAGCTCTCTCTGCGGGTCCGGGAGGAGGCCGCGGGGGTGGAAAAAATCTTCCTGGCGGTACCGGACATTGGCGGCAGTTTCAAAAAATAAACTTTGTTCCTGCTTGAGTGGCTCGTGATTTTGTGCCCAGCCAGACTGCGGCAGGTGGTGAAGAGTATAGGCATATGAGGCATGAATGGAGGAAGTAGGTCATTATGGGTTTGCCCTTGAGGACAGTATTTGTCCTTGGCCCCTTCCTCTTCAACCCTGCTTCCCCAGTGCCAAGAGCTGAGCAGCTTTCTCTACCATACCCTTCTGCCATGATATTCTGCCTCATTTGGGTGCCAGATCAATGGTGCTAACTGACCACGGACTGAGTCCACTGAAACAACGAACCAAAATAAACTCTTCTTTCTCAAATTTATTCTTATTCAGGTATTTTGATCACAGCCATGAAAAACTAACATAGCATCTTTTTCATGTGAGGTTATTCTTTTTTAAAAATTTTTTAGTTGTCAATGGACCTTTATTTTATTTATTGATATGTGGTGCTGAGAATCAAACCCAGTGCCTCACACATGCTAAGCAAGCGCTCTGCTGCTGAGCCACAACCCCAGCCCTGACGTTATTCTTAAAAGTATTTATCAAATGTATTTATCAAATAAAACCTCAATCATATAACCACAAATATTGATTTAATAAAATTATTAGTCACACCACCAGAAATATACCACTTGCCTGAGTCTCTGTTCCTCACAATTAATATCCTGGAGGCTTTAACCTATAGGAACTTGATGACAAGTACCAATATAAAAGTATTTTAATTTTTAAATACATAACTGAAATTATTATTAATTTTAAAATAAAGGCACTTGGCTTATTTTTCTATGAAATCTTTATACTGAAAATATAAATGTGCCTCCAGGTAAGGAAACATCCACCAAGTGGCTAAAAACATGAACCAATTACAAATGTATTCCTTAAATATATCTTATCTTCATTTTTCTTGGAAAACCTATACTCAACCATTTGAGTTAATAGTCAATGGAAATTAAAGTTGATAATTCCCTTCCATCTTATAGAAGATAACACTCAACTATTATTAACAGTTAAGCATAAAAACCAAAATTCCTGAGCACTAATAACTATATGGAATACAACTATTTTAATTCATTTGGCAAATGCCGCAGTCCGGCTACAGCAGAATAATCAGGGGGGTGACGAAGAACTTGTGTACGTTGATACAGCAGGAGTAGGAGCCGTTTATTGCAGGACAGGAGCAGTATTTATACATTCCACACAGCTTATCTAATTAGCATAAACTAGATACATCAGTCAACCAATCAGGAATCTCTACACCTAATGGCTCGGTTTTGTTACTTCTCAAACCACTCCCTCTGACATTTGGCCAGGCACCATCCAGACTTGTTTACGAACTTTAACATTCCCCTGGCAAAATGCCAGGTGTTATTTTGACTTGTTTACAGACTCTAACAGGCAAATGTTGCTGATACTTAACCATGTGCCAGTCTTTACAAATAACTTCTACTAAATTTCCATTTCTATCATATTTGAAAACACACAGGTAACAAAATTTCTTACAACTCCCATATCAACATCATGTGGTCAATGCCCACAGGTCAAGTACAAACTCCAAAGCAAGACAGACTACCAAGAGATCCACCAAGGGGTCTGACACAAGAAAGAAGGTCCACCTGGTTGCATCTGTGTGGGCCAGGCCACCTAATACCACTTCCCTTCCAATTCCTTCTTCCAGAAGCTCCTCACCCCTGTGTGCATTTTCAGCTGCACTCACCCTAGGACTTTGTTCAGCAGGTTCTTCACCTGAGTACTCACAGTTTGTAGAGACCAAGAAGGGCACTGGCTGCAGCTGGGGAGGTGAAGGAGGGAGGTGTGAAAAGTCCAGTTTCACTTGAAGGGTCAAAGCTGAAGGACAAATGGAAGAGCTCATGGATGCCAGGCCTGGGAAGAACCTCAGTGTCCACTGTGCTATCCCACTGCTTCCTCTCAACCCTCCTCTCAACAACTTTGCAACTTACTGCACCATCTACTAATTTATTTCCTATTCCCAATCTCTCCCCCACTAGAGAGTATACCCTGTTAAGGGCAGCATTTTGCCTGGTAAAGAAACTACTGAAGCAAGGGCCCCCCACAGTCTAGATTGAAAAGGATCATGTTATGATTTGGACATGAAGTGTCCTGAAAAACTGTTAATGCAGAACTATTCAAAGGTAAAGTGATTAGACTTAGAGCTGTGAACTAAATCAGTTCATTTATTTTGAATAGAGTAATTGGGTGGTAATCATAAGCAAGTGGGGTATGATTGAAGGAAGTGGGTTACTGGGTACCTGTCCTGAATGGGTCCATATTCCCTATGGCCTCTTCCTCTTCCTCCTTTCTGTCTCCTGGCCAACAACAATGGGGCAGCACTCCTCCATCATGCCCTTCCACAGTGACATTCTGCCTCATTTTGGGCCCAGAGCAATGGAGTAAGTCCATCATGGACTGAACCTCTCAAACTAATTGTTCTTGTCATGTACTTTCTTGTTAGTGACAAAAACCTGACTAACACAGGCCACAAGCCTTGTCTAGGGGAGGTGAAGGATACAGGAATGCACAAACTAGAAAATGCCTCCTTGGAGGACCAACCAGTAAGTAATTCTGCCTTGTGGGTCATCCAGTCTGCACCACTACTTAACTGTGCTCCTCTGCCAAGAAAGCAGCCATGACTGTGTTCCAGTAAAACTTTACTTAGATAAACATGTGGCAGGCCAAATTTGACTCACAGGTAGTCATTTCCTAATGAAATAAAGTTCAAGTACACAGAAAAATGCCATGATTGGGTTGGGTGGATCGGTCAAACAGCAACAACAACAATGGCAGAGGTTTTAACAAGTCTAATAGTGACACAAAAACCTGAAAATAATACCCCAGGCTGGGAGTGGTGACTCCTACCTGTAATTCCAGCAGCTCAGGAAGCTAAGGCAGGAGGATTGTGAGTTCCATGTCAGACTCAGCAACTAATTGAAGCCCTAAGCAATTTAATGAGACCCCAGTCTCTAAGTAAAATATTAAAAAGTGTTGGGTAGATGACTTGGAAGTTAAGCACCACTGGGTTCAATCCTCAGTTCCTAAAAAAAAAAAAAAAAAAAAAAAAAAAATTAAAAGAGGCCACATTGCCAGCCAGAGACAAGACCCCAAATATAAACATTAGGAACCTGCATCTAATATTGACCTCACAGCCTCAAGAACATATTTTGTAAGGTCAATACCCACTTGACCTGAATAAGAGTTTAACACAGGTACAAATGAATTCTATAACCAGCCTCCTGGCTGAGCTAAAGGTCACAAGCATTCAGGGACCAGATAGGAGTACTGAAGAACATTTCTACTACCTGATGATACCTGCACCAATTACACAAAGTAGAAGAAAGAAAGAAAGAAAGAAAGAAAGAAAATTAAAATTCAACGTCTCTTATTCTCATGAAAATCATTAGAAAAGTCACTGAATCAACAACAACCTCGTATAAAAGTCCCTTTCAGGGCTGCTCAGTTGATAGAGTGCTTACCTTGCATGCACACCGACTTGGGTTCAATTCCTAGCACCACCAAAAAGAAAAAAAAAAGTGTCCCTTTCACAACAGACATAAAAAGTTTAAGTCCTCAGGAACAAACAACATAAAAAATATGCAGAGCCAAACTTCAGTAAGGGGCACATGTGGTGACTAGAGTGAACACATGCCCTGCATGGGTCAAAAAACCATTAATTTTGGAAACAAGACGTCATAATGAATGTAATTTTAATCAAAATCACAAACTTTGGGGGTAAGATAAAGTTGTTAGAAAAGATTTTTGAAGAGGTGTGGAAGAAGGATACCAACCTTGTAAAAAGTGGCTGTGAGCAGTGGGAACCTGGTGTGAATGCTTTGTCTATTTCTGGACCCCACAGTCCTGCTGGCAAGAGCAACCAAGCTTTTTTTGTTGGAGGTAGGTGGTGAGGGCAGTGCTGTGGATGGAACCCAGGGTCACTCTATCATGGAGCAACAATTGTGGCCATTTTTATTTTGAAACAGCATTTTGTAAGTTGCTGAGGCTGGCTTCCAACTTGTAACCCTGCTGCTTAAGCCTTCCCAGTCCTAGAATTACAGGCATGGGCCACCAGGCCAGTCAGGTTCTTCTTCTAAGAACTCATTTTCCCCACCCACTTACCCCTTACAGCTCCTGGGTAGCCTTTTCAGACTCTAGAATGTACAAAGGCTTGGAATAATGGAACCTTATGTCCACCTGTCCATGGTTTGAGCGTGGAACCAGGGCACAGGGTGGCTTGGTTTTGGTGCTGGGCCGTGTGTTATGTGACTATGAAATGATCCTAAATACTTCTAAAGTTTGATGTTTTGGGAGTGTGTTCCCTCCTCGCTAGAGTATGATGGGTTGCCAGATCTCATATGTCCCATCAGACTCCCCACGTGACAGCTACTGACCTCAACTACTGAGCTTCAGAAAAGATCCTAACTCAAGAGTTTGACAGACACCTTGAGAGTTTAGGTTATGGTAGAGCCACACTGTCATGTGAAAGCCCATGTGACACTTCTCTGAAAGCCTAGAGCCAAGCAGTGACAAGGCCTCATCAGCTGCAAATTAATCTCAGAAGCCTCACCAACCAATACCACCTGCTACCAACTAGCAATTAGAGACCTTACCTGTTATCGTGACTGTCCACCGAGATGGTCAAGCTGGCTTCTCCAAGAACTGCTCCTATACAGGAAAACCTCAGCTTCAATGAGACTTGACTTTTCACAAGGCCTGTTTCCATATTAATTAAACAAGGGGGCTTTAAGAATTTTGGAAACCATTACTATGTGGTTAAAGTACTTTGTCTTGGTGTATTCTATGAGGTTTTTTCACATTATTCTCTCCCCTCTGAGCACTGTAAACCTACACAACAATTCAACTGTATTTCCAACTTTGATGACCTGGAAAGAATTTCTAAAAGTGGCACAAACTATAAGAATTCTGTGCCATGCTCACAAACACTTCCGTTAAATTAGTTGAGTACATACACCTGTTCTCACTATAAATTGTGATATATGCACTGCCCAGAACCTTAGGATGATGGCATAATTGGGGCTTTCTTTGACCAGTAAGTATATAAAGGTAAATGAGTAAATTACTATTCTTATTCTTTTCATTTTGAAATTTGGAAACTATTCTCTATCATAACAAGCTAGAAAATTTTAATTACTTATTTATTTAGGTAACAGGAATTAAACCCAGAGTAACTAATCACTGAGCCACATCCCCAGCCCTACTTTGTGTTTTATTTAGAAATGGAGTTTCACTGAGTTGTTTAGGACCTTGCTAAGTTGCAGAGGCTGGCTTTGAAGTTGTGATCCTTCTGCTTCAACCTCCTGAGCTGCTGAGATTATAGGCATGCACCATCACACCCAGCTAAACTACCAAATTTTAAATACATGGTATACATAAAACAATAGGTTGGAAGCCAGGTATGTGCATGGAATCCCAGTGACTTGGGAGTCTGAGGCAGGAGGATCACAAGTTTGAGTCCAGGTAGGAAATTTAGTGAGACCCTGTCTCAGAATCAAATTTAAAATAACTGGGGCTATAGTTCCATGGTAGAGCACCCATATATTCCCAGTCCAGCAAATTAAGGTATGAAGATCTCTACTGTCTACACATAGTAAATTAAAGACAGACAGACAATTTCAGATCATACAGATGGTTCAACTAGAACCTGTTTAAATCTCAGAACAAGGCTTATGTAAGCACTTTAGAAGTTTCTTTTCAGGTTTAAGACATCAAGAATACACACTGCCTTTTATGAAAACCCAAACAACTGAGTGTTGTGAAGGCACTCATCTCACAGGAAAAATTTACATACTCATGGGCTAATGATGAAATTTCCACATTCTTTATAATCCTACTCTCTCAGTCTCTGTCAAATCCTTAAATCCCTTGCTTAAATAAAAGCTTCAATTGCTTACTAAACATTTAAAATAGAGGCAAAGACCAAAGTTCTATAGCAGGCTATAAAATCATTTAAAAAATGGAGACAATGTGGTGCCTTGTAATCCCAGCAACATGGGATGCTGAGGCAGGAGGAATGCAAGTTCAAACCCAGCCTCAGCAACTTATCGAGGCCCTAAGCAACTCACTGAGGCCCTAAGCAACCCACCAAGGCCCTGTATCTAAATAAAATATAAGAAACTGGCTGGGGATGTGACACAGTGCCTCTGGGTTCAATCCCCAGTACCAAAACCAACCAAACAAACAAAGGTATAGATACAATAGCAACACTCATGTGAAAACATTACTACCAGCAAGGATCACCAATACATCTTGTTATACATAAGATCACCATTGATCTTATCATAAACACTTGAAAAGACTTAATTAAAAAACAAGAGAAGGCTGAAGTTGTGGCTCAGTGGTAGTGAGCTTGCCTGGCAGGTGTGAGGCACTGGGTTGGATTCTCAGTATCACATATAAATAAATAAATTTTTAAAAAGGTCCGTTGACAACTAAAAAAAAAAAAATGAAAGCAAGGCACAGTGGTAACCATCTGTAATTCCCTCTCAGTCACTGGGGGAATAAGGAAGAAAGACAAAAGTTAGTGAACAGCCTGGGCAATTTAGGCCTTGTGCAGAATAAGCAATACGATCTGCCAAGGCCAAGTCAAGTGAGGTAGTGGAAACCTATAGTCTCAGTGGCTCCAGAAGCTGAGGCAGGAGGATTGACAGTTCAAAGCCAGTTTCACCAATTTAATGAGTCAGTAAGCAAATCAATGTGACTTTCTGTAAAAAAATATTTTAAAAGGGCTGGGGATGTGATTCAGTGCTTAAGTGCTCCTGGGGTTCAATCCCTTGTACAAAACAAAACAAAAAAACTCAATGGCTGTAGCTCAGTGGTAAAACTCCCCTGGATTCAATCCCCAGTATCAAACACACACACACACAAACACGCACATGCACACACACACCCCCCACAAGAATGAATGTCCAACTTGTTAATGAGGTACACACATTTCTAGCAATTCTGCAAATAGAGGAAGGAGGAATCAAAGTTTGAAACCAGTCTCAGCAACTGAGGGAGACACTGTCTTAAAACAGAAAGCAAAAAAGGGCTGGGGCTGGGGCTCAGAGGCAGAGCGCTCTCCTGGAATGCAAGAGGGACTGAGTTCAATCCTCAGCACCACATAAAATAAAATAAAGTTATTGTGTCCACCTATAATTTAAAAATATTTTTAAAAATAAAAAAAAATAGAAAGCAAAAAGGACTTGAATGTAGCTCAGTGACAGAGAATATGTGGGTTCAACCCCTAAATCCCCACAAGAAAATAAAAAGGATGTTGGCCCATGAGTGCAGCTCTGAATTCAACCCCCAGTCCCGCCAAAAAGAGAGTACATATATTGTCATTCACTAAATTGTTTAAGTGGGCTGGGGTTGTAGCTCAGTGGAAGAGTGCTTGCTGAGCATATGTTCTCACTGGGTTTGATCTTCAGCACTACATAAAAATATACAAAAACAGAGGTATTGTGTCCATCTATAATAAAAAATAATACTAAAAAGATTGTTTAAGTTATAAGAATACTAGAAAAGAAATATCTTTACAAACAAGAATAACCAGTTAGAACACAATGGGGAAAACTCATTAGGAATAGACCCAGAGGTTGTTGGTGCAGCCCTGCACGTGAACTCTAGACAGTACACCCAGGGCCTGCATGCATGCACAACATTCACCTTCCACCCTCAGCACAGAAATCAGCAATTGTTAAAAATGTATAACACCTAAGAATAAACTCTCATGCAAGCTCTACCGTTATAAAACTGCAAAACATTCTTGAAATGATGAAAAACTTCACCCGACTGGAGTCAGACCTCTATTTGGATGAAAATGATAAAGAAAACAAAAGACAAATGCCTAAACCTGGACACAGAAGGTACCAGCCTGTAGTCCCAGCTGCTCAAAAAGCTGAGACAGGAGGACAATTGCACCCCAAACTTTAAGGCAGGCCTGCACAATATAGGAAGACCCTCTTAAAAAAAAAGAAAACAAAGAAAGAAAACCAACAGCAACAAATATGAAATAACTCTACTCTGGAGATAAGGTCAAGGATGAAAAGTCACAGGCTAGCCTGCTTCTAAATAAAAAATAAAAAGGGCCAGGGATAAAGCTCAGTGGTAGATCACTCCTGGGTCCAATCCCTAGTTCCAGAAAAAAAAAATAATAAAAGAATCATAAAGCAGTTCACAAACAACAGGGAAGGCTGGCATAGTGGCACACGTGTGTAAACCCAGCAGAGCTTGGGAGGCTGAGGCAGGAGGAGCACAAATTCAAAATCAGCATCAGCAATTTAGCGAAGCCTTAAGCAACTCAGAGAGACCCTGTCTCTAAATACAAATAAAAAACTGGCTGACGATGTGGCTCAGTGGTCAAACTCCCCTGGTTCAATCCCCAGTATCAAACACACACACACACACACACACAATGAATGTCCAGCTGGTTAAAGAGGTACACTCCTTTAATCCCAGCAACTCAGCAAAATAAGGAAGGAGGAACCAAAATTTGAAGCCAGCCATGGCATTTTATTTTTAAAATAAGTAAAAAGGGCTTGGTATTTAGCACAATGGCAGAGAATCTCTGGATTCATCCCCAAAATTCCCACCAGAAAAAAAAAGTTGGCCAATGAGAGCAGCTCTGAATTTAATCCCCAGTTTCGCCAAAAAATAGAGCATGTAATATTATGATCCGTTAAATTAAAAATACTAGAAAACAAATATCTTTATAAACAAGAATAACCAGTTAGAAAACAATTTGGAAAAACTTGTTAGGAATAGAGGAGGGGGTGAGGGGTGGCGTGGCACTGCATGTGAACTCCAGACATTAAACCCCGGGACTCCACATGTGCTCAACATTCACCCCACACCCTCAGCACAGAAAACAGCAATTGTTAAAAATATATAACACCTAGGAATAAACTCACATACAAGCTCTACAATTATAAAATTGCAAAACTTTCCTGAAATGATGAAAAACTTCACCCAAGGAGTATTTGGATAAAAATCATAAGGAAAACAAAGACAAACGCCTAAACCTGGATGCAGAAGGTACCAGCGTATAGTCCCAGCTGCTCAGAAAGCTGAGACAGGAGGACAACTTGAGCCCCAAACTTTAAGGCAGGCCTGGACAACATAGGAAGACCCTCCTCCAGGAAAAGAAAACAAACAACAACAACAAATATGAAATAACTCTACTCCAGAGGTGAGGCAGTAGGATGGAAAGTTGCAGGCTAGCCTGCTTCTAAGTAAAAAATAAAAAGAGCCAGGGATAAAGCCCAGTCTTAGATCACCCCTGGGTGCAATTCCTAGTTCCAGAAAAAAATAATAATAAAAAAATACCATAAAGCAGTTCACAAACAACAGGATAGGCCCCAAAACAAAAAACAAAAAACAAACAAGCAAACAAAAGATATTTGTACAATAGTGACACTCCTGTGGAAACATTACTACCAGCACCAATCACCAATACAGCTTACTATACATAAGATTATCATTGATTATCATAAATACTTTATAAGGAAAAGTCTTCATTAGAAACCATGAGAGTCAGCCACAGAGGTGACCATCTGTAATCCCCTCTCAGTCGCTGAGGGAACTAAGGCACTAAGGGAGGAGGAATGAAAATTAGAGAGCAACTTGGGAATTCAGACTTTTGCCAAAATAAGCAATAAAAATTGTCATGGCTGAACCAGGCAAGGTGCACATGTGTAATCCCAGTGGCTCAGGAGGGGAAGCAGGAGGATTGTGAATTCAAAGCCAGCGTCAGCAGCTTAGCAAGTCACTAAGCAACTCAGTGAGACCCTGTCTCTAAATAAAATATTTTAAAAGGGCTGGGGATGTGGCTCAGTGGTTAAGCGCCCTGGATTCAATCCCTAGTTAAACAATAAACAAACAAACAAACAAAAAACCCACATAGCTGTAGCTTAATGGTAAAACTCCCCTGTGTTGAATAACCATTATCAAACATACACACACACACTCACACACATGCACGCACGTGCGTGCACACACAAGAAAATTAATGTCCAGCTTGTTACAGAGGTACACTCCTTTAATCCCAACAACTCTGCAAACTGAGGAAGGAGGACTCCCAGTTTGAGGCCAGCTTCAGCAACTGAGGAAGACATTGTCTTAAAAAGTAAAAAGCAGGGCTGGGGTTGTAGCCTGCCTAGCACGTGCCAGACGAGGAGTTCCATCCTCAGCATCATATAAAAATAAAATAAAGGCAGTGGGTCCAAGTACAACTTAAAAAAAAACTTAAAAATAAAAAGTAAAAATGGATTGGGATGTATCTCCGTAGCAGAAAAATATCATTGTTCAAGCCCTAAATCCCCAACAGAAAAAAAAAAAAAAAGCTGGCCCATGAGTGCATCTCTCAATTTAATCCCCAGTTATGCCAAAAATAGAGCATGTATATTCCCTTTCATTAAGTCATAAAAATGCTAGAAAACAAATATCTTTATAAACAAGAATAACCAGTTAGAACACAATGGGGGAAAATTCATTAGGAATACAGGAGGGGGTGGGGGGGTGGCGTGGTGGTGCTGCCTGTGAACTCCAGACATTAAACCCAGAGCCTCCACACGTGCTCAACATTCACCCTAGACCCTCAGCACAGAAAACAGCAATTGTTAAAAATATATAACACCTAGGAATAAACTCTCATGCAAGCTCTACAGTTATAAAACTGCAAAACTTTCCTGATACCTTCTTTTAAATGATGAAACACTTCACCCAACTGGAGTCAAACCTCTATTTGGATAAAAATCATAAGGAAACAAAAGACAAATGCCTAAACCTAGACCCAGAATGTATCAGCCTGTAGTCCCAGCTGCTCAGAAAGCTGAGACAGGAGGACAACTGGAGCCTTTAAGGCAGGCCTGCACAACATAGGAAGACCCGCTTCCAGAAAAAGAAAACAAACAACAACAAATATGAAATAACCTCTCCGTAGGTGAGGCAGTACAATGAAAAGTTCCAGGCTATCCTACCTCTAAACAAAAATTTTAAAAAGCCAGGGATAAAGCTCAGTGGTAGATCACCCCTGGGAGCAATTTCTAGTTCCAGAAAAAAAAAGTAATAATAAAAGAACCATAAAGCAGTTCACAAACAACAGGATAGGCCCCCAAACAAACAAACAAGCAAACAAAAGATATATGTACAATAGTGACACTCCTGTGGAAACATTACTACCAGCGCCAATCACCAATACAGCTTACTATACAAAAGATTACCATTATCACAAATGTTTTAGAGGAAAAGTCTTCATTAAAAAACGTGAGAGCCAGGCACAGAGGTGACCATCTGTAATCCCCTCTCAGTCACTGAGAGGGAACTAAGGCAGGAGGAATAAAGTTAAGAGAGCAGCCTGGGAATTCAGACCCTTTGCCAAAATAAGCAATAAAAATTGTCATGGCTGAACCAGTCAAGGTGCACACGTGTAATCCCAGTGGCTCAGGAGGGGAGGTGGAAGGATTTTGAGTTCAATGCCAGCCTCAGCAACTTAGCAAGTCACTAAGCAACTCAGTGAGACCCTGTCTCTAAATAAAATATTTTAAAAGGGCTGGGGATGTGGCTCAGTGCTTAAGCACCCTGGATTCAATCCTTAGTAAAAAAACAACAACAACAACCAAACAAACAAACAAAAAAACCACATGAATGTGGCTTAATGGTGAAACTCCTCTTGGTTGAATCCACAGTATCAAACACACACACCCGCACGCGCACACACACAACTGAATGAAAGTCCAGCCAGTTACAGAGGTACACTCCTTTAATCCCAACATCTCTGTAAACTGGGGAAGGAGGAATCCCAGTTTCAGGCCAGCTTCAGCAACTGAGGGAGACATTGTCTTAAAAAGTAAAAACAGGGGCTGGTGTTCTGCCTCAGTGGTAGAGCACTTGCCTACCATGTGTGAGACAAGGAGTTCAATTCTCAGCACCACATATAAACAAATTATTAAAATAAGGTTCATTGACAACTAAAAATATATTTTTACAAAAATGGACTGGAGATGTAGCTCAGCCATAAAGTAGTCCTAGGCTCAATCCCCACTAGCAAAAATAGTTTAAACAAACAACGGCAGACTAATATGAGGAAATATCTGTGCATTGGCTTATTCAGGCTTCTAAAACAGAACCCCATTGCATCTCTTTCTTACAAATAACCGTTTATTTCCTACCATTTTGCAGGTGTAGAAGTTGGAGATTGAAGACTGCTTCCAAATTGCTTAAGACACCTTCCTGCAGGCTCCTCACAAAAGAGAGAATCACTTTGGACCTCCTTTACATAGCCACAACCAGATCCTGGGGTGTGGACTCCACCCCCAAGGTCGAAGGGTCCTCCCCCTAAGAGATAAGTTTCAGCACACTAATGGTACACTTCTGGCACCACCACTCCCTCCATAGGGTGGAGTAAATTAGAGTGCATCCAAACAAAATATCACTCAGCCTTTAGGAAGTTATTTAGACCATGAGGCAAACAAACTTTTCACATTTTGAGACAACTAAGGAAATCCAAACACCACCAGTGTGACAATAATAATGATTACTGTTGAGTCTTGAGTATTTATGAAGACTTAGCTTTGAGAGATATACAATAGAACATTTAATGCAATGCTTTTTCTGGCCATGAATGGAGAACTATTGAACATAGTGAGGCCCTAAGCAACTTTGCAAGACCCTTTGGCAAGAAAGAGCAGGCTGCATCTAAATTGAAGGGCAAATATCCAGGACCTAAGGGGAATGCTAAGCATAGTATTCTATGCAAATAATGTAAATTTCCAAAGGTGCCACCCAGTCCTACAGGAGTTGAAGCACAGGTCACAGTCTAGGGGGAGAGGGTATGTTCCTGGAACAGCCAGAACACCCACATGCTTTCTAATAAGACAGACAGCTCAGACCCTGAGGCATAAGGATATTTCCATCCCTTTGCACCCACCAAGAGATCAATCTGATGCTAAAAATTTTAAATTATAATCCCTCCACTCCACTGAAGAAGTGCGTGATGCAGGTACCACTACCCTTGTGTTCACAAGGAAATGAAAGGCCAGGAGTTTGTTCTACATTCAGCATCTCTCCCCACACTGGACTTTAAAGCCCTTCTTAGAAGGTCACACACAAGCCAAGAGTAGAGGCTCATGTTTGGAAGTCAACCACTAGGGGAGCTGAGGCAGGAGGATTGAGAATTCAATGCCAGTCTCAGCAACTTAGGAGGCCCTTAACAACTTGGTGAGACACTGACTCTGATTAAAAAATAAAAAATGGACTGGGGATATGGCTCAATGGTTAAGTGTCCCTGGGTTCAGTTCCTGGTGCCAATAAATAAATAAATAAGAATAAAAATTTTAAAATACCAGGGAACAAAATTTGAGTTCATTCAGGTAATTTTTTTTTATATGTGCATGTTAAACAAATCTAGGGTGATATTCTCAAATTAATTATGAAAATATTTATACTGGAGTCACATTAGACTCTGATTTTCCATGACTACTTCTTAATGAGATCTTTCGACATCACTTGAATTTTTTAAAAAAACCGTTTATTTTCACAATTTAGTAAAATAAAATTATTTCATTTCCTAAATGATACAGAGGCACAAACATTAAGAAGATCTACTAAGGTGCTAGGGGCATAGCTCAGTGGTAGGGTGCTTGCCTAGGATTAGGAGGCAGATTTGATCCCCAATACCAAAAAGCAAGGGGCCAACAAGGAGGAGATTAAAGCTAGAGACCTAAGGTCAGTTGAGGGTCACCCACAGAAAAATGCAGAAATAGCAAGTGTCGCGACTTCTTGCCCGCAAGGAAGACGCAACACTCGGGAATCTTCTTTCAGTAGTTTATTTCAGGCCCCTGATAGTTCTTCATCTCCCTCTCGGATGCCCCTCCCAGCCTTAATAAAGCATCTCAAGCCCCAATGCAAAGCAGCCACGTGGAGCTTTCTCATAGGGTGATGAAAAGTCATGCGCCAACTCTCCCAAATAAGGAGTTGTTTGTCACAGACCACAGCGGAGCCAGCGCCATCTTGTAATGGCGACCATAATTTGCATAAACGGCAGAAGCGGCTCACCACAAGCAAGGAGCAATAGAAGCAGATACCTTACACAGACAGTGGGCAGAGCAGGACAGTTCAGAGAACCATAGACCAATCAGAGTCAAGAGAGGTAGGGAGGGGTTGAGGGGGCAACCAAAGAATTCTGATTCTCCTTCAAAAGATGAAAAAGACAAAGGAAAGAAAGAGCAGGCTGCATCTAAATTTAGCAACAAGACTTGGAGGACCTAAAGAGAGTGCTCAGCATAGTATTCTATGCAAATAATGTAAATTTCCAAAGGCACCAGGCAGTCCTACAGGAGTTGAAGCACAGGTCACAATCTGGGTGAGAGGGGATGTTCCCAGAACAGCCAGAACACCTACAGGCTTTCTAATAAGACAGGTCAGACCCTGAAGTGTAAGGATAGGTTGCATCCTTGAGCTTGCAATCCTCTTTCCTCAGCCTCTGGAGTGGCTGGAATTACAATAATGTTAAATACTGAAGATGAAGGAAGGCAGACTGGTATCTGCGTTCATGTCAAAATAATCATCTCCACACTAACAATTACTTACCCCTTTCCACCACTCCCTCAAATGCTGCTCCAAAGGGAATCACTTTTCCATCTGTTAAAGTTAAAACTGCCTGAAGAAATCATTATATTAAGGTACCCTCCAGGAGATCTGGAAGAGCTCCACTAACCCATGTCTACAATCTAGGAGCTCAAAGCTCTTTGGAAGTGCAAAACTCCAGATATTGCTTAAGCATGATAATTCCTGCCCTCCACTCAAGCTGCATGTGTGTTGGGGAAGAGGAAGATGGTACATTCAGGGTATCCCAAAACCAGGGAGAAAAGATTCTTAGTAATCCAGAGCCATTTCTTCTCTTAGGCTACTTCTTTGGAGAATATAAAGGCACTTTTGTGGAGGGGAGGGGGGATAGCACAGCCAGAGATGCCAAAGTCAGCAGGGTAGAGGTAGAAATAGCTCTGGAAACTTCCTTTCCAGGGTTTTCTTAGTTATATTTCTGATTAGTTTCTTGTTTATTCACCCTTTCAGAACTGCCTACTATGTCTTCAGAAATCTGTGTACTCAGGGGGAAAGTCAAGCCCATTAAATAAGAAGTTGAGAAGTTTAGGAGAGTAATATACATGTGAGTAGTCCTAAAGGTCAGGGGGATAAATAGGTGTGGCAGATTATGGACATGAGGCCTGGAGCTTCTTGATGGTACAGAACAAACAGGAGACTCACAAGGAGTTCAACAACGTAGAGGAGCTTCTGAGACTCCAGGACTCAAGGACAGTTCAGTGGACCTCTGATGCTGGCGAAAACTAGGGCTGGGGGTGTAACTCGGTGGTAGAGTGCTTGCCTAGCATGGGCGATGCCCTGAGTTCTACCCAAGCGTGGGGGTGGCTGGTGACACACCAGCTAAAAACTTTTGGGAAAGGGAGTGCATGTTGCACTTACAAATTTTGATTATTGCCTTCCATTCTCCAAGACAGGCAAGAATTCAATTCAAACTGATGCCCTAAGTGAGCCAGATTCTGGTTTTTTTAGATTTATTGTTTCTGTGTGTGTGTGTGTGTGTGTGTGTTTGTGTGTGTGTGTGTGTGTTACTGGGGATTCCACCGGGCCTTGTGCATGCTAGGCAAATGTTCTATCACTGATCTATACCTACCCAGCCCATCTTTTCCTATATCAAGCCAGGGTCTTGCCAAGTTGCCCAGGATGGCCTTGAAGTTCCCGATCCCACTGTCTCAGCCTCTAGAGTAACTAGGATTATAGACAACAGGGCCCAGCCAGATTCTGCTTTAATTTTAGGTGTTGATGCTGATACTGACAGTCAGCCCAGATAACCCGCCTGGCCAGCAACCCTGCAGGCAAGACTCAGCTGCCCCCATGCATAAGAAATAAGGAAGCAAGGAAATACAAATTTTATGCCTGTTGACCAAACTGGGAAGAAGCAGCTAGATTGTTTCTCTATAAACCCTAAAGAAACCGGTTATAACTTACAGAAATAAAAGACGAGATATATATGTACAGATGTAGCTTGGCTTTGTAGCCAGAGAATGTGAATTTCACTTCCTTGGCAGGAGCTCTGTCAGGACTTGCTCTTAATTTCAAAGGGGATCTGTTTCAATGCTGTCTATACATTTGAATTGAACAGATCCTCATTCTGATCAACTTTAACCATGTTCCTATGAGCACTTTTCTCAACTAAGCCTCACTTTCCATAGCCTAGTTTAAACAGAATCTTCCTACCCTGGCTTTTTATCACTCTCAATATTTAATCAAATTCTTCACTCTCCCTACCCTTGATGTCTCATCACCCTAACCTGCCTTCAGCAAGAATCCTGCTTAGTAATTCTAGTAAGAATCTCCCCTACCCTCGATGTGTTGTAGTAATTTTCCATCCACCATTACCACCAGCCTGTTCCTTGACTATACTTGTGCTCAATGTCAAAACCAAAAGCAAAACCAAAAAAATCTTCCATACTGCAAAAGTCTTAACACTTTGACCTATCACAATAGTCCTCAATAAATCTTCCTTACTCTGTTAACTAGGGACAGATAAATTTTTATTAAAAAAAAAAAAAAAGCCCCACCTATTCTAGACATCACTGACATGCATCTCCAGGAACTAAGAGACACTTATCAGAATCTTATTACTTGATAACCTAAGGTGAGGTGGTACAGGACCAAATCAAAGGATACCACTTTCTCAGAGTATTTTTTCCATTTCTTAGGAGAGAGAGAGAGAGAGAGAGAGAGAGAGAGGAGAAATCACTCCTTAAATGCAATAAAGTTGTGATATGGAAAAACACCAAAGTGTTTAAAATAACAATATCCTAGTAATCATTCCATTTACACAATAAAATTAAATATGGATTATTAATTAATTTCATATTAATATCCTTCCATAATGTCTTAACATGGAGTCATGTTCTTCAGATGAATGCCCTTGATTGGGAGTTGGACACAATACCCTGGCCACATAGTTGTGTCACACTACATCCCAACCACCTCTTATCACAGCCTGGGCTCCTCCAGGGCAGGAGCTCTGGTTAGGAGTCAGGATGGGAAGCTGCTCATCACAGGTGAGCACAGGCCTCTAATTCCATTCTCTCTTGAAGAATATCAGGTACAGGACTAGTGTTGTGGCTCAGTGGTAGAGTGCTTGCCTAGCACGTGTGAGGCCTTGGGTTCAATCCTCAGCACCACATAAAAGTGGATAAATAAAATAAAGATATTTTGTCCATCTAAAAATAAAAATTAAGAAAAAAAAAAAGAATAAAAGGTACAAATTGTGGACCATGAGAAGCTCCGGACAATATTTTGTTTCCTTAGATATCCAATAATGTAAATAAGTTATAAATTTGTGCCTAGAACTTTTGAAGTTGAAACTTTTTTTTATGTATTTTGTTGTACTGGGGATCAAAATCAGTGCCTCCCACTTGCTAGCCAAGCACTCTATCATCGAGCTACATCCCACTCCTTTTTATTTTGGAATTATAGGTGGGTACCACTACAATGCACAGAAATTTAATTCTTTTTTTTTTTAATATTTATTTTTTAGTTATCGGCGGACACAACATCTTTGTTTGTATGTGGTGTTGAGGATCGAACCTGGGCCACATGCATGCCAGGCGAGCGCGCTACCGCTTGAGCCACATCCCCAGCCCAGAAATTTAATTCTTTAAAAAAATTTTTAATCATAGCTGGACACAATACCTTTATTTTATTTATTTATTTGCATGTGGTACTGAGGGTTGAACCTAGCACCTCACATACTACGTGAGCACTCTACCACTGAGCCACAACCCCCACCCCAGAAATTGAATTCTTTATTGCCCCTCTGGTCAAATTATGTCTGGTGCTATTTCTTTATATCGTTATTTGATCTCAGTTAAAACAAAAAAAGAGAGAGAGAGAGAGATTCAAGAAAATTTAAGTTCTTGTCCAAGTGGTAATCACATTTCCCCAGTGGCAATCAACACAGACTTAATATTATTATATAGGCTTTAAGATTTAAAAAATTTTTTTTTGGTGTTGACAGACCTTTATTTTATTCATTTATTTATATGAGGCACTGAGAATTGAACCCAGTGCTTCACACATGTGAGGCAAGCACTCTACCACTGAGCCACCACCCCAGCCTCAGGCTTTAAGATTTTTTTCCAAGGATGTGTATGCATCTATGTGTCCATTTATAATGGATAAAAATAAAGACTGCTCTGCTTCTGTTGGGGTATAAATGGCAGATAATTGTAGATTATATTATTTCTACAGTTTTTGTTATTTTAGAATGGCTTATAAAGTGCTTTGTATTTGGTCATTCTATTAACTTAAGAGCAAGTAGAAATTCTTCTTCTTCTTCTTTTTTTTTTTTTGGTACTGGGGATTAAACCCAGGGACACTTAGCCATGGAGTCACATCTCCAGTCCCTCCCCTTTTTTTTTTAATTTTTATTTTTTAGTTGTAGATGGACACAATATCTTTATTTATTTATTTATTTTAAATATTTATTTTAAAATTTTTTTAATTTTTTAATTATTTATTTTTTTTAGTTGTAGGTGGACACAATATCTTTATTTCATTTTAATGTGGTGCTGAGATTTGAACCCAGTGCCTCACTTGTGCTAGGTGAGCACTCTACCACTGAGCCACACCCCAGCCCCTTTATTTATTTTTATGTGGTGCTGAGGATCAAACCTAGTGCCTTGCATGTATGAGGCAAGCCCTCTCCTACTAAGCTATAGCCCCAGCCTGCCCAGCCCTTTTTTATTTTTAAATTTTGAGTCAGTGTCTTGATAAGTTGCTCAGGACCTGGCTAAATTGCTGGAGGTGGTCTCAAACTTGTGATCCTCCTGTCTCAGCCTCCTGAGTCATGGGGAATACAGGCATGTGCCACTGGGATTACAGACATATGCCACTGGGCCTGAAACGAGTAGGAAATAT
The DNA here is from genome assembly GCF_001458135.2 of Marmota marmota marmota. Taxonomy (NCBI): domain Eukaryota; kingdom Metazoa; phylum Chordata; class Mammalia; order Rodentia; family Sciuridae; genus Marmota; species Marmota marmota. The sequence continues at coordinate 21,107,784 of NW_026000164.1, read as the reverse complement.
TGATAGAACAATTTTTGTAGCAAATGTATAAGAAGAGAAAGTAGGCAGGCCCAGTGGCACATGCCTGTAATCCCAGTGACTTGGAAAGCTGAGACAGGAGGATTACAGGATCAAGACCAGCCTCAGCAACTTAGCAAAGCCTTAAGCAACGTAATGTTGCTGTCTCAGAATAAAAAATCAAAAAGGCATGGGATGTAGTTCAGTGGTAAAGACCCCTGGGTTAAGTCCTCAGTACAAACAAACAAACAAATATAAAAAGATAAGGAATGAGCCCTGGTTTTCTTACAGTTTTTTAAAAATGTTTTTAGTTATAGATAGACACAATACTCTTCCTTCCTTCCTTCCTTCCTTCCTTCCTTCCTTCCTTCCTTCCTTCCTTTCTTTCTTTCTTTCTTTGTGGTGCTGAGGATTAACCCAGTTCCTCACACATGCTAGGCAAGTGCTCTACCACTGAGCTACAACCCCAGTCCTTCTTATAGTTTTTGATCTAACAAATTTTTTAACCTTTGTAGAATGATTCTATATGTACTTTTTCATTTGCAAGTCAAAATTCTAACTAAAAATATAATTTAGGTTACATGATGTACACATTTTATGAAAACATTTATTATGTAAACAAAACTTTAATAATCAATATGTACACATTAATGCCTTGTGCATCACCCTCAGTTTATGGTTCAAGATGGTGGTGGTGGTGATGATGATGATGATGATGATGTTGACGACGATGATGATGACGGCAAGGATGATGATGAAGCCTGATTTAGTTGAGAGCATGCTCTGTGACCAGGCATAGAGGTTGGTGCTTTCCTGTGGTCCCAACTACTATGGAGGCTGAGCTTGAGACCAGACTGGGCAATTTAGAGAACCTCTGTTTCAAAATTTAAAGAGCCTGGGGGTGTATCTCAAGGGTACAGTGTTCCTGTGTTCAATCCCCAGTGCCAGGCAGGGTGTGGGGAAAGAACAGTTGGTGGAAGTGGATTGATTGAATTTTAATTCCTGGCTCTTACTCTTATTGACTGTGTTGTCTCAAGGAAGTTACTTAATCTCTGGACTTTAATTTCCTTATCTATGAGAGGTCATGATGATCATGATCATGATAATAATAATACCTAGGGGCTGGGGTTGTGGCTCAGCAGTAAAGTGCTTGCTTAGTACTTGTGAGGTCTTGGGTTCGATTCTCAGCACCACATATAAATAAATAAATAAAATAAAGGTATTGTGTCCAACTACAACTAAAAAATAAATATTAAATAATAATAATAATAATAATAATAATACCTAGCCCATAGGATATTTATGAGGATCAAATGAATTAATATCTGCACTGTTTTAAAATAGTGTCTAGCACTCAAATTCTTGGTGAATTAGAATAGTGCCTAGCATATAGAATACACAAAGTAACTATTTTTTAAACAAAGCAATGGTAATTAATATTCGCTGAAAACTTACTGTGTGCCTGGTTCCAAGTTTAGTACTTTGAACACATTATTGCTTTTCATTCTCCCAGAATCCTATATGAAGGATAGAGATTCAGGTTACAGATGAGGAAACCTGAAACCCAGAGTGCTTAAGTAGTTTTTCCAAAGTGGCACAGCTAGTGTGTAGCAGCATTGAGGCTGAGTTAGCCTATCTCTATCTAGATGTTATATTAATACCCACTGCATGTCCTTGTTGCATTTAAACCATTCTACTATTGATTGAGTTGATTCTGTACAATTTTGGTTCCTCTACAACCTCAGAGAGCTGCATAAATATTCAACTTTGTCATTCTCTTCTAAATTTTTTGTAACTATTCAGATAAATCTTAATTTATTCATATCTTTTTGATATCAAGATATACATATTTTTGAGACAGTTTCTCCCAATATTGTCCAGGCTGTCCTCAAATTTATAATCCTCCTACCTCAGCTCTCTGTGTAGATGGGATTTCAGACATGTGCCACCATGCCTGGATAGAGATATATTTAATGCCAAACAAAATAACATAGCTATCTTTAATAAGCATATAAGGATAATAAAGATGGTTTTAGGCTCACAAATATTCTGTCTCTGCTAATAAGGAGATTACTTGAATTATTTAATCTATTACTTTGGTGACCCAATATTTTATTTGTTTGACCTCAGATTGAATCCTTCTGAAGTAGAGCAAGGCCAGAGGTACCAGGAATTAAACCCAAGGGTGCTTAACCCCTAACCCATATCCACAGCCACTTCCCAGTATTTTTTTTTTTTTTTTTTGTATCAGGGATTGAATTCAGGGGCACTTAACCACTGAGCCATATCCCCAGCCCTATTTTGTATTTTATTTGGAGACAGGGACTCACTGAGTTGCTTAGTGACTCACCATTGCTGAGGCTGATTTTGAAAATGGTGATCCTCCTGTCTCAGCCTCCTGAGCTGCTGGGCTTAGAGGCATGTGCTACCTTGTTGGCCCTCACAGCCCTTTTTATGTTATTATGTTTCTAATTTTTTTTAGATGTTGATGAACTTTATTTTATTCACTTATTTATATGCAGTGCTGAGAATCAAATCCAGTGCCTCACACATGCTAGGCAAGTGCTCTGCCACTGAGCCACAACCCCATCCCATTTTTATGTTTTTTTGAGACAAGGTTTTCCTAATTGCTGAGGGCCTTGCTAAGTTGCTAAGGCTGACCTTAAACTTGCAATCCTCCTACCTTAGCCTCTTCAGTAACTAGGATGGCAGGCCTGTGCCATCACACCTGGGAAAGTCCATATATTTCAACAAACAATAGAGGCTCTTGAAACATTAAAAAGGTAAAAATACAGCCATGGATTTCAATACTTTGAATATTTTTTATTTGCTAAGGATTGAATCCAACATTTTGTGCATGCTAGGCAAGTGCTCTACCAATGAACTATTCGCCTAGCTCAGTTTTAAATAATTTTTATTTCTTTTCCTATATTTGTAAATACTTGATTTATTTATTTTTTTAATGCCTTTATTTATCTTTATGTGGTGCTGAGGATCAAACCCAGGACCTCACACATGTTAGGCAAGCGTTCTATCACTGAACCACAACCCCAGCCCTGTAAATATTTTTAATTGTTGTAAGAGATGTTTCAAAAAATATTGCTCCATTTCAGGGAGAAAAGGACAGGATAAAAGAAGTCTCCTACAGAGTCAAGGTGCGTTCATTTACCAAATCTCTCCCAATTAGAGGTGTTGAATGTGCCCTTACTCCTGCTCCAGTGGGACCCAGTCCAGACACACCAGTCATTTTCTCCACTTGGGGTTCATGGCATCTGTAGTATTGTTGTAGGGACAAATGAGGCAAGGCACCAAAGACAGCAGGAAACAGTTTTATTTGGCTGCAGCCAGGTTCTGAGGGTAGAGCTTTTGCTGTAATCAATTAATCCCCTGAACCCCGAGTTCAGGGAGTTTCAGAGTTTTATACCCAGCATGTAAGGGGAGGGTCTCAGAAGTTCACAGTCTGCAAAAGTTCACATAAAAGCAGCTTTTTCTTTCACTGTTTTGGGCAACTCTTCAAGGACAACACCTGAGAAGGGGAGAGCTTCTTCTCCCCTTTCTTTCCTCCCCCTGCCAGCTGTAACCATGGAGCCCATTTGTAACTTATCTTAAAAATGTAAACATCTCTGTGAAGCCCAGCTCAAGGCCAGAGGCCTTGTTTGCACATTTCTACAAAGTACTATACTGGATACGTTTGTGAAAAACTAGTAAGGGGGTGTCCAGCACCTGGAGTGCTGGTATCTTCTCGGCCAGTGGCCAAGTAAACAGGGTGAATGAAAATAGGAAGTTTATCGACAATGGACTCTTTTGCTGACAGTCCTAAAATCAGCCATGGTGAAGAGGGCTTTTCTGTAGAGAAAGGGGGTGCCACTTCAATTCCCCGCTTAAATGATGCTCCCCATAATTTAATCCTTTAAATTTAAGAGCATCATTACCATTATCTTGGCTTAAAGCCTTATATAATGTCAAAACCTTAGTTGTTGTCATCCTTTCAACAGCAGCTTCTATAGTAGACCCAATAGTTTTAATGCACAGTGGAGCCAAACATGGGAGCAATGAACAGGTTAACAGCAGAATACCCACTACACCAGTTAAGCTTTTAAATCTACCGAAGAGTTGAAAACTATCTCCCAAAAGCATGTTTGGGACCCAAACTTTAATGCCCTTCTAGGTATGAACTAACACATGTGCTAGTTCTCTTGTGTTGTTGGCTATATTTTAACTCTTTGTCTATTGTCATCCATTTAGATGCAACAATCTGAGCTGTTGAACTCTCCACATATTTCTCTTTCCTCATCCAGTAGTTAATCTAATGCCAAGCAGTTTTGATAGTTAGCCACTCGCATCTGGTCTGTTGTGTGGCTACGAGGTCAAAGACTGTGGCAGTCTGATTTAATAATAATTTCTAGTACAGCTTGTAAGTGAATAATTCTGTTTAACATGTAAATAGGAGTTTTATAACTCCAACTGTCATTTTGTGCCCAGGTAGCTGGAGCATAAGTGGCAATAGTCCTCTGGGGTGGCCAGTTAACTTCACTCCAAGATTGGTGACCTCCTAAATCAAGTGTCTTTCCAATGGACCTCTTTTTCCTTTCCAAACAGTCATCCATCCATTGCATTCCTCTGGTGGACAGTTCCTAAATATATGTTTTACCACCTCTTAGTTATAGTGGATTGTCTTGACATATGGTTCACATGATCTCCATGGTTGGAACAGGAGTAGGACAGAACCCCTTAAGGTTATCAAAGGAAACCAAACTAAATAATAGACTAACATTTTGGTTAGCATATGTTAAACAGCATAGATTAATAAAGCCAAACTAATAACACCAAACAAATCCTAGAAAACTTATAATAAGCAAGATAAAAAAGTATAAGTGAAATTTTGCTACCCAGAGTCCAGTCAGTAAGAGTTACTGTTATCAAACCAGTAGCAAAAACCAAACAGAGAATTACGTATATACCTAGAAGCAAGGGGTGGCAATGCATTACAGTGTAAGAACTATCTTAGAGGTTGAAAGAGTTCATTAGTCCTGGTGGGAAGTTTATCTTTCACATGCTTTGATCAGCCAGCCCCTGAGGGCTGAAACAGAGCAGTAGTCTCCTGAAGCTTCAGCCGTGCTTAGACCAGTCAGCTTCCGGTGTGACTGGAGCAGGGCTGTTGTCCTTCTGATCCTCAAGCTTCTCTGGTGCTCCTTTTTCTTCTGGATGGTCAGCTTCAAGGGCATAGCAGCATCTGGAGAGCACTCCCAGTCCTCAGCTGCAGGTATGAGTCTGGTGTAGTGAATCCAGGGACCTATCTCTGCAAACTTTACTGCAGTTGGGGTGGAAAAAACAACAGTGAAAGGGCCCTTCCAAAGAAGTTTAGGAGTTGAATATTTCATTTTTTGACCAGACTCAATCAACAGGCTTGAAGGAGTGTGCACCTGTGGTCAAACTTACTGGCAATCTTTTTCTAACTCATTGGTTAAGGCCTGAAGATGTCATCTCAGGGTTAATTTTCCTACCTCTCTTAAGTCTCCCTGTAGACCCCTAATAAGAGGGGGCCTCCTGTATATTATCTCAAAAGAAAAGAATCTATTCCTCCTAGTGGGAGTGGATCTAATCCTCAACAGTGTAATAGGGAGAAATTCATCACAATGTGAGTCTCCTGACACAGCGTACCCTATTGAGCCTTAAAGTCCTGTTCATCCTTTGAACTTTTCCAGAGCTCTGCAGCCTATAGGCAGTATGTAACTTCCATCTGATGTTTAAACTCTTGATCAGTAATCATATCACCTCTGCCCAAAACCTGGCCCATTGTCTAAGCCAATAATTATTGGGACACCAAATCTGGGAATAATTTCCCAGAGAAGCATCCTAGTATCTCCCTAGCCTTTTCAATGTGGGTGGGAAAGGCTTCCACTCGTCAGAGTATGAACACACAAAAAACAAAAGAGTAGTTCAGTGAAGTTTACTTCCAAGTCTTCAAAAGGTGCTCCTCCTATAGTTTGGATTCCTGGTGGGAGCTCTGGCCCCTGACAAGTATTGTTGTGAGCACAAACCTCACATTGTTTGCAGATCATCCAGGTGTTGCTTGTGAGCCAGGGGACATAGAAATGTCAACTCAGAATTGTCTCAAGTGCTGTATGTGAAGCCAGATTTAAAGATAGGTAGTTAGTGTAGTTAGGTAAATCGGGTCTGATATCGAGTAAAATCAAAAATGAAGGCCATGTTGAGAATGGAGCCCGGAAAAGCAGAGCAGCACTTGGGGAAATTGAAAAGTTAATGTTCCAAGGCCCTGAGCCCATTCTAAAGAAATGTTAATGAGGCAGCTTCCAGCAAACTAGGAAGTACTCATCAAAAGCGGCCTCAGACCCTTCCTGCCCAGATTACTCCTCTGGCCCATCTGCCCCTCACCTTTTGGGTCTTCTCACCTATATTCTATCACTGCAAGATAACAGAACAAAGGACAGAAATGCAGGAAAGCTGAAAGAAGACCTTGGCTATAAAAAAGGAAAGACATCCCCCTTCCATGGATTCCACCTCTTGGGTCACCTTCTTCCTCCTGGGAGAAGTCTTTTCTGCTGTCCTTAATAAAGCTTCTACTTTCCACTCTAAATTTGCCTCGGCGTGCTTCTCTGGTGTTACACTTAAGCATTGGGGAAGCAAGGACTCCTCACTGGTAAACAGCGGTAACATGTCCAACATGTTTTCCTGATAAAGGCTGGGGCTAGAATCTCCAGGATGGCTATTCCGGCCATCAGAAAATCTCCACCATCCATCTGGGAGAAAATTTTCTTTTTCAGTCTCAAATCACTTACTTTCATGTTGGGAATATGTTGGCTCCCATTCTGTTAGCTAGTCGGCCAGGCAGAGGGCAGCATTTAAACCTGGGACTGGATTTTCTTCCTGTTTCTTGCAGACAGCTGACCCGGCCTCTCTGTCAGCTCTGTGGTTGCCCTGAAAAACCACAGTGTTTCCCGTTCGATAAGCTTGGAAATATATAATCGCAACCTTCCTGGGAGCCCACAGTACACCCAAAAGTTTAAGAATTTCTTGCACATACATCATGTCCCTTTTTTTTTTTTTCTCTCCTGAGTTAATTAGCCTACATAAGGCCCTATTAACATGAAGGGTAGTGAACGCATATTTTGAGTCTGTAAATATCCACACAGATTCCTGCTGTCAATTGAGGTGCTTGAATTAAAGCAATAAGTTTGACTTTTTGTGCTGAAGTTCTCTGAGGCAGAGGTTCTGCCTCAACAGTAGAGTCCAGAGTGACCATTGCATATCCAGCAAAACATACCTCATCTTTTATAAAACTGCTTCCATCTGTGAAGTACTCTGCATCAGCGTCCTTGAGAGGCTGATCTATTAGGTCTGGTCTGCTGGAGAACACTTCATCCATGATCTCAACGTATTGATCAGGTTTTCCAGGTCCAATGGGCAGCAAAGTTGCTGGGTTTAGAGTTTTCACGACCTCGACATGGATATGTGGGGTTTCACATAACATGCCCTGATATTTGACCATTTTTTCATTAGTCAACCAGTAGTGTCCTTTGTATTCTAACAATATCAAAATTGAAGGAGGAACTCTGACAATCAGTTCTTGTCCCATGGCCAGTTTATCAGCTTCCAACACCAGAAGAACTATGGCTGCAAGGGCCCATAAACAAGGTGGCCAGCCCTGGGCTACAGAGTCCAGTTGTTTGGACAAATAGGCCACTGGACGGTGCCATGTCCCCAGCATCTGAGTCAAAACTCCCACAGCCACTCCAGACCGATCATGGACATACAGAAAGAAAGGCTTTGTGAGGTCAGGGAGCCTTAATCCAGGTGCACTGGTGAGTGCTTGTTTAATGTCCTCAAAGGCCTTTTGCTGTATTGGCCCCCATATTAGAGGATCCCATTCTCCCCCCTTTGTGGCTTCATAAAGGGGTTTTGTCATAACTGAAAGCTGGAGATCCATATATGGCTGAACCCAGTAGCCCCCCAAAATTCTCTAGTCAGATGGCAGGTTGAAGGGACTGGAATTGAGCAGATCTCCTGTTTCTTTTGAGGCTCAGTGGTTGTTCTGTTCTATTGCTGAGTCAGATGGTAATCAACGTATATGACTTTTTGTTGATAAATGTGGACTTTAAATTAGAGTCCAGTGTTGTTGCAAAGATGGTGTACTCAAACACCTGGGAGGAACTGTCATTTAGGGAAGGGAGGCGTACATAGAGCCTCTGGTGCTTTAAGATGCAGGAATTTTTTTGTTATCTCCCAGTGCAGGATCTTGGCTGCTAGGATTTTCCAATTCTTAAATCTAATGTAAATCTTAACAGAGATTAATGACCTGGGACATCATTTGTATAAAAGGCACCTATGTAAGTCTCGCTGTGGGCCATCTGCCAAGGTTGGAGGGCAGCGGTGTGGTCCCGTGCAGGTCCCAGTGTGGCAGCCACGTTGTGCCCAGCTAGGTGTTTCTCTTTGTCTGCATAGTTTTACCCTCCTGCCAGGTGGGAGCCTGCTCTAATTGTATATAGTAGCTGCCCCACTTGTGTTTTTGTTCAGTATGCCTGGGTGCATGGGGCTCTGTGGCCCTTCCTGCTGGTGGCTTACAGCGTGTGGCTTGGAGGCAGGGTAGCATGTCCTTTTGGAGTGAGCACCCTATGGCCCACTATCAGCTATTAACATGAATATATTCCTGGTTCATTTGGGGGCTTGCAGCAGCTGAGCCCTCCTGACGCAATGGGACCTGTGCATCAGATACAGTTGTGTGTGTCTATGGGACCCCTGCCATATTCGTCAATCATCAAACTTCTGAGCAAGTGGGAAGAAACTAAAAGGAGGGGCTGGGGCCAAAAACTGGGGGAAAACATTCACTCCTTCTCTGTTTAAGGCTTAACATTTGAGCATGGCAGTGGGTGCTTGCCCGCTGGGGCCACTGGAGGCTTCCTTCCCCTTTTGTCTGGCCACAATTTTTTTTCCTTATAAACATTTGGACCATTGGCTTTGTTCTAGTGAGACCCCCTTTGAGTGACCTCTGGGTTTGTGGTGAGGGCAGCTGTAAAGAGATCCACACTCCTCTCTATCTTTTTGGTCTGCTTGTCTTTGAGCCTCTGGGTATCGATTGATGGAAACTGTGGTGGCCATCTTTGTCAGCTCTATGGCACACTTCTCAGTAAAGCCCTCTAGGATTGTAATTTTTGGCAAATGGCTCTCTGAGCCTGTCCCACAAAGGCTGCATTGATCACCTGTTGCTTGAACCTGTGCATATCTTCACTGACAAACTTGCATTGCAGCTGCAATGTTTGTATGGTGCCCCTCCTCCCCCGGGGAACCTCTGGGCAGGGAGAGGGGCGGCAACGGCAGTGTCCTGGACATTTAGCTCTGAGTCAGTTGGGCACATCTCTTTGGATTATTGCTGCCAGTTTCATAGGGCAGAGGGGCCTTAGGCAGATGTGGGGCCCAGAGAAATGTTCAGGGCTATCAGAGGGTGCAAGAGGGAGATGCTGGAGCAGCAACAGGCTTATCTCAGTTCTGTTTGTCTGCAGAAGCACTCAGCTTTGGCTAGGGCTCATGGCTGGCTCGATTCCTTCTAACTCTTGGGCACAGACAGTGTGTTTTGATCTCTTTTTTCTATTTGTTTCAGACTTTCTCCGAGGGTCTCTTGACATCTCTTTATCTTTAGACCTTCTTCTTTGTTGGGACCCCATCCTAGGTCTGCATAATGGGCTGCATCTGATCAGTCATGGCCCAGGGTTTCTCCATATAGGAGGGAGTATGATTTTTCCAGCTTAGGAGCGCAATGGTGGAGAAAGGCTGGCACACAAAACTGCCTTGTCTCCCTCAGACATTTCCCTTCTTGCCATATAGGTATGTCCTTTAGTCCCTTGCAAGGGCATCTGGAGAGTTCTCATCTGAGTTGTGGCTATAGTCTTGGGACAAATTTCCCACCTTAATCTTGGGAGGTGAAAGAGTCTTTGGTTCTAGGAAGCCTTTGGCTCTTAGGACATCACAGAGGAAGGAATAGCCAGTATTGGGGGCCATCATTTGTTGCCTCTGAGGACAAGGGGGCTAGGGGACAGTCTGTTGTCCCAGTGGTCTTCGCAAAATTGGGTAGAGTGGCACATAAGGTCTTGGGTTCTATTCTGGCTCATGGGGAAAACTGTTTCCTGTCCTGTATTTCCTAGTCAGGTTTTCTGTTTAACTGCTTTCTTCTGGGTCTTAGAGACCACTATGCTCCTAGCTAACATCAGCTTGGTCTGTCCATCTAGACAGGCTCTCAACCAAGGGGGCTGTTTCTGTACAATCTCTTGACAGCAATCAATATAAGAGAATTGGTTCAGGGGTTCCAACAACAATCAAAAGGACCTCAGCAATGACTCTCTCATCTAAAGATCCTTCTGGTGGCTAGCCCACATCTTGGGTGAGCCACTCTAATTCACAGAGTATGCCACCTTTGTGGAGTGAGTTTCACCCCACAGTTACCAGGAAAAACCTTCCCAAAGGTTTCCTATACACATCAGAAGGCTCAGTTTCCTTAGTGTGCCTCCCATGTTCCACCCTGCATAGGTGTTGCACACTTAGAACAAAACACACTTAGGACAAGACTCGCTTCATCCATCTCTGGCTGTTCCCCTTGCAGGGACCTAGGGCCTTCTTAACCTTGCAGATCGGTATCAACCCCCAACCTGGAGCTTTCACCTAGACGTTGGTTGGTGAAATTCCTCCATAGACTGTATGAGGTGCCACGGAACCATGGATCAGGACTCTGCACTCCCTTCGGCCCTCAGGTTGGATCGGAACCCTTCCCTTTGTCCATCTCATTCACACACTTTCACACAGACATGGCCAGGACAGAATTTCTATACCGCCCAAATTCCAACAATTCCAAACCAAACAAAAAGGGAGTCATGGTTCCTCTCTGCTCACTGACCCTGAACAGAGACTTCTCGGGCAACTCCCCAGGTCCATTTCAGCTCCAACCACTTTGGAGGGTACTCGGGACCCAACAGAGGGTGATCAAGCCTCTCTTCCACCTGCTTAGGCCTCAAAGGGGGAAGTCAGGTGGGCTGCAAAACCAAATGGACCTGGGTCCTACCTGTTCAGCTGGGTGGTGCTCCAAAACCCTAATTCTGGTTCCTGCTCTGTGGGTTCCATTGTGCTCTGGGGATGGCAGCCCAGGGCGCTGGGTGAGTGGATCATCCTTCAGGCCAAAAGTGGCCTGGGCATGCCAAGGGGACTGCTGTCCCTCATCGCCCCAGGGAAACCGGTCCCCTGAGACAAAAGAGGCAGAATAGCCTTCCTTACCTCCTCTGTCCCAACTGTGTCACCAAAAATTTTGTAGGGACAAATGAAGACAGCAGGAAACAGATTTATTTTGTTGCAGCCAGGTTCAGAGGGTACAGCTTTTGCTGTAATCAATTAATCCCCTGAACCCCAAATTCAGGGAGTTTCAGAGTTTTATACCCAGCATGTAAGGGGAGGGGCTCAGAAGTTCACATTCTGCAGAAGTTCACATAAAAGCAGCTTTTTCTTTCACTATTTTGGGCAAGTTAACTCTTCAAGTACAACACCTGAGAAGGGGAGATCTTCTTCTCCCCTTTCTTTCCTCCCCCTGCCAGCTGTTACCATGGAGCCCATTTGTAACTTATCTTAAAAATGTAGACATCTCTGTGATGCCCAGCTCAAGGCCAGAGGCCTTGTTTGCTCATTTCTACAAAGTACTATACTGGATATGTTTGTGAAAAACTAGTAAGGGGGTGTCCAGCACCTGGAGTGCTGGTATCTTCCTGGCCAGTGGCCAAGTAAAACAAAGCAACACGAAAATTGGAAGTTTATCTACATTGGACTCCTTCACAGAGACTCTTTTGCTGACAGTCCTAAAATCAGCCATGGTGAAGAGGGCTTTTCTGTGGAGAAAGGGGGTGCCACTTCAATGGGACTTGGGCCTTGTTTAATCAGTTGATGGTTAAAGAGGAGTGTGGGGGCCAGACACCTTGTCAGGAGGGGGTAAAATTGTGACATATGCAGTTGAGGGGAGAAATAAGGAATGTCCATGTGCTTCTGCCCCTTTAAATGCTTTATTCACTCAAATTATTCAATGCAATTTCACTCTATAGGTTCTTAATCAAGAAAATGACAATCCTTAATGCTAGGCACTGCAATAAACATAATCAATTCACAGCAAACAATTCTAGATTAATTCTAAGCACTGCAAAACACACTTAATCATGACAGGCTAATGACAGACATTTCCTGTGTGTGCTAACTTTAAAAGTCTTAAGCCTTAAGCTTTATGCCCAGCAGATGCACATTCACTTAGACCACAGTGACCATGTCTAGAACCAAGGCAGGCTTTTCCTGGTGTGGAGTGGAAGACTGGTTGAGGAGAGGGTTATAGGGAGAAGGTGTGACTCTCACCAGGGTCCAGATGAGTTGGTAGAGTTTGAGAGTGGTGAGGATCACAAGAGGATAAGGAAATGATGACAAGTGATGGGATGTCATGTCCTCATCAGGCTCTCCAGTTTCTACTGGCTGAATCCCTGTTCATCATCTCTATTATTTATACTAAATTTGGGGGCTTTTGACCCCTTTTTCAATCCTTATCAGCTACCACCAGATTTCTCAGGGTCCTACCTGTTCAGCTGGGTGGTGCTCCAAAACCCTAATTCTGGGGTCAGAAACATCTGATCTGGTGGTCTCCACCCTGATCTTCTCCCCTTTTCCTCTTACCAGGCCAGTACAGCCTGCCAGGGGCTTCACTCTGTTTATCATGTTAAGGGGAAGTAACTTGTTTGAGGTCATACTGGAGGGTTCTGTGGGTGTGCTTGGTGAGATTTCAGGTTTCAAACTGGAGTTTTTAAAATGGAGTTGCTTAGGCTCAGGCCTAAGGCCATCCTCACACACCTCCTGAGTAAGAGGCTCCCTATTGGTTGGGTTACTCTGGAGAGCCATGACTAATACCAAATACTATGTTTTTTCTATCATTTTGGTCTAAAAACTCTTTCCTTGTACTCAGTCATAATGTGTGTGGCATAGCTCTTGCTAATAATTCAACTAACTCATAGGAGAACAGAGGGGCAAATTACTGGATTCCATTAGATTTCCCAGCCCTTCCCCATAGCCCCGCAGTCCCTATGCCTGAGAACCAATTCTTGAGGATGGCAAGAGCCAAAATATCTCTGAAGGGAGAGACCAATACAAAAATGGTTAAGATGTTGTTGTGCCATTTTTAGGAAGAACCATAGAGGGAACAGCCACCAATTACCCAGAAACTTTAGACTGTGCCCATGTAAATTCCCAGCAACATTCTATTTATAGCCTATGCTAATTAAATGTTATCTAAGTTTCCTTGTTAACAAAGGTTTTCTGGCTCTTGTCAAAACTCAAGTGCCAAGGCCTGAGAGCTAGTGAGGTGCCATGGGGCCAGGACCTGCTCCTGACTGAAGCCCACACCTCCTCCCACGGAGACTCTGGGCACCTGCCCGAGAGTTCTTAAGAAAACCAGCGAGCTGTGCCCATTGGTGTCCCTGGGGAAGCAGGTGTCTTCCCCAGCAGCCCTGCCAGGCTGTTACGAGGACTGTACACCCCCTGGTTCCCTGTGTCAGTGCCTTTGAACCTCCTCCCCACTTTTCAGGGGACCTGGGGGCCCTGCCTGCTTCTCCCCTTTTCTGTCCCCTCTCTTCATGCTGCCATGTTTCTCTGCTGCCAAAGTGGGCTCCTTAGCCCCAGTTCTGCTTTTGGGGTGGGGGCAGGATTTCTGTCATCCCATACCTTGGAGCCCCAGCCTAGGAACAGTGGACACCAAGTGCCTTTCATAGAGCCCCATCTTGCCCACTCAGCTTTCCCAGGGGTGTGGCTACCATCATCAGCTCCTGCCTGGACTGGCCTGCAGGTTGCTGAGGTCTAGGCCGGTCCAGGGGGAACCAGTCTCTTCTCACCCCCACGCCTCCCTTGGAACTGACAGAGCCCCCACCAGTTCCTGTCTAGGCAGGGGAAGGCCCAGAGGGAAGAACCTCTTACCCCTTGTGAAGGGAGCAAGGGTCTTTCCTTCAGGACCCACATTCCAGCTTCTCCAAGGCTGATAGCTGCTCCTTATGTCACCCAAGCTGTGACCCCTTCCTTCTGCCTTAATTACCCCAAGGCCCTGGAGCTTGGCTCCCCATTTTTGAGTAACGGGACATAGACAGGACCCCCTTGTGTGCCATATAAATATGTATATGTGTATATAGATTTTTAAGGGATGGAGAGAGGGAAGAGTGGGCATAGAGACACCTCCCTTGCCCCTTTAATGGGCCCAGAAATTGGAGGGAGGGAGGGAAAGGATTTTTACATTTTTTTAAACTGCTATTTTCTGAATGGAACAAGCTGGGCCAAGGGGCCCCAGGCCCTGCTCCCTGTCCTTCACAGCCCTTTTGCGCCGTTTGTTCAAAATACACTTATTGAGCACCTTGTGTGCCCAGCAATATGCTAGGCCACCAGCTAAGTGGGGGGTTTCCACCCCTAATTGGTGCCTCCTCCACCCACCCCAGACTTCACCAGTGCCTTTGGGGTATCTGCAGATGGAAACTTCTTGTGAGGTTTGGGGGGTCTCCAGGAAGCTGGGCCAAGCTGTCCCTGTCCCCTGTGCCAACCCACCCACTGCAGCCCCTCCCTTGCCCCCTGCTGGCTGGGGGAAGCTCCCAGAAGGTCTGCCCTCCAACTCTAACTTGTTTCTGAAACTCTTCCCCACACTTGCTGAGTCAGGAGGTCAAGGCCTTGGGCTCTCCCCGGGGGTCGAACGGCTAAGTGGACCCACAAACCAGTGCCAAGGGAGTTGGTGGGGGGAGGGAGGATATGGTTGACCTGAAAAGGGTGACCTTCACATTTAGTGCCTTCTTGGTGACCCAGAGCCTCACAGTGTAACAAGAACTAAAGAGAAAGCCAGACCCCCCTAAAAAACAAACAAACAAACAAACAAAAAACACAAGTGAAAGGTTTTTAATTTGTTCGTCTCCTCCTCCTCCTCCTCCTCCTCTTCTTCTTCTTCTTCTTCTTTGAAAATAGTTTTGTTGTTGCTTATTTCCTATGTGGTGATGGAGATTGAACCCAGAGCCTCATGCATGCTAGGCAAGTGCTTTACCACTGAGCAGATACCCAAGCCCTGCTCATTTTTTTTTTCAATGAAATCAATTTGGAAGTCTCTTCTAGAGCAATGTCTTTAATTGGAGATTGCTTCCTCATTCATGAATGAACAATGGGTCTATCCAGGTTATTGATGAGATTCCTTCAGAATGAGCAGGAAACTATGGTGGTGCTCTATTCAGGATTGCAGAAACATCTGGAATATTGCTCTGTAACAAGAGCAGAACATTATGGGAGGAGAAAAGTCAGAAGATGAATTTTTTTAAAAAGGTAAGAAATGGAGAAAAGAGTCATTAAAATACAAAGCACAATGGACAGGTTCAAAGATAGGTCAATGACAAAGTCAGTTGTAAAATAAAAATAAGAAGAGATGGAGGGCAGAATGAAAGGCACTGACATTCATCCGAGTGGCCAGTGGTTTAAGATATTAGGTCTTTTGTTTCTTCACATTACAGGAGATGAATCTTCTAGATGAAGATTCTCAGATACTTTGCTGTCCTTTAAAATGTTTCTCTTGAAAATGACCATGTAAAAAAGTGATAACCATGGTGAGATTGTGAAGAAATAATCACTTTTATTAATTGAATAAAAATAGGCAATCAAATTTAGTAATCAAGTAACCCCTTCCTGGCTCTATCCATATTACATCTTATTTTTAATTTCATTTCATTTTTTTACGTTTGAGTCATACTAGGGAATGAAATCCACCACTGAGCTACATTCCAACCCTTTTTATTTGTTGAAACAGGGTCTCACTGACCTTGAACCAGGTTGTCCTTGAACTCATGATCCTCTTGCCTCATCCTCTGGAGTCACTGGGACTATAGGCATGGGTCAGTGTGCCTTCCTTGTTTTTATCCTCCCCCCCCTCCAGGACTGAGGACTGGACCCAGGGGTGCTCTACCACTGAGTCACGACCCCAATCCTCTTTATTTTTATTTTGATACAGGGTCTGGCTAAGTTACTTAAAGCCTTTCTAAATTGGTGAGGCAGTTTTGAACATGGGATCTTCCTGTCTCACCTCTGAGTCACTGGGATTACAGGTGTGCTCTCCCCCACACCTGTCTCTTCTTTTTATTCTTAAATAATCTCACAGAGTAAATCAGTTTCCCTTTCTCTCTCTCCCTCTCTTGCTCTGTCCCTCTCTCTCCCCCTCTCTCTATCTCTCTTTTCCCCCCCTGGTAGTAGAGATGAATCCAGGATCTCAGACATGCTTATTTTACTTTTATAAGTGCATAGACTTTAAATTGATTAATATTCATATTATTAAAAATAATTTTAGTTGTAGATGGACACAATGCCTTTATTTTATTTAATTATTTTTATGTGGTGCTGAGGGATCGAACCCAGTGCCTTCTCACACATGCTAGACAAGCACTCTACCACTGAGCCCCAGCCCCAGCCCCTGATACTCATATTTTGGCACTTACACACTGTTGCAAGGGGGCAAAATTGTGATGTACGCAGTCGAGGGGAGAAATAAAGACTGTCCACGTGCTTCTGACTCTTTCAATATTTTATTTACTCAATACAGATTCACTCTATAGGCTCTTAATGAAGAAAATGGCAATCCTTAATGCTAGGCACTGCAATAGACATAATCAATTCACAGCAAACAATTTAGATTAATTCTAAGCACTGCAAAACACTCTTACTCATAACAGGCTAATGACAGACATTTCCTCTGTATGCTAAGTTCAAAAGTCTTAAGCCTTAGGCTTTGAGTCCAGCATATGCACACTCACTCAGACCGTGGTGACCAGGTCCAGAACCAAGGCAGGCTTTTCCTAGGGTGGAACGGATGACCAGTTGAGGAGAGGGTCAAAAGGAGAAGTTGCTACTCTCACCAAGGTCCAGAGGAGGCGGTAGAGTTTGAGAGTGGTGAGGATCACACAGAGGATCAGGAACATGACAAGTCAAGGGATGTCAGGTCCTCATCAGGCTCTCCAGCTCGAGTGCATTTTTGTTTCTGCTGGCTCAATCCCCATTCATTTGCTCTATTAATTATACTAAATTTGGGGGCTTTTGACCCCCCTTTCAATTCTTATCAACTACCATTGGATTTCTCAGTGACATCATTTACCCTGGGGTCAAAAGCACCTTGTCTAGTTGTCTCCACCCTGATCTTCTCCCCTTTTCCTCCTATCAGGCGAGGACAGCCTACAAGGGGCTTCACTTTGTTTATCAGGGTGAGGGGAAGTAACTTGTTTGAGGTCATACTGGAGGGTTCAGTGGGTGTGCCTGGTGAAACTGCAGATTTTAAACTGGAGTTTTAAAAATTGGAGTTGCTTAGGCTCAAGCCATCCTCACACACTCTCTTAGATCCAGAATTGACTGTGTCTCTATATAATAAAATCTAACATTTATTCAATGTTCATTATATACTGAGCACTGATAGATGGTTTGTGTATGCTATCTCATTTAATTTCACAACAATCTAACATGGTGAAGTGGCACCCCCTTTCTCCACAGAAAAGCCCTCTTCACCATGGCTGATTTTAGGACTGTCAGCAAAAGAGTCCATTGTAGATAAACTTCCTATTTTCATGTCACCCTGTTTACTTGGCCACTGGCTGAGAAGATATCAGCACTCCAGGTGCTGGACACCCCCTTACTAGTTTTTCACAAATGTATCCAGTACAGTACTTTGAAGAAATGTTCAAACAAGGCCTCTGGCCTTGAGCTGGGCATCACAGAGATGTCTACATTTTTAAGATAAGTTACAAATGGGCCCATGGTAACAGCTGGCAGGGGGAGGAAAGAAAGGGGAGAAGAGGCTCTCCCCTTCTCAGGTGTTGTCCTTGAAGAGTTAACATGCCCAGAAGAGTTAAAGAAAAAGCTGCTTTTATGTGATCTTCTGCAGACTGTGAACTTCAGAGCCCCTCCCCTTACATGCTGGCTATAAAACTCTGAAACTCCCTGAACTCGGGGTTCAGGGGATTGATTGATTACAGCAAAGGCTGTACCCTCTGAACCTGGCTGCAGCCAAATAAAACTGTTTCCTGCTATCTTCGGTGCCTTGCCTCATTTGTCCCTACAACATTTTTGGTGACCCAGATGGGACGGAGGTAAGGAAGGCTATTCTGCCTCTCTTGTCTCCAGGGAACAGCTTCCCTGGGGCCATGGGGGATAGTGGTCCCCTTGGCGCACCCAGGCCAAGGCCTGAAGGATGATCAACTCACCCAATGCCCTGGGGCTGCCACCCCAGAGCACAAAGGAACCCACAGGCAGCAGAAACCAGAATTAGGGTTTTGGAGCACCACCCAGCTGAACAGGTAGGACCTGGGTCCATTTGGTTTTGCAGCCCACTTGACTTCCCCTTTGAGGCCTAAGCAGGTGGAAAAGAGGCTTGATCACCCTCTGTTGGGTCCCAAGTACCCTCCAAAGTGGTTGGAGCTAAAATGGACCCGGGGAGTAGCCCAAGTAGCCTCCGTTCGGGGTCAGCGAGCAGAGGGGAAACCGGGACTCCCTTTTCTGTTTGGTTTGGAATTGTTGGAATTTGGGCGGTATAGAAATTCTGTCCTGGCCATGTCTGTGTGAAAGTGTGTGAATGAGATGGACAAAGGGAAGGGTTCCGACCCAACCCGAGGGCCGAAGCAAGTGCAGATCCGCGGTTCCGTGGCACCTCATACAGTCTATGGTGGAATTTCACCAACCAACGTCTAGGTGAAAGCTCCAGGTCGGGGGTTGATAGGAACCCGCAAGGCTAAGAGGGCCCTAAGTCCCCAAGAGGGAAGCGGCCGTAGATGGACGAAGCCAGTCTTGTCCTAAATGTGTTTTGTTCTAAGTGTGTGACACCGATGCGGGGTGGAACATGGGAGGCACACTAAGGAAACTGAGCCTTCTGAATTGTGTATTAGAAACCTTTAGGAGGGTTTTCCTGGTAACTGTGGGGTGAGACTCACTCCACAAAGGTGGCATACTCTGTGAATTAGAGTGGCTCACCCAAGATGTGGGCTGGCCACCAGAAGAATCTTTAGATGAGAGAGTCATTACTGAGGTCCTTTTGTTGTTGGAACTCCTGAACCAATTTTCTTATATTGATTGCTGTCAAGAGATAGTACAGAAGCAGTCCCCTTGTTTGAGAGCCTGTCTAGATGGATGTTAGCCAGGAGCACAGTGGTCTCTAAGACCCAGCGGAAAGCAGCTAAACAGAAAACCTGACTAGGAAAGACAGGAAGGGAAACAATTTTCCCTGTGACCCAGAAGAGAACCCAAGGCCAACTTTGCCAAGACCACTGGGACAGCAGACTGTCCCCTCAGCCCCCTTGTCCTCAGAGACAACAAATGATGGCCCCCAATACTGGTTATTCTTTCCTCTGTGATGGCCTCAAAGGCAAAGGCTTCCTAGAACCAAAGACTCTTTCACCTCCCAGGATGAAGGTGGGAGACTTGTACTGAGACCAGAGCCACAACTCAGATGAAAACTCTCCAGATGCCCCTGCAAGGGACTAAAGGACATACCCATGTTGATCAGAAGGGAAACATTTGAGGGAGACAAGGCAGTTTTGTGTACCAGCCTTTCTCCACCATTGCGCTCATAGCTGGAAAAATCATACTCCCTCCTACATGGAGAAACCTTGGATCATGACTGATCTGATGCAGCCCATTATCCAGACCTAGGATGGGGCCCCAATGAAGAAGAAGGTCTAAAAATAAAGAGATGTCAAGAAGCCCTCAGAGAAAGTCTAAAAGAAAAAAAATAAAGAAAGAGAGAAAATAAAACACATTGTCTGTACCCAAGAGTTAGAAAGAATCAGAGCCAGCCCTGAGCCCTAGCCTAAGCCGAGCACATCTGCAGACAAACAGAGCCGAGATAAGCCTCCCACTGCTCCAGCATCTCCCTCTTGCACCCTGGATAGCCCTGAACATTTCTCTGGGCCCCACATCTGCCTAAGGCCCCTCTGCCCTATTGATACTGGCAGCAATGAGCAAAAGAGATGTGCCCAACTGACTCAGAGATAAATGTCCAGGCCACCACTGCTGGCACCCCTCTCTCTGCCCAGAGGTGCCCAGGGGAGGAAGGGCACATACAAGTGTAGCAGCCACAATGCAAGTTTGTCAGTGAGGAAATGCACAGGTGCAAGCAACAGGTGATCAATGCAGCCTTTGTGGGACAGGCTCAAAGAGCCATTTGCCAAAATTTACAATCCTAGAGGGCTTTACTGAGAAGTGTGCCAGTGAACTGATTAAGGTGGCCACTACAGTTTTCATCAATGGAGATCCAGAGACTCAAAGATAGGCAGACCAAAAAGATAAAAAGAAGAATAGACCTCCTTACAGCTGCCCTCACCACAAATCCAGAGGTCACTCAAAGGGGGGTCTCACTAGAACAAAGACAATGGTCCAAATGTTTATAAGAAAAAAAAAAAGCGTGGTCAGACAAAAGGGGAAGCCACCGATGGCCCTGGCAGACAAGTACCCACTGCCATGCTCAAAAGCTAAGACTTGAAAAGAGAAGGAATGAATGTTTTGGCCTCAGCCCCTCCTTTCAGTTTCTTCCCACTTGCTTGGAAGTCTGTGAATGACGAATATGGCATGGGTCCGATAGACCCACACAACCTGCATCTGATGCATGGGGCCCAGCACCTCAGGAAGGCTCAGCTGCTGCAAGCCCCCAAGTGAACCAGGAATATGTTCATGTTAACAGCTGATAGTGAGCCATAGGGTGCTCACTCCAAAAGGATATGCCACCCTGGCTCTAAGCCACATGCTGTGAGCCACCAGCAGGAAGGGCCACAGAGCCCCATGCACCCAGGCTTACTGAAAAAAACACAAGTGGGGCAGCCACTATATACAATTAGAGCAGGCTCCCACCTGGCAAGAGGAAAAAGCCATGCAACACCTAGGTGGGCACAATGTGGCTGCCACACTGGGACCTTCACAGAACTGAACTGCTGCCCTCCAACCTTGGCAGACAGCCCACGGCAAAATTGACATAGATGCCTTTTACACAAATGATGTCCGAGGTCATCAGTCTCGGCTAAGATTTACATTAGATTTAAGAGTTGGAGAATCCTAGCAGCCAACATCCTGCACTGGGAGATAACAAAAAATTCCTGCATCTTAAAGCGCCAGAGGCTCTATGTATGCCTCCCTTCCCTAAATGACAGTTCCTCCCAGGGGCTTGAGTACACCATCCTTGGGACAGCACTGGGCTCTGACTTAAAAGCCCATATTTATCAAGAAAAAGGTCAAATACTTTGGTTACCATCTAACTCAGCAACAGAACAGACAATAGCAACTGGGCCTCAAAAGAAACAGGAAATCTGCTCAATTCCAGTCCCTTCAACCTGCCATCTGACTAGAGAATTCTTGGGGGCTACTGGGTTCAGACATATATGGATCCCCAACTTTCAGTTATGACAAAAGCTGTCTATGAAGCCACAAAGGGGGGAAAATGGGATTCTCTAATATGGGGGCCAATACAGCAAAAGGTCTTTGAGGACATTAAACAAGCACTCACCAGTGCACCTGGATTAGGGCTCCCTGACCTCACAAAGCCTTTCTTTCTGTATGTCCATGATCTGTCTGGAGTAACTGTGGGAGTTTTGACTCAGATGCTGGGGACATGGCACCGTCCAGTGACCTATTTGTCCAAACAGCTGGACTCTATTGCCCAGGGCTGGCCACATTTTTTGGGGCCCTTGTAGCCACAGCTCTTCTTGTATCAGAAGCTGACAACCAGTTCTTGTCCCATGGCCAGTTTGTCAGAGTTCCTCATTCAATTTTGTCATTGTTAAAATATAAAGGACACTATTGGTTGACTAATGAAAAATTGGTCAAATATCAGGGCATGTTATGTGAAAACCCACATATCTATGTTGAGGTCATCAAAACTCTAAACCCAGCAACTTTGCTGCCCATTGGACCTGGAAAACCTGATCACAAATGTGTTGAGGTCATGGATGAAGTGTTTGTTCTCCAGCAGATCAGACCTAACAGACCAGCCTCTTGAGGACGCTGATGCAGAGTACTTCACAGATGGAAGCAGTTTATAAAAGATGAGGTATGTTTTGCTGGATATGCAGTGGTCACTCTGGACTCTACTGTTGAGGCAGAACGTCTACCTCAAGGAACTTCAGCACAAAAGTAAAACTTATTGCTTTGATTCAAGCACCTCAGTTGACAGCAGGAGTTTATGTGGATATTTACAGATTCAAAATTTGCGTTCGCTACCTTCATGTTCATAGGGCCTTATGTAAGGAAAAGGGGCTCATTAACTCAGGAGGAAAAAAACAAGGCATGATGTATGGGCAAGGAATTCTTGAACTTTTGGGTGTACTGTGGGCTCCCAGGAAAGTTGTGATTGTATATTGCCAAGGTCATCCAAAGGGAAACACTGTGGTTTCTCAGGGCAGCTGGAGAGCTGACAGAAAGGCCAGGTTAGCTGTCTGCAAGAAACGGGAAGAAAATCCAGTTCCAGGTTTAAATGCTGCCCTTCTGCCTGGCTGACTAGCTAACAGAATAGGAGCCAACACACTCCCAACATGAAAGTAAGTGATTTAAGACTGAACAAGAAAATTTTCTCCCAGGTGGCTGGTGGAGATTTTCTGATGGCTGGAATAGCCATCCGGGAGTTTCTAGCCCCAGCCTTTATCAAACAGTTTTGCAGGAAAATATGTTGGACATACAGCACTTGAGAGAGTTCTGAGTCAACATTTCTATAACCTCCAGCTCACAAACATCACCTGGATGATCTACAAACAATATGAGGTTTATGCTCACAACTATTCTTGTCGGGGGCCAAAGCTTTCACCAGGAATCCAAACTAAAGGAGGAGCACCTTTTGAAGACTTGGAAGTAAATTTCACTGAACTACCATGCTCACGGGGCTATAAATAACTTTTGTTTTTTTGTGAGTTCATACTCTGACTGGGTGGAAGCCTTTCCCACCCTCACTAAAAAGGCTAAGGTGTCCCAATAATTATTGGCTTAGACAATGGGCCAGCTTTGGGGCAGAAGTGTTACAATTATTAACCAAGAGTTTAAATATCAGATGAAAGTTAAGTACTGCTTATAGGCTGCAGAGTTCTGGAAAAGTTCAAAGGATGAACAGGACTTTAAGGCTCAATTGGGTAAGCTGTGTCTGGAGATTTACATTGTGATGAACTTCTCCCTATCACACTGTTGTGGATTAGATCCACTCCCACTAGGAGGACTGGATTCTTTTCTTTTGAGATAATATATAGGAGGCCCCCCTTTTATTAGGGGACTACCAGGAGACTTAAGAGAGATAGGGAAATTAACCCTGAGATGACAGCTTCAGGTCTTAGGGGAAACTTTACAGGTTCTCAACCAATGGGTTAGAGAAAGATTATCAGCGAATTTGACCCAGGTGCACACTCCTTCAAGCCTGGAGATTGAATCTGGGTCAAAGAATGAAATATTCAGCCCCTAAACTTCTTTGGAGGGGCCCTCTCAATGTTATTTTATCCACCCCAACTGCAGTAAAGTTTGCAGATATAGGTCCCTGGATTCACTACACCAGACTCATGCCTGCAGCTGAGGACTGGGAGTGCTCTCCAGATGCTGCTACGCACTTGAAGCAGACCATCCAGAAGAAAAAGGAGCACCAGAGAAGCTTGAGGATCAGAAGGACAACAGTCCTGTTCCAGTCACACCAGAAGCTGACTGGTCTATGCACGGCCAAAGCTTGAGGAGACTACGGCCCTGTTTCAGCCACACAGGAGGGACTAACTGATCAATACATGGAGAAAGATAAACTTCCCACCAGGATTATGAACTCTTTCAACTTCTGAGATAGTTCTTATACAGTAATGCATTGCCACCCCTTGCTTTTGGATATATGCACAGTTCTCTGTTTGGTTTTAGCTACTGGTTTGTTAACAGTAACTCCTAACTGACTGGACTCTGGGTAACAAAATTTCACTTATATTTTTTTATCTTGCTTATATAAGTTTTCTAGGATTTGTTTGGTGTTATTAGCTTGGCTTTGTTAATTCATGCTGTTTAACCTATGCTAACCAAATTGTTTGTCTATTATTTAGTTTGGTTTCCTTTGATAACCTTAAGGGATTCTGCCCTACTCCTATTCCAACCATGGAGATCATGTGAACCATGTGTCAAGACAATCCACTATAACTAAGAGGTGGTAAAACATATATTTAGGACCTGTCCCACCAGAGGAATGTTATAGATGTATGACTGTTTAGAAAGGAAAAAGAGATCCATTGGAAAGAAACTTGGTTTAGGAGGTAACCAATCTTGGGGTGAAGGTAACTTGCCACCCCAGAGGATTATTGCCACTTATGGTCTCACTACCTGAGCACAAAATGGCAGTTGAAATTATAGAACTCCTATTTACATGTTAAATAGAATTACTCACTTACAAGCTGTACTAGAAATTATTATTAATAAGACTGCCACAGCCTTTGACCTCCTAGCCACACAACAGACCAGATGCAAGTGGCTAACTATCAAAACTGCTTGGCATGAGATTACCTACCGGCTAAGGAAAAAAAAAAAATATGTGGAGAGTTCAACAGCTCAGATTATTGCATCCAAATGGATGACAATAAACAAACAGTTAAGGATACAGCCAACAACACAAGAGAACTAGCACATGTGCTCATTCATACCTAGAAGGACATTAAAGTTTGGGTCCCAAACATGCTTTTGGGAGATGGTTTTCAACTCTTGGTAGATTTAAAAGCTTAACTGGTGTAATGGGTATTCTGCTGTTAACCTGTCCATTGCTCCCATGTTTGGCTCCACTGTACATTAAAACTATTAGGTCTACTAAAGAAGCTGCTGTTGAAAGGATGACAACAACTAAGGTTTTGACATTCTATAAGGCTTTAACCCAAGATAATGGTAATGATGCTCTTAAATTTAAAGGATTAAATTATGGAGAGTATCATTAAAGGGGAGAATTGAAGTGGCACCCCCTTTCTCCACAGAAAAGCCCTCTTCACCATGGCTGATTTTAGGACTGTCAGCAAAAGAGTCCATTGTCGATAAACTTCCTATTTTCATTCACCCTGTTTACTTGGCCACTGGCCAAGAAGATACCAGCACTCCAGGTGCTGGACACCCCCTTACTAGTTTTTCACAAACATATCCAGTATAGGACTTTGTAGAAATGTGCAAACAAGGCCTCTGGCCTTGAGCTGGGCTTCACAGAGATGTTTACATTTTTAAGATAAGTTACAAATGGGCTCCATGGTTACAGCTGGCAGGGGGAGGAAAGAAAGGGGAGAAGAAGCTCTCCCCTTCTCAGGTGTTGTCCTTGAAGAGTTAACATGCCCAGAAGAGTTAAAGAAAAAGCTGCTTTTATGTGATCTTTTGCAGACTGTGAACTTCAGAGCCCCTCCTCTTACATGCTGGGTATAAAACTCTGAAACTCCCTGAACTCGGGGTTCAGGGGGATTGATTGATTACAGCAAAGGCTGTACCCTCTGAACCTGGCTGCAGCCAAATAAAACTGTTTCCTGCTATCTTCGGTGCCTTGCCTTGTTTGTCCCTACAACAATATGGGACTCCCCCCTTTTTACTAGGGGACTACAGGGAGACTTAAGAGAGATAGGGAAATTAACCCTGAGATGACAGCTTCAGGTCTTAGGGAAAACTTTACAGGTTCTCAACCAATGGGTTAGAGAAAGATTGCCAGTAAGTTTGACCACAGGTGCACACTCCTTCAAGCCTGGTGATTGAGTCTGGTCAAAAAATGAAATATTCAACCCCTGAACTTCTTTGGGAGGGCCCTTTCACTATTGTTTTATCCACCCCAACTGCAGTAAAGTTTGCAGAGATAGGTCCCTGGATTCACTACACCAGACTCATACCTGCAGCTGAGGACTGGGAGTGCTCTCCAGATGCTGCTGCGCCCTTGAAGCTGACCATCCAGAAGAAAAAGGAGCACCAGGAGAAGACTGAGGATCAGAAGGACAACAGCCCTACTCCAGTCACACCGGAAGCTGACTGGTCTATGCACTGCCGAAGCTTGAGGAAACTATGGCTCTGTTTCAGCCACACAGGAGGGACTGCTGATCAATGCCCAGTGAAAGATAAACTTCCCACCAGAACTAATGAACTCTATCAACCTCTAAGATAGTTCTTATACTATAATGCATTTCCACCCCTTGCTTCTAGATATATACATAATCCTCTGTTTGGTTTTTGCTACTGGTTTGATAACAGGAACTCCTACTGACCGGACTCTGGGTAACAAAATTTCACTTATAGTTTTTTTTTTTTTTTAATCTTGCTTATATAAGTTTTCTAGAATTTGTTTGGTGTTATTAGTTTAGTTTTGTTAATTTAGGCTATTTAACCTATGCTAACCAAAATGTTAGTCTATTATCTAGTTTGGTTTCCTTTGATAACCATAAGGGATTCTGCCCTACTCCTATTCCAACCATGGAGATCATGTGAACCATGTGTCAAGACAATACATTATATCTAAGAGGTGTAAAACATATATTTAGTACCTGTCCCACCAAAGGAATGCTATAGATGGATGACTGTTTGGAAAGAAAAAAAGAGGTCCATTGGAAAGAAACTTGATTTAGGAGGTCACCAATCTTCGGGTGAAGGTAACTGGACACCCCAGAGGATTATTGCCACTTATGGTCCCGCTACCTGAGCACAAAATGGCAGTTGGAGTTATAGAACTCCTATTTACATGTTAAATAGAATTACTCACTTACAAGCTCTACTAGAAAATTATTATTAATCAGCCTGCCACAACCTTTGACTTCCTAGCCACACAACAAACCAGATGCGTGTGGCTAACTATCAAAACTGCTTGGCATTAGATGACCTACTGACTGAGAAAAAAGAAATACATGGAGAGTTCAACAGCTCAGATTGTTACATCCAAATGGATGACAATAGACAAGCAGTTAATAATATAGCCAACAACACAAGAGAACTAGCACATGTGTTAGTTCATACCTAGAAGGGCATTAAAGTTTGGGTCCCCAAACACGCTTTTGGGAGTTGGTTTTCAACTCTTGGTAGATTTAAAAGCTTAACTGGTATAGTGGGTATTCTGCTGTTAACCTGTTCATTGTTCCCATGTTTGGCTCCACTGTGCATTAAAACTATTGGGTCCACTATAGAAGCTGCTGTTGAAAGGATGACAACAGCTAAGGTTTTGGCATTATATAAGGCTTTAACCCAAGATAATGGTAATGATGCTCTTAAATTTAAAGGATTAAATTATGGAGAGTATCATTAAAGGGGAGAATTGAAGTGGCACCCCCTTTCTCCACAGAAAAGCCCTCTTCACCATGGCTGATTTTAGGACTGTCAGCAAAAGAGTCCATTGTCGATAAACTTCCTATTTTCATTCACCCTGTTTACTTGGCCACTGGCCAAGAAGATACCAGCACTCCAGGTGCTGGACACCCCCTTACTAGTTTTTCACAAACGTATCCAGTATAGGACTTTGTAGAAATGTGCAAACAAGGCCTCTGGCCTTGAGCTGGGCTTCACAGAGATGTCTACATTTTTAAGATTAGTTACAAATGGGCTCCATGGTAACAGCTGGGAGGGGAGGAAAGAAAGGGGAGATGAGGCTCTCCCCTTCTCAGGTGTTGTCCTTGAAGAGTTAACTTGCCCAAAACAGTGAAAGAAAAAGCTGCTTTTATGTGAACTTCTGCAGAATATGAACTTCCGAGCCCCTCCCCTTACATGCTGGGTATAAAACTCTGAAACTCCCTGAACTCGGGGTTCAGGGGATTGATTGATTACAGCAAAGGCTGTACCCTCTGAACCTGGCTGCAGCCAAATAAAACTGTTTCTTGCTATCTTCGGTGCCTTGTCTCGTTTGTCCCTACAACAATGTTAGGGATATTATTTTCTTACTTTGACAGGTGAAGGAGAGTGGAAGAAAGAGTTTAAAGACACTTGTTCAAGGTGATAAAAAGAAAAGAATTCACATTTTAGGCCAAGGTTAATTTGCTTGAAAGAGTGATCTATTTTATTCCTATTTATAATTCACTCCTTTGCATTACAATCCTTCCCCTCTTCTTCCATTACCACCCATCCTATCTCATCCTCTCTACCCACAAATCAAATATATGTATGTCCTGGGAAAAAATATCTAGATAATTCAATGGGTTTGTGTTTGCTCTTTTCTTTTTAATGAAAGTATCCAGGGAGTTTGCTTCTTTCTCGTTTCATTATGATTGTAGAGGCCTGGCTTGTGGCCTTTCCTATGTCTTTTAGGAATGAAGGAAAATCTTTCAAACTTGATTCTCTCAGATAACAACACAATTTCATGAACATCCTTAGATCAGTGTTTAGACAAGAAATTTATTGCTGTGATGGATCCTCCTATAGCCTGGCTGGAATGGAGCTTGCTTTGTCATTTGTTTGGTACAGATCTAGAACAGCCTCCACTGCTTTATACAGCTGGAACATGATGCTAGATTCACAGTCCAGAATCCTTGGGGTGACTGAGTGGGCTCCATTCCCAGGCTTTCTCCTTACTGTACAAATGGTGTCTCACACTTTTTGTTGAAATCTTGACAGGCCAGCAATGCTAGTTAAAAATAATAATAATAATACATAAAAGAGTGGTTCTTCAGAAGAGAAACCTCTGCAGGAAGCTGTTGCTGGTGCTCTTAAAGGGAAGTCTCTATCTGGCAGTGCTTCCTGAACTTTACTGTGATTCTGAATCATCTGGGGATGCTGCTAAGGTCAGGTTCTGATGCTGGGCTGGGGTCTGAGATTCTGAGATTCTAGCAAGCTCCCCAGTGCTGCTGTTGCTAAGGGAACAAGAACTGCAAGGGTGTACACACCTGTACAGAGGCAGGAGACTGCCTTTCAGTGTAGCAAGCTGCTCGCCAGATTATTAGTTTGGGCTGACCTCAAAAGTCATGCTAAACCCTAAAATCTGCCTCACATTCTCCCTCCTTGTCACTTGTGCTGGGAGCAACACAGCGGAAGGAGCAAAGTGTAACTTGTGAACAAAAGACACATTAGCAAAAGAAAGCCCCAGAGGGAGAACCCAAAGCCATGACACCAGACTAGTGACACTGAGCTGAAAGAGGTCTGATCCCTGGAGTATCAAGTGACACCATCTTAATTACTCATTGAAAAGAGTGCTGCTTCCACCAGAGCGTTGTTTCCTGATCGATACCCCTGTCTTGTCAAATATGCTTTCTGGCCATTTATAACCAAACCTTTGATGTACTTGTCCTGAGAAAAAGAATCACCTTCTCAGCCATCTGCACTTACCAGCAGCCCACATCCCACAGGACCCACAGAAGTTTCTGTGTGGAGCTGTTCTGACAGGCTGGAAACTCCTCATCACTTGCTGTGTGTCAGGGACATTGGGCTGTGGATTATAGAGGCAGACATGTCCCTTTGTAGCCCTTGTGTTATGCCCCTGAGGCAGGCCTCTGTTTTAGGGAAGGGGAGGGGTTCTTGTGAGCCCTCTTTGAGTCATCTTGACCTGGACTTCCTGTTGTTGCCTGAAGGACTTGTGGCTGGCCATCCCATGATGTGCTGAGAGATGGTCTGGGAGGGCAGATCGTTCTCCTTTCCCTCCATGATACCACCTCATTGATTGGAAAGGTTATTGATGAATACAGGGGATTGAATAGTGTCCTCTCAAAGTTTGCCTATATCCCATTCCCTGTATGTGTCTGATTAGAGTTAGCCATTCTTTTTCTTTTTTTTACAAGGTTGATTTTTTTAAAAAATTTTATTTTTTGGAGCTTTATTTTGTTTATTTATATGTGGTGTCGAGAATCAAACCCAGTGCCTCACACATGCTAGGCAAGTGTTCTACCCTGAGCCACAACCCCAGCCTGAGGCCTTTCCTTTCTATGGATCTTTTGTCTCATCACTGAGGAGGCCTGGAGACTTAGCAGAGTCATCAGAGAAGTCCCTGTCACAATGCAGTGATGCCAGCTGACACCTTCCTGCTAAAGACCTCTGGACAGAGAAGATGGTCCTGATGCTTGGCAGTGATCTCTAGAAGACCTTTTGTATGGAAGGGAAGTAAACCAGGAACCCAGAACAGCTGGCTTGAGCCTTGAGCACCCTTGTTGGCTGATGCTTTCTTGGAGTTCTCAAAAACTAAAGTGATAGGAATGTGTAGGATCTAGGGTGCCAGGTCCTGCTGCTCCTGATGAAGGCCTAGTTCTTTCAATTGACTCTAATTTCTACCTGTGAGGGTATTGTCTGCATTCAATCATTTCTTTTGCCTAGTTTATCAACTGTGGTGTGTTAATGAGTCCACCTGCAGAGTTCCCAGTCTCAGCCCTGTTCAGAAGGGCAAGTGTACTACCAGAGGTCAGTAGGGGAGGGGCTCTCCTTGTGGGAAGAGGGCTGCTTGCTTTCCCCACTCACCTGTGTGGAGCAGCATGGAGCACACAAAGAGAGCATTGATGGAGCCTGGTACAGATACAGTCAGCACCGAGGGACTGGTACTACCTGGCAGGGCCACTTCCCAGGGCCTAGCACTGCGATAGGAGATGGTAAACTGATTAGGGTCTTAGCCATCCTGCCAAAGCGTGTCTGGGGAAGCCACTACCAGAGGTTGATGAACCAATTACATGTTGTGCAGCACTGAGAGGTTGGTCCTTCCAGAAAGGCTCAACTTCTGAATTGAAGGGCAGGGCTTGTAGCAGTACAAGTACAGCCAGTCCCAGAGGATCTTCACAGACCCTTGGGCAAGTTCCCTCTGCACTTCCTCTTGCCAGCCAGGGAGAGAAGGCCTTTGTCCTCACCCAGATCTGTTTGACATGGTGCCTAGGAGCTAGACAGGGTCTTGGATGAGCTTTTCCTGGTGGCTTTCAGACCAACTCCGTCTTAGTCTGGGCATTCTGGGTGGGACAGGGGGAACCGGGGTTGCCCACAGCATATTCACCAGGCCTGACAGAAAACGGGTCTATCTCTTGATCTTTTTTTTTTTTTAATATTTACTTTTTAGTTGTAGTTGGACACAATACCTTTTTATTTTATTTATTTATTTTTATGTGGTGCTGAGGATCAAACCCAGGGCCTTGCACATGCTAGGTGAGCGCACTACCATTGAGTCACAACCCCAGCCCTAACCTCCTGAGCTTTAAGAGAATACCTTCATGCTGTTTTAAGCCATTAAGTGAGTGTGGTAAATTGTCTGCACTCAATCATTTCTTCTGCCTTGTTTATCAACTGCTTAAAATATGAATTTCTGACTTTCTATAATTAGATTTTAGGCTGTTGAAGGAAAGAAACTGTATATATATTAGTATTTCTTTTATGGGCTGGGATTGTGGCTCAGTGGCAGAGCGCTCGCCTGGCATGTGCGGGACCCAGGTTCGATTCTCAGCACCACATTAAAAAAAAAACAACATATATCTGAGCTGAGAATATAGCTTAGTTGGTAGAGTGCTTGCCTTGCATGCACAAGGCCCTGGGCTCTAATCCCTTGTACCAGAAAAAAAAAAAGTAAAAAAAAAGTATTTCTTTTATTTCCCTGCCCCCAACCCAGTATTGGGGATTGAACCCAGGGGTGCTTCATTCTTAGCCCATTTTTAAAATGTTTTGTTTTGAAACAGGATCTCATCAAGTTGCTAAGCTGGCCTCAAACTTACAATCCTCCTGCCTCAGCCTCCCAACTTGCTAAGATTACAGGCATATGCCATGGTGCCCAGCTCTTTTTCTGTACTTCTTAGTAACCAAAAAATTACATACACATATATGATTACCTCTAAATAAATATGCAACTCCATGCAACAGCATTTTACTTTTTTATTTTTCTCCTCTCTTTTTAAAATTTGTTCTTTTAGATATACATGATGGTAGAGTGTATTTTGACATATTATACTTACATGGAGTACAACTTACACTAATTAGGATGCCATTCTTGTGGTTGTACATGATATGTAGTTTCACTGGTCATGTATTCATATATGCACATAGGAAAGTCATATCCAATTCATTCTACTGTCTTTTCTATTTTTATCCCCTCTTCCTTTCATTCTCCTTTGTTTAATCTACTGAACTTCCATAGCTGCCCCCATTGTGTGTTAGATCTGCATATCAGAGAGAACATTTGACTTTTGGTTTGGGGGGATTGGCTTATTTTACTTAGCATGATAGTCTACAGAGCCATTTATTTACCATAATTTCATTCTTCTGAGAATATTCCATTGTGTATGTATACCACATTTCCTTTATCCATTCATCTGTTGAAGGATAGGTTGGTTCCATAGCTTAGCTGTTGTATATTGAGCTGCTAGAAACATTGATGTGGCTGTGTCATTGAATAATGCTGATTTTAAGTCCTATGGGTATATACTGTGGAGTGGGATAACAGGGCCAAATGCTAGTTCCATTCCAAGTTTTCTGAGGAATGTAAGAGCATTTTAAAAGTCAAAAATTTTTAAAATAAGCCTGTGGGTATGGCTCAGTGGTACATTGCTTGCCTAGCATGTGCAAGGCCCTAGATTCAATCCCCAGCATTGCAAAACATACATAAATTAATAAATAAACAAATAAATAAATAAAATCCCCAACTGTTGTCATTTCAAAAATTATCATTGAGGGAGGGGAGGGGAAGGGAGGGGGGATAGTAGAGGATAGGAAAGGCAGCAGAATACAACAGACACTAGTATAGCAATATGTAAATCAATGGATGTGTAACTGATGTGATTCTGCAATCTGTATACGGGGTAAAAATGGGAGTTCATAACCCACTTGAATCAAAGTGTGAAATATGATATATGAAGAACTATGTAATGTTTTGAACAACCAACAATAAAAATTAAAAAAAAAATTATCATTGAACTCACTGATGAAATTATAATGCAACTCAGGGAGGAAACAGATCAATTGTCTAGCAGCCTTCCAAGGAAGATGCACTTTGTAAAGAATGGTATGTCTGTGTCCATTTTAGTGGCAAGTTAAACTGCAATAGAAATGGATGGGCTATCATTGCTGCAAATGAGTTACCTACAGATGAATAGAAATATACCACTTTCTTACTAGCTTGGGGAAGAGATCAGCCTGCTTGCTAAGGAGAATGAATTGTTAGTGCTTGAGAAGTGGGAAAAACTCTGAGGGGTTCTGAATTCAAAATGCTTAGCTGCTGCTTTGTATATGTTTTGTTGAATTTAATTTTGTACTTTGGAACAGAAAACTTAGACTTTAATAAATTGATACAGTTGACATTCTACTTAGTATTCCACATATAATAAAATGATCTCAGGGCCTGGGGCTGGGGCTCAATGGTAGTGAACTTGCCCGACATGTGTGAGGCACTGCATTGCATATAAATAAATAAAATAAAGGTCTATCAACAACTACAAATAAATTTAAAAAAAAAAGAAAGAAAATTATCTCAGTCTTGATGTTCTGCCACAGAATGCGCACACCATTGGAAAAATGATAAGAGAGTTCTTGAGCCTCTTAAGGAAAATAGAATGGACAATAATGCAAGCAGGGAGTGAGACAAAAGGAGATACTCTGTTCTTTTAACACAGTTGATTTTTTGATATACTGATTTGCTAATCCCGGCTGCCACTTCTATGTAAAAGAACATCAGTCATCTTGACACATTGGGCTTTAATGATTTTGGTAATTATCAATTCCATTTGCATTTTCCTTTTTGAGGGGGGGGCAGGGATTGAACTCGGGGGCACTCAGCCTATCCCAAACTCTATTTTGTATTTTATTTAGAAACAGGGTCTCACTGAATTGCTTAGCGCCTCACTTTGCTGAGGCTGGCTTTGAACTTGCAATCCTCCTGCCTCCAGCCTCCTGAGCCACTGGGATTACAGGCTTGCGCCAACACGCCCGGCTGCATCTTCCTTTTGACCATGCAATTGCACTCCAAGGACAGAGGAAATTTTGCAGCAGTGTCTGAAATTGAGCAGAAAAAGATTTATTTCATTTTAAACACTTGAGTAAACAGGGGAGATAACAAAGAGTGTGCTAGTAGCACTGGACCCTGCTGCATGTCTGCATGTATTCTGGCTGAGATTCATGGTTTATCAACAGTAATAGCTACTGTCTGTCATTGTTGCTGCTTCTTTCTCTTGGTCCCCTGGGCACCTAATAGCTTAACTCAGATGGAGTCCCTAGAAGAAAAAAGTTTATTTTTCTGTTTCCCCCAAATTGGTGGCCAGGCTGTATTGCTCCTATGCTAGTCTTCCATACATCACAACTCTCTGCTTGTTCTCGGCCAGCTGCTTAAGGTAGTCTGGACATACTATTAGGCATATTGACTGAAATGATGCATCAATTAAATGACAATACATAAAAATATTTCCTTATAAACTCACAATACCTGACATTAGCAAGTGTATGGCTTGTCTCAATTAATTTACCCCTAAAACTCTCCAAGAGCCTGAGGATGAAGGTGGCAGATGATTTAAGTTGAAGACAGAACTTAGCTCTTAGCTGAGGTGCTCTGAGCCCCTCACCTTGGTTTGAGTGTGGTGCTGAAATCCCGGTACCAAGAGTGAATAGGTTGTCTTCTCATTCTCTTCCTCTTATTTTGTGATTGTGTCTTGTCAACTGTCATTGACTTCTTCCTTTGTCTTCCCACAGCATCCCTTTTGTGCTTTTCCTGTGTCATTTTGCCTTTAGGGTAATTTTGGTTGTTTATGTTGGGCCTCAGCTCTTATAAAGATTAAGTTCCTTGACAGTCAAAAATTTATCACTCAGGTTGGGGCTGTAGCTCAGTGGCAGAGAACTTGCCTAGCCTGTGTGAGACACTGGGTTTGATCCTCAGCACCACATTAAAAAAAATAAATAAAGTCATGCTGTCTATCTATACTATAAATTTTTTAAAAGTTATTACTCACATTTGTCTCCCTTACAACATATCAAAGCTCTGCGCACATACACATTTGCTGAGTATTTATTGACTGAATAATGGCAACTTGATTGAATTATTAACTTACTGATTCCTACAGGGCCAGGTCTGCAATGGCCTGGAAGAGTGACCTGGTAGATGCTTAACAAGGATCTTTACTGTATCCTTTAAAAATTATGTAGAATATAATTTTTAAGCAAATTACTTTAAAAAAATAACTTCTTTTTTAGTTTCTGATAAAACTTTATTTTATCTTATGTGTGGTGCTAAGAATCAAACCCAGTGCCTCACACATTTTAAGCTAGTGCTCTACCACTGAGACACAACCCCAGCCCAGCCCTGCTTTTTGTTTTAATTGATGATGTTCACATTCATAGCAAGTTTTGCTTTTTTTTTTTTTTTTTTGGTGGTGCTGGGGATTGAACCCAGGGCCTTGTGCATGTGAAGCAAGCACTCTACCAACTAAACTATATCCCCAGGCCCATAGAATCTGACTTTTAAAAAGCTGTACTTATCCATCAACTCTGCCTTATTTTATTTTTTGCCATACTCAGGATTGAACTATGGCCTGGCACATGATAGGAAGCACTCTACCAGTGAGTTGCATCTTCAGCCCTGTCTTATTCATTTGACAAAGAACATGTATATAAGGTTATTTTAGAATTTTTTACATGACCAAGCACATCCAAGGATATTTATTATTTGAATAAAATTTATTGTCTGTAGAAGTCTTGGAACTTCAAATTTCATTGAAAAGAAACACTGATGAAGTCTAAATCAATCACAGTAAGACAAAAATGAAGGTAAATTTGTCACATGGATTCATTAGGATGGTTTCAAACTAGCCCTTTTTTCCTTTTTTCTCTGTTTGAAAATGATGTTCAGTTAATCTATATAGCTTTTTACATAGATAAACTAAAAGCACATTCTAAAAGCTATACTTTTAGTTATTGAAACCAAACTGATAGTTTTTTAAAAATATATTTTTCGTTATACATGGACACAATATCTTTATTTATTTATTTCTATGTGGTGCTGAGAATTGAATCCTGTGCTTCACAAGTGTGAGGGAAGTGCTCTGCCACTGAGCCACAACCCCACTCAAACTCTACTAGTTTTGATGGTTCATATCAACAACCCCTTACTCCACTGGGTCACCATATCCCTCTGTCAGAAAAAAAAAATCCTTTTAGGAAGAGGAAAGAAGGGATGTGACAGTTCATGCTGAGAAGGACCCCTCCTGACCATTCACCTGTCCATTTAGAGCACAGGTAACTCCAAAATGTGTCCCAGACCACCTGTATTATTTTTACCTATAATACCCAATTATCAAGAGACTCGTAAAACTGTGTCAGGCTCAACCAAATAAAATAAATAACCAAGAGTGAAAAAAATTGAGAATATTTGGAAAGTTACACAAAAAAATTAATGAAAAGGTAGAGATTATTCACTCATATTTGAATTAAATTCTATAGTCATATAATATATTGAATAAGAAATATTGGATCTCTGATTACCATGTGTTTCTGACATTATCTAGATCTTGAGGCTAGATATGAGTGCTCAATTGATCTGCCACTGTGCACTGCCATAATTAAGCCTATGTGAAATAAAAATGTTTTTAACAAATATATCACAGAATTATCTAATTCAGCTACTTTCAGAGGAATTTGAATTCTGGAATTATCAAAGAAATTATCAATTTCTTTGTTATTAAGAGGACTGAGTTGTACAAAATAAATGTATTGTATATTATTTGTGACTCAGGTCTAATTTTTTTTTTTTTGGTAAATGAATAAAATCTTTACGTAACTATTAATCTGACATCTGGTGTTTTACAATACCAAAAAAGAAAGTGTTGAAATTTTATAATTTGTTTCTGAAACAAATCCATAAAATTAAATGTCATCCTGTAATTATTTCTTGATACCAGTCTATCACAATTCCTACACTAACTTTTAAATGTGCTGTGTTTAATTTTTATGTAGCATCAATCTCCCGGAGCATAATTCAGGTTACTCAACATAATCTTCAGATCAAACAGTGCCTTCTGTCACTCTATAAACACTCTGTGTTCCAATAAGTTTGAAAAATGTGTGAATAAATTCAATTGCAATCCCTAAGGCAGGCTTCTGATTAAGGGTTGTTAGAGTAATCACCATCCTTTGAAATCAGGGGAATATTTATTCTATAAATTCACATTTGGAATCACCATTTGGGGAAGAAAAATCCCTCTTCATTAAAGTTGGCAAACATGAGAAATGGCTGATATAACCACTTCACTAATTTATTCATTTGTTTAATTCTTTTTTTGGTACCAGGAATTGAACCCAGGGGTGCTCAACGATTGATCCACATCCCCAGCCCTTTCTTAATGTTTATTTAGAGATAGGGTCTTGCTGAGTTACTTAGGGCCTCGCTAAATTGCTGAGGCTGCCTTTGAACTCACAATCCTCTTGCCTCAGCCTCCTGAGCCATTGGGATTATAGGCATGTGCCATGGCATCTGGATAGTCACTTGTTTATTTTTCAAAAAATATTGATAATCTTCTGTGTGACACCCACTTGCCAAATACTGCAGATACAAAAGTACAAAGTAGACATGGTCTCTGCCTAGAAGAATTTGCATTGGAATTAAGTCAGTCATGTGTTGCCACATGCACTTTTTAAAAAAAATTTTTGGTCTCTTTATTTTTTATTTGTTCTTTTTAGTTATACATGACAGTAGAATGTATTTTGACATATTATACCTATGTGGAGTATAACTTCCCATTCTGTGATTGTACATGATGTGGAGTTACACTGGTCGTGTGTTCATATATGAAGGTAGGAAAGTTATGTCCAATTCATTCTACTATCTTTCCCATTGCCATCCCTCCTCTTTCCCCCATCCTTCCCTGTCCAACGCAGTAAACCTCCAGCCCTTCCCTCAGTGCCCTCACCTATTGTGAGTCAGCACCCAAATATCAGAGACAACGTTTGGCTTTTGGTTTTTGGAATTGGCTTATTTCCTTTAGCATGATAGTCTACAGAGCCATCCATTTACTGGCAAATGCCATAATTTCATTCTTCTTTGTGGCTGAGTAATATTACATTGTGTATATATACCACATTTTCTTTATTCATTCATCTGTTTTTACTTTATTTGTTCTAATTAGTTAT
Organism: Marmota marmota marmota; assembly: GCF_001458135.2. Lineage (NCBI taxonomy): Eukaryota > Metazoa > Chordata > Mammalia > Rodentia > Sciuridae > Marmota > Marmota marmota. Next base: position 21,069,747 of record NW_026000164.1, on the reverse strand, counting down.
ACATGACAGTAGAACACATTTTGACACATCATACATTAATGGAGTACAACTGCTCCCTCTTCTGGTTGTACACAATGTAGAATCACACTGGTCATGTAATTGTATATGTACATAGGGCAATAATGTCTGATTCATTCTACTACCCTTTCTACTCCCATATTCCCTCTTCTCCCTTCACTCTCCTCTGTCTAACCCCAATTACATCTATTCTTCCCTAGCTTCCACCCCTTATTGTGAATTAGCATCCACATATCAGAGATAACATTTGGCCTTTGGTTTTTTTTGGAACTAGCTTATTTCCTTTAGCATGATAGTCTACAGAGCCATTCATTTACTGGCAAATGCCATAATTTCATTCTTCTTTAAGGTTGAATAATATTCTAATATATATATATATATATATATATATATCACATTTTCTTTATCATTCATCTGTTGAAGGGCATCTAGGTTGGTTCCTTAGTTTGGCTATTGTGAATTGAGCTGTTATAAACATTGATTGGCTGTATCACTGTAGCATGCTGATTTTACGTACTTTGGATATATACTGAGGAGTAGGGTAGCTGGGTCAAATGGTGGTTCCATTTCAAGTTTTCTGAGAAATCTCCATACTGCTTTGCATTATGGTTGCACCAATTTGTATTCCCACCAGCAATGTGTGAGTGTACCTTTCTCCCTACAACCTCACCATCATTTATTAATGCTTATATTCTTAATAATTGCCATTCTGACTGGAGTGAGATGAAATCTTAGTTTTGATTCGCATTTCTCTAACTGCTAGAGATGGCGAACACTTTTTCATATATATTTTTTTGATTGATTGCATTTCTTCTTCTGTGAAGCATCTGGTTCCATTCCTTAACCTGTTTATTGATTTGGTGGAATAACTTTCAGTTTACAGCTAGCAGCTAGCAGCTATGAGCAGCTCGGAGTGCTTGAAGAATCTACACTTGTTCAGGCCTGATAGGAACAGGATGGGATGCTCTGCTCTAGCCAGCCTTTAGTGAAACCACATCCTTGGCACTCGTGGTTAGCGTGGCCAAGCTGCCAGGCCAGGAAACTTTTGGCCAGGAGCTTCAGGAATGGAACTTCTAACTTAGAAATCCCCTCCTCTAGGGACAAAGACCCTTCCTGATGATAGCAATATTTAGAATATCCTCATAGTGTGGTTACATTAGGCATAAGATAATTGGCTTATGGATACTATCTTGCTTGTGTATGATTGATGGGCACGCCCCACTCGGACCCTATAACAATTGTATGCATTCCAAAAATAAACTGAGCTACTAGACAACGACCTGAGGTGGGTCTCCAGCCAGTTCTCTCACCAGCTCCCAGAGTCTGTGTGTTGATTCCGCACAGACCCCCCACAACAAGGTAGCCGAGCAACTAGTTGACCAGACCACAGCAATTTGGCTCCTCAACATGTCTGCTTGCACCCTTGCACCTCGGGACTGGCCATCCCGTTGATTTCAGGTAGGATTTCGTGTAATAGACCCCATTTGTGTTCTGTGTGCTATTGGTTCCTTGAAGGTGAGCAAGGAACCCCCTCCTCTAACCCCTTTCCTTGTCTTTATCGTACTGTTGGTACCCCGAGTTGAGGCACACACCGTCATAAGGACTGGCATCACCTTATGACCCCTCCTTCCCCCTGGTTCACCAGGGAATTCACATAAGGGACTGGTCCTCCCAGAATTTGGAACCTCGGTTTGCTCTGTTAAAGGGAACTCTGCTCCGGAGACACCGTGTGCATACGGCCTTGATCTAACAAGTCAAGAAAATCCCCCACTAAGCACAAGACATTGGACCCTAAACATGTCAGCATCTTGGGCCCCTATATTAGGCATCTTGTCAAGTCAAAGACATTGCTTTAAGAACTCTTTAAAAAAAAAAAGAGGAATTGTTCAGAAAAATGATCCAAGGCCCCATGAATGGTTTCCTGACTTCTTATCTAGAATAATCCAGGCACTCAGGAAGCTCATTCAACCTGGCCTTACTCAAGGCTCATTACTTAAACAATTGGCATGGGAAGCAGTGACTGCAGGAGCTAGGGCTGCAATTGCCCCAGTACCCAGCGAATCCCTTTTGAAATGGATCTCTGCTAAAAAGGAAATAGCCTCTCTTCAGGACCCATTCAGGCATAACAGCTGCCGTTAATAAACTATCAGTTAACAAAAATGATGGGTCTTCCCAACCAAGATCTGATCCCATTTGCTAGGGCTGTAATCAGCCAGGCCACATTGAACATTACTGTCCTAAGAATGGCAGCCTCCCTGGCCCCAAGACACCCTGCCCTAAAAAAAGTCATCTCCCATGTACTTAAATGTTTTAAAATTATGGATGTTTCATGCCTATTAAAATTGATAAAGGCCAACCTATACTAACAAGACATTTCAAGCAATTTGCAATGTTTTGCATATACATTATTTAATTGGGATTCCCTATAGCCCTTAGACTCAAGGCATTATAGTAAGAGCACACAAGAAACTATACCAACTCCCCTCATGATACCTTGAAAAGAATCTTATCTGATTTAAATTTTCTCTCAATTTCAAAATTTTCTATGAAAATAGCAGCCCATAAGCATTGGGCCCCCCTCTTGGGGTCCTCCCATCTACTTATGGTCTCATGAAAGGATCCCATAACAAATGCAAGGGATGGTCTGGGCTCCTCTCAACCATGGGTGGAGGGTTTACATATGTTAACAGGAGCCTCACCCCATTTGGGTACCAGCAAGAAATTTCAGACCAGCCACTGGCTTCAGAAACTGAGCCAAAAGGAGAAGAAGAGATCATCACGACCTCCCCACCAGAGGGCTCACAAGATAACCTGGGGTGATATCAAAGCCCTATCAGATCAAGCTCAGACCATGTCACCTGCCAGAGACCAGAGCCCTGGTACTCTCTTCTTGCTTATGTGTGCAATTATAACCTGCAACTCACAAGTAAGTGCACAACAGGTAAGTATGGAGTATGAAAGGCCTCTGCCTAATGGCCTGATAACTCAAGGCCCTATGCTGGCCTGTCCAAGCAAAACGGACACACTTCAAAGTATGTCCCAAGAGGGAAAAATTGCTTTGCAGATAGCTATCACTCATGATCGGCTGTTCTGCGGGACAATTCTCCTCTAGTGGAGAGCCTCTAGTGGCAAAACCCTTCAGTGAGCAAAATACTCATGCCACTACAATTAAAAAACCATGAGAGCAATCCACGTTCAATTAATAGTGATCAGAATGTCGTACATACTTCTCTCTTAAATCTTGCAGAATGCATCCCAAGGACAAAACTCAGGAAGACAACAGGAGCACTCCAGATCAATATCATCATAAGGCTCATGGTCCTCACAGCCACAACTGCAACTGCTGCTCTCATCACTCTCCTGCACTGGACCAGAAGTACCACACCCAACCAATTGGAAACAACTTATGCTGTTGCTGGGACTTTAATTGGACTTTCCCCTTCTTTTGCATCAATGCAGAAAAACCCCTTTATGCTTTTGTGCATCATTTTGTCGTTCAACCCAAAAGTACATGACTGGTGGGTGGGGCTCCATCTCCTGGGATTCTTTTGGATGATACTGTATTGCCTTTCTTGTTTGCTACTAATGTTTCCTCCTGATGCCCAGTTACATCTGACCCAATAGCAAGGCACCCTTGGAATATGCCACTCTCACTTGATCATTCATGGGCCTTTACTATATTAAGGGATGTGGCTAGGGCACAGAGGCTGTGTCAGTCTATAGTTTGCCTTCACAATCATACTCTTTGGGAGCCAGGAATAGGAGGCATTATGGGTTTTCGGCCACTCTCCTTAGAAGGAGAAGCAAAAGTAGTCTCTGGGGCTGGGGATGTGGCTCAAGCGGTAGCACGCTTGCCTGGCATGCGTGTGGCCCAGGTTCGATCCTCAGCACCACATACAAACAAAGATGTTGTGTCCGCCGAAAACTAAAAAATAAATATTAAAAATTCTCTCTTTCTCTCTCTCTAAAAAAATAGATAAATAAACAATGGCCACATTGTGTTATTTAAAAAAAAAAAGTAGTCTCTGTTAGTGATCTGCCTAGTGGCATGACCATGCCCTCTCATGCTAGAGACTCATGTTATTGGCCCCAACCCTTTCTGCAGAGATGTCTATGGGAAAAATTTAAGGACATCAATGAAGGTATACCTCTAAGAGCTATATCTTGGAGAGATTGTCTCTCCCTTTCCAGACCCTATTTCATTTCTGATGAGCTTATTAGTTGGTCCAGACCCTATACAAAAGGTAGACAGAAAATGGAATTTTTAACAGAAACAAATACATTAATATTTAAATGTATTAATATCATACAGATTGGATAACAAATGCTCAAAATACAAAAGAAAGACAGTCAGGAGACTTTTTGCAATTAGGCAAACAATTGTTATGTGGTGCTTACAAATATATAGATATCAGTCCTATTGTCACCATGGATGCCATTTGGTTTAACGGTTCTTTTGAGAAACCCTCAGCTAAACTTGCTACTAAAGGCCATGTATATGTTAAGCCACCCTTTTTCTTTGTAACTTCCACTCAAAATCACAAAAATGGTCATCTTAATTGTGATGTTCCCAATGTGAGTTAACCAGTTGTTGGAATTCTTCTGGTAAGACAGTAATGCTAATGAGAACACCCCCCCCCCATGTTATAGTTCCCAAAGGAGGATGACTCCTCCATTCAAGAGGTTCACTTTACAAAAGATATTTCCCTTCCCAAAGTTAGGCGAGATTTTGGGATTACTGCTGCCATTATAGCTGCCTCCCTCACTGCAGTCGCAGCAGATTCTGCCACTGGTGTAGCTTTGACCCAGTCCACAGCAAATGCTGCAACCATTAATCAGGTAGTGCAGCGCTCCACTAAAGCCCTGACCACCCAGTAGAGACTAAACCTGCACTTGCAAGGAGGTATCTTAATGTTACAACAACAGATTGACCTTATTGATGAAAAATTGATATGATTCAATTGAAAGTTAGAGTACCCTGCAGTCCTCAATTTCTGTATGTTTGTCAAACCCCTGTCTCAATAAGAAATGTAACAGAAGCTTGGCTTGAATTAGCAAATAGACTTAAGGGACCTTGGGATATGACTTTTAGAAATTTCATTATGACACTGCATGCTCAGATTCTCAGCCTAAATGAAACCATAGCAGAGCTAATTCTTAACCCCTCAATCTTACAGCTTCTATGGAATAAATTGCCAGCTTTAATTGACCCTACTAATTGGATCCTCGCTGGTATTGGCATAATTTTTCTTGTTTTAGTATATGTTATTTTAAGATGTTTCCAAAAAAGGCTCAACAAAGTAGAAACAAAACAAGCTATGTTAGTTCATGCATGTAAGGAAAGACAAAAGGAAAATAATGTTTCCCCCGCATCTGTATGGATGGTGGCTTTGGACAGGATCTAAGTAGTACCAACTAAGGGCCAGTTTTCTATGAGGGATCCTGCACTGAGTCTTAGCACTGCCCTCTTTTTCATCTATCTGTGTCTCTCTCAGCTCTGTGACTATATTACTGTTTGTCTGTCTATGGCCTTTTTACTTCCTTCCTGAATGCAGCCTCACCAGCCCAGTGCTGTGAGCTGGGCCCTCCACGGAGAAGAAATCTGAATTTCCCGATCCTAAGGTAAACGCTGGCATAGAGGCCACGAGGGCATTATCTATCAAGGAGACAGAGAACCCTCTCAGTGGCAATGCCTTGCACACTCTGCATCACCCTGTTTGGCCCCGGAGGATGGCTGGTTAGTCAAAGATGGGTAAGATTCCTCAAGGGAGGAACAACCTAAGACAGGCACAGCCACAGAGGGGCCATCAGGAGAAAACTTGGGGGCCAACAGAGGTGAGGCACAGAACCTCACCCCCCCACCTGTGCAATGGCCTAAGTCTTCACCCTTTCTGAGAGAGGTCTCCTGCCCCCATGGCTGCTTTGCTCCCCATGCCCAGCTCAGATCAGGACCCAAGCAACAGACAGAGACCTAGTCAGCAGCAGCTTGCCCTCTCACCACAGCAGGTAACAACTGCAGTTACAGGAATGGGGCCACGTCTGCATCTTTCCCCTTTTCTCTTTCTTGGTTCTTTTCCCTTTTTCTATGCTTTTCCCTCTTCCTTTCTTCTCTCATCATGGTTCTCCTTCAGCAACAAATTTAATAAAAAGAGAGGAAATGTTGGAATAACTTTCAGTTTCCAGCTAGCAGCTAGCAGCTATGAGCAGCTCGGAGTGCTTGAAGAATCTACACTTGTTCAGGCCTGACAGGAACAGGATGGGATGCTCTGCTCTAGCCAGCCTTTAGTGAAACCACATCCTTGGCACTCGTGGTTAGCGTGGCCAAGCTGCCAGACCAGGAAACTGTTGGCTAGGAGCTTCAGGAATGAAACTTCTAACTTAGAAATCCCCTCCTCTAGGGACAAAGACCCTTCCTGATGATAGCAATATTTAGAATATCCTCATAGTGTGGTTACATTAGGCATAAGATGATTGGCTTATGGATACTATCTTGCTTGTGTATGATTGATGGGCACGCCCCACTCAGACCCTTTAACAATTGTATGCATTCCAAAAATAAAGTGAGCTACTGGATGATGACCTGAGGTGGGTCTCCAGCCAGTTCTCTCACCAGCTCCCAGAGTCTGTGTGTTGATTCCGCATCTCTTCACGCCGCCCCCCCCCCCCCCCCAAATAAAATAAAATAAATAAAAATAGTGTCTTCTTTTAGGCCAACAATTGTTTGGAACACCTTTATAAGTCTGGGGCTTTCTGAGCTCAGATTTCTAAGACTCTACCCTCCAGGCAGGAGACTCCTCCCACCTGAGTGTCAGGAGAGATCCTATACAGCAGCAGCCAGGGTAGAGGAGACTCGACCCTCCAGAAGGGAGACCCCTCCCAACTGGGTTGTGGGTGAGCTTATAAATTTGGGTGAGCTTGTATAACACCTTAGACAGGTAGAGGGGACTTGGCCCTCCAGGCGTAAGGCCCCTTCCACCTGGGTGTCTGTGGGTACTTTTATACCGACACAGGCAGGGGAGAGGGAACTCTATCCTACAGGGGTCAGACTCCTCACACTTGGTTGTTCTGGGATTTCCTATATTGCAGGAGCCAGCATAGAGGGGACTCGTCCCTCCATGACCCCTCTCTCCTGGGTTTGGGCGGGGGGTGGAGCTTATATACCGCTGCAGCCAGGGTAGTGAGGACTTGCCCATCCAGGCAGGAGACCCCTCCCACCTGGGTATTGAGGGGATCTCCTATACCTCCTCAGCCAGGGTAGAGGGGACTCACCCCTCCAGGCGGGAGACCCCTCTCACCTAGGTGAGGGGGCGCTTATTACCACCTTAAACATGGTAGAGGGGACTTGCCCATCCAGATGGTCGACTCCTCCCACCTGGGTGTCAGGGGGAGGTCATATACCACTATAGCCAGGGTAGAGGGGACTCTCTGCTGCAGGCAAGAGACCCCTCCCAACTGCGTGTTGGGGAGAGCTAGTATACAGAGGCAACCAGGGTAGAGGGGACTTGGCGCCTCCAGGCGGAATACCCCTCGTGGGGGGGAGCTTGTATACCGCTGCAGCCAGGTTAGAGGGGACTCGCCCCTCCAGGCCAGACACCCCTCCCACCTGGGTGTTGTGGGGGCATCTCATATACCTCATGAGCCAGGCTAGAGGGGACTTGCTCCTCCAGGCGGGAGGCCCCTTTCACCTGGTTGTCTGGGNCAAGGCCAGAGACCTCTCCCATGTGGGTGTCAGGGGAGCTCCTTTACTGCTGCAGCCAAGGTAGCAGGGACTCGCGTCTCAAGCGGGGGACTCCTCCCCGCTGGGTGACTGCAGAGCTCCTATTCCTCCACTGCCAGGATAGAGTGGACTCGCCCCTCCAGTCAGGACACCTCTCCAACCTGGGTGTCAGGGAAAGCTTGATTACTTCTAGAGCCAGTGTAGAGGGGACTCACCAATCAAGGTGCCAGACCCCTCCCACCTGGGGGTCAGGGAAAGCTAGTATACCACTGCAGCCAGGGTAGAGGAGACTCGCCCTTCAAGTCGGGAGACCCCTCCCACCTGGGTGTTGGGGGAGCTCCTATAACTCTGCAGCCAGGGTAGAGGGTCTTGCCCCTCCAGTCAGGAGACTCCTCCCAGAGGGTTTCGGGGGGAGCTCATATACTGCCATAGCCAGGGCAGAGGGGTTCGCCCCTGCAGGTGGGTGTCCCTGGAGCTCTTATAGGGCACCAGCCAGGGTAGAGGGGACTCGCCCCTCCATGCGCGAAACCCCTCCCACCTGAATGTCTAGGGGAGTTCCTACACTTCCAAAGCAGGGTAGAGGGGACTCGCCCCTCTAGGCAGAATACACCTCCCACCTGGGTGTCAGCGGAGCTGGTATACCAGGGCAGCCAGTGTAGAGCAAACTCGCCCATTCAGGAGGAAGTCCCCTCCTACCTGGGTGTGGGGTGGAGCTCACATACCTCCACAGCCACTGTAGAGGGGACTCGCCCCTGCAGGCAGTGGACCCCTCCCACCTGGGTGTCAGGGGGAGCTCCTATACCGCCTCAGCCAGGGGAGAGTGGACTTGCCCCTCCAGGCGGGAGACTCCTCCCACCTGGTTGTCAGGGGAGCCCATATACTGCCACAGGCAGGGTAGAGGGGACTCTCCCTTCCAGTTGGGAGACCCCTCCCACCTGGGTGTCAGGGGGAGCTCCTATACCACCACAGCAAGGGAAGAGGGGACTAGCACCTCCAGGGTGCGGGGGAGCTTGAAACAGCCACAGACAGAGTAGAGGGGACTCGCCCCTCCTGGCAGGAGACCCCTCCCACCTGGGTGTGAGAGAGAGCTATTATACCGCCACATCCACAGTAGAGGGGACTTGCCCCTTGAGCGGAAAGACTACTCTCAATTGCGTGTCAGGAAGGAGATCCTATACCAGCACAGGAAGGGTAGAGGGGGCTATACCCTCCAGGCGGGTGACTCCTCCCACCTGGGTGTCAGGAGCTCTTATACTGCAGCAGCCAGGGTAGAGCTGACTCTCCCCTGGCTAGAGACCCCTCCCCATCTGGGTGTGAGAGAGAGCTCATATACCTCTGCAGCCATGGTAGAGTGGAGTAGCCCCTCCAGGCGGAAGACCCCTCCCACCTGGGAATCGGAGGGTACTCTTAAATCTCCGCAGCCAGGGTAGTGGGGACTTGCCCCTCCAGACAGGAGACCCCTCCCACCTGCGTGGGACCTTGTATTCCGCCTTAGCCAGTGTAGAGGGGACTCGCCCCTCCAGGCAGAAGACCCCTTCCACATGGGTGTCGGGGGAGGGGAGGCTCCTATATAGCTGCAGCCAGGGTAGCAGTGACTTGCCCCTCCAGGCGGGAGACCCCTCCCTCCTGGTGTAGGAGGGGGCTCTATTACCCCCCGCAGCCAGGGTAGAGGGGACTCTCCCCTCTAGGTGGGAGACCCCTCCCACCTGTGTGTGGTAGGGAGCTCCTATATCGCTGCAGCCAGATTAGTGGGGATTCACCCCTCCAGAAAGGATATTCCTCCCACTTGGGTGAAAAGGGGAACTTGTATACCACCTTAGCCAGGGTAGAGGAGACTCGCTACTCCAGGCGAGAAACCCTTCCAACCTGGCTGTCTGCGGGAGCTTTTACCACTGCAGCCTGGGTAGAGGGTACTTACCCCTCCTGGTGGGAGTTCTCTCCCTCCAGGGTGTCAGGGGGAGCTCCAATACTGCCACAGCCATGGTCGAGGGGACTGGACAATGCAGGCAGGAGATCCCTCCCACCTGTGTCCTGGGAACTCTTATATGGCACCAGCCAAAGTAGAGGGGATTCGCCCCTCCAGGCGAGAGACTCCTCCCACCTGGGTGTCAAGGGGAGCTCCTAAATCTCCGCAGCAAGGTTAGAGGGAACTCGACCCTCCAGGTCAAAGACCCCTAGTACCTAGTACTGGGTGTCAGGGGGAGCTCATATACCCCAGCAGCCAGGGTAGAGGCGACTTGCCCCTCAAGGAGGGGAGACCCCTGCCACCTGGGAATCAGGGGGAACTCTTAAACCATCACAGTCAGGCTAGAGGAGACTCACCCCTCCAGTCCGGAGAACCCTCCACTTTAGTGTCCAAGGGAGCTCCAATACCACTGCATCCAGGGTAGAGGGGACTCCTCCCACCTGGGTGTCAAGGGGAGCTCATATACTGCCACAGACAGAGTAGAGGGTTTTGCCCCTGCAGACAGGAGAACCCTCTTAAACCTGGGTGTCCAGGGAGCAAATGTAGAAGAGACTCACCCCTCCAGAAGGGAGACCTCTCCCACCTGGGTGTCAGGGGGAGGTTGTACATTGCTGCAGCCAAGGTAGAGAGTACTTGCCTCACCAGGTGGAAGACCCCTCCCACCAGGGTGTCAGGGGGAGTTCTTATACCACAGCAGCAAGAAAGGGGACTCACCCTTCCATATGGGAGACCCCTCCCACCTTGGTGTCTGGGGTAGCTCCTAAATCTCGCAGCCAGGGTAGAGGGTACTTGCCACTCTAGGCAGGAGACCCTTCCTACCTGGGTGTCTGGGGGAGCTTGTATTCCCTGGCAGCCAGGGTACAGCGGACTGGCCCCTCCAGGCGGAAGACCCCTTCCATCTGTGAGTCAGGGGGAGTTCATATATCGCCACGGACAGGATAGAGGGGTCTGGCTCCTCCAGGCCAGAGACCCCTCCCATCTTGGTGTCGGGGTGAGCTTGTATTCCTCCTTAGCCATGGTAGAAGGGACTGGCCCCTCCAAGCAGGAGACCTCTTCCACCTGTGGGTTGGGGGGGGGGAGGTATACAGCTGCAGCCAGGGTAGCAGGGACTCATCCCTCCAGGCGGGAGACCGCTTTCACCTGGTTTTCAGGGGAACCTCATATCCTGCTGAAGCTAGGGTAGAGGAGACTCACCCCTCGAGGCAAGAGACTCCTCCCACCTGAGTGCGTGGGGCCTCATATAAAGCTGCAGCAAGGGTAGCAGGGACTTGCCCCTCAAGGCAGGAGACCCCTTTTACCTGGGGGTCTAGGGGAACTTGGCAACTAGCTCGCCCTTCCAGGCGGGCGAACCCTCACAACCTGGTATCAGGGGAGCTAGTAACTGCCCCAATAAGGGTAGAGGGGATTCGCGCCTCCAGGCGGGAGACCCCTCCCACCTGGTGTCGTGGGGTGGCTCATATACCGACTCAGCCAGGTTAGAGAGGACTCGACCCTCCAGTCAGGAGATCCCTCCCACCTGGGTGTCTGGGGAGCTCCATTACCTCAGCATCCAGGGTAGAGGGGACTTGACCCTCCATGTGGGAGACCCCTCCACCTGAGTGTATATGGGAGCTTGAAACAGCCACTGACAGGGTAGAGGGGACTCGCTGTTCAAGGCGGTGACCCCTTCTGCCACGCAAACAGCGCTGGCTTCATGAAAGAAGGTTCGGTTCATAAGAAATTACTAGGGAGTTTTAAATTAAAGAGACAGACTCTCATTACCTTTAACACCAGCTCCAAGACTTCTCCTAGCTCCCGCCTCCAGCCACCTAATGCGATGGCGAGGTTTACAGAGGAGACTAGCGAGAGAGGGAGAACGCGCCAGGAAGGAGCTTTTATTGGGTACCAAAAATTCCAGGGAAAATCTCATCCAATGAAGGTTAAGGGGGGCAGCATCCCAAGGTCAGGGGTGAAGATTGAGTCTTCAGGTCAGTGGCCAGGCACGCCTCTGCACGGACAAGCCCTCAGACCTGGGAAAGGGTGGGGAAGGCTTTAACACAGCTGTGTCTAAGCGCCTCTCACCCAGCCAGGGAGGTAACTCAAATCACGAGCGAGGATGGCCTCCCACAACCCCTCTCATCTGGCTATGGGGGGGGGGGTGCTCATATACTGCTGCAGCCAAAACAGCAGGGACTCGCCCCACTAGGTTGGAGACCTCTCAACCTGGTTGTCAGGGGAGCTCATATATCACTGCAGGTAGGATACAGGGGACTCGCCACTCCTGGTGGGAGACCCCTCCCACCTGTGTTTCTGGGGGAGCTTGTATACCGCCTTAGCCAGGGAAGAGGGGACTTGCCCCTCCAGTTGGGAGACACCTCCCACCTGGGTGTCTGGGTGAGCCTAAATATCTCCGCAGCCAGTGTAGAGGGGACTCGCTGCTCCAGGCGGGAAACCATTCCCACCTGGGTGTCAGGGGGAGCTATTATACCGATACAGCCAGGGTAGAGGGGACATGCCCCTCCAGGCAGGAGACCCCTCCCATCTAGGTGTTGGTTGGGGGTGCTCATAAACCTCTGTAGCCAGGGTAGAGGGGACTCGCCCCTCCAGGACAGAGACTCTCCCACCTGCGTGTCAGGGGACGCTCCTTTACCTCTGCAACCAGTGTAGAAGGAACTCATGCCTCCAGGCTGGAGACCCCTCTCACCTGGGTGTCAGGGAAAGCTAGTATACCACTGCAGTCAGGGAAAAGGGGACTCACCCCTTCATGAGGGTGACCCCTCCCACCTGGGTGTCACAGAGAGCTTGTATACCACCTTAGCCAGGGTAGAGTTGTCTCGCCCCTCCAGGCAGGAGACCCCTCCACCTGAGTGTCAGGGGGAGTTTTTATATTGCCAAAGTCAGGGTAGAGGGGACTCACCCCTCCAGGCAGGAGACCCCTTCCACCTGGGTGTCAGGGAAAGCTAGTATACCACTGCAGACAGGGTAGAGGGGACTCATCCCTTCAGGCGGGAGACCCCTTCCATCTGGGTATGGAGGGGGAGCTCCTATACAGCAGCAGCCAGGATAGAGGGGACTCACCGCTCCATGCGTGAGACACCCCCCCCCCGACCTGGATGTCAGGGGGAGCTTCTACACAGCCACAGTCAGGGTAGAGGGGATTTGCCCTTCCAGGCAAGAGGCCCCTCCCACCTGGGTGTCAGGGGGAGCTCCTATAACTTCGCAATCATGGTATAGGGGACTTGACCCTCCAGGCAGGAGATGCCTCCCACTGGGTTGTGGAGGGGGCTAGTATTCCCCTGCAGCCAGTTAGAGGGAACTTGCCCCTCCAGGTGTGAAACCCCTCCCACCTGGGTTTGGAGGGGGACGGTAGTGGGGACTTGCCCCAACAGACAGGAGACTCCTCCTACCTGGGTGATGTGGGGAGCTTGTATATCACCTTAGCCAGGGTAGAGGGTTCCCCCTCCAGTCGGGAGACCTCTCCCACCTGGGTGTGGGTGGGGAGCTCATATACTGCTACAGCCAGGTGGAAGAAAGTCGCCCCTCCAAGCCAGGGACGCTTCTCACCTGGGTGTCAGGGGGTGCTCATATACTGGAGCAGCCAGGCTAGTGGGGAATCACCCCTCCAGGCCAGAGACCTCCTCCCACCTGGGTGTCCGGGGAACTCATATACCACCACAGCCAGGGTAGTGGGGAATCGCCCCACCAGGCAGGAGACCCCTCCCACATGGGTTTCGCAGGGAGCTTGTGTACTACCTTAGCCAGGGTAGAGGGGACTCTCCCCTCCATCAGGGAATCCCCTCCCACCTGGGTGTTCAGGGGGAGCTCCTATACCACAGCAGCAAGGATAGTGGGGACTCGCCCCTCCAGGAAGGAGACTCCTCCCACATGGGCCTGAAAAGTCATATACCACCACAGCCAGGGTAGAAGGTACTGGCCACTTCAAGCGGGAGACCCCTCTCACCAGGGTGTCAGGGGAAGCTCCTATACTGCAGCAGCCAAGGTGGAGGGGACTCGCCCCTCCATCCGGGAGACCCTTCCTACCTGGTTCTATGGGGGAGCCCTTATACTGCTGCAGTCAGGATAGATGGGACTCGGGCCTCCAGGCCAAAGACCCCTTCCATCAGGTGTTCGGGGGAGCTCCTATTCCGCTTAAGCCAGGGTAGAGGGGCCTCGCCCCTTTAGTCAGGAGAACCCTTCCCACCTGGGTGTCGGGGGAACTCCTACACCACCACAGCCAGGGTTGAGGAGACTCGCCCCTCCAGGCGGGGGACCCCTCCCACCTGGATGTCAGGATGAGCTCCTATACTGCAGCAGTCAGGGTAGAGGGTACTTGCCCCTTCAGGCGGTAGAACCCTTCCACCTCGGTGTTGTGGGTAGACCCCTTCCACCTCGGTGTTGCAGCCAGGGTAGCAAGGACTCGCCCCTCCAATCGGGAGACCCCTCCCACCTGGGTGTCAGGGGGAGCTCAATTACGCTGCAGCCAAGGTAGAGGGGCCTCGCCTCTAGAGACGGCAGACCCCTCCCACCTGAGTGTCATGGGGAGGTAGCATACTGCCACAGCCAGTGTAGAGGGGACTCGCCCCTGCATGCGGGAGACCCCTCCCACTTGGGTGTCCTGGGAACTCTTATATGGCACCAGAAAAAGTAGAGGAGACTCCCTTCTCCAGGTGGGAGACCCTCCCATCTGGGTGCCTGGGGTAGCTTGTATACCTCTGCAGCCAGAGAGGAGGGGACTCGCTGCTCTAGGTGGGAGAACCTTCTCACCTGGGTGTCAGGGGGAGCTCCTTTTCAGCCACAGCCGGGGTAGAAGGGACTCACCCCTCCAGGCAGGAGAACTCTTCCACCTGGGTGTCTGTGATGCAGGGGGTGGGGGGAGCTCCAACACCTCCATAGCCAGGATAGAGGGAAATCGCCCCTCTGGGCGGGAGACTCCTCCCACCTGGGAGATTGTATACCTCTTCAGCCAGGGTAGAGGGGACTCGCCCCTCCTGGCGGGAGACCTCTCCCACCTGAGTATCAGGGTGAGCTTGTATAAGGCCACAGCCAGGGCAGTGGAGACTCGCCCCTCCAGGCAGGAGAACCCTCCCACATAGGTGTCCGCGGGGAGCTTGTATACCACCTTAGCCAGGGTAGAGGTAACTCGCCCCTCCAGGAGGGAGACTCCTTTCACCTGGGTGTCCTGGGGAGATATTTACCACCACAGCCAGGGTAGAAGGTACTTGACCCTTGAGGCGGGAGACCCCTCCCCCCTGTGTGTCCAGGGAGCTCTTATCCTCCTGCAGCCAGTGTAGAGGTGACTTGCTCCTTTAGGCCAGAGAACCCTCCCATTTGGGTGTCAGGGGGAACTCCTATACCACCACAGCCAGGTTAGCAGGGACTCGCCCCTGGATATCAGGGGGAGCTTGATTACCGCTGAAGCCACAGTAGAGGGGACTTGACCCTACAGGCGTCAGACCCCTCCCATCTGGGTGTTCTGGGGAGCTCCAATACTGCCACAGCCAAGGTAGAGGGGACTTGCCCCTGCAGGAGGGAGACCCCTCCCACTTGGGGGTCCTGGGAGCCTTTATATGGCACCAGCCAAAGTACAGGAGACTCACACCTCCAGGCAGGAGACCTCTCCCACCTGGGTTTCTGGGGAAACTCGTGTACCACCACAGCCAGAGTTGAGGGAACTCGCCCTTCCAGGCGGTGGATTCCTCCCAACTGAATGTCAAGGTGGGAGGAATATATATACCGCAGCAGCCAGATTGGAGGGTACTTTCCCCTTCAGGGGGGAGACCCGTCCCACCTGGGTGTCGTGGGGGGAGCTCCAATACCACCACAGCCAGGGTAGAGAGAAATCGCCCCTGTAGGCGGCCCACCTGGGTGTCCAGGGGAGCTCCTGTACCACTGCAGCCAGGGGAGAAGGGACTAGCCCCACCAGGCCAGAGACCCCTCAAACCTGGGCGTGGGGGGGGAGCTCCTATACCTTCACCACCAGGGTAGAAGGGACTCACCCCTCCAGGAGGGAAACCCCTCCCACCTGTGTGTCAGGGGGGAGCTCCTATACTGTCGCAGCCAGGTTATAGGGGACTCGCCCCTCCAGGCAGGAGATCCATCCCTCCTGGGCTCAGGGGGAGCTCTTTTACCGCGGCTGTCAGGGTATAGGGGATTTGCCCCTCCAGGCAAGAGAACCCTCCCACTCCTGAGGGGGAGAACTTATACCGCCACAGCCAGTTTAGAGGTGACTTGTCTCTCCAGGCTGTAGACCCCTCTTTCCTGGATGTCCAGGGAAGCTTGTATACCGCCTTAGCCAGGGTGGAGTGGAATCGCCCCTTCAGGCAGGGACCCTATCATCTGGCTATTGGGGGTGAAGCTCCTATACTGCCCAGTCAGGATAGAGGGGATTCACCCTACTAGGCAGAAGACCCCTCACACCCAGTTGTCAAGAGATCTCATAAACCACTGAAGGCAGGGTAGAGGAGACTCACCACTTCAGGCGGGAGACCCTTCCCATCTGGGTATGGCGGGGGAGATCTAGCCAGGCTAGAGGGAACTCTCCCCTCCAGGTAAGAGACCCCTCCCATCTAGTTAAGTAGGGGGAACCCTTATACTGCTGCAGCCAGGGTAGAGGTGTTTCGCCCATCCAGGCGGCAAACCCCTCCCTCCTGGGTGTCCAGGGGAGCTTCTATACCGCAGCAGACAGGGTAGAGGGAACTCGCCCCTTCATGTGGGAGACCCCTTCCACCTGGGTGTCTGGGGAGCTTATATACCACTGCAGCCAGGGTAGAGGGTACTTGCCTCACCAGGCAAAAGACCCCTCCCAACAGGGTGTCGGGGAAAGCTCCTATACCACAGCAGCATGAATAGAAGACACTTGGCCCTCCATGTGGGGGGAGGTAGTATACTGCTGCATCCAGGGTAGAGGGGACTCGCCCCTCCAGGCAGGAGACCCCTGCAACCTGGGTGTTAGGGAAACCTAGTACACTGCCTCAGCCAAGGTATAGGGGATTCACCCCTCTAGGTGGAGACCCATCCCAGCTGAGTGTCAGAGAAAGCTAGTATATCACAGAAGCCAGAAGCCAATGTAGAGGGGACTAGCCCTTTCAGGCGGGAGACCCCTCCCATCTGGGTATTGGGGGGAGCTCGTATACTGCTGCAGCCAGGAAAGAGGGGACTCACCACACTAGGCAGAAGGCCCCTCCCAACTGGGTATGTGGGGGAAGGCTCCTATACAGCTGCATCCAGGGTAGCAGGGACTCCAGGCCAAAGACCTCTTCACGTCTTCACCTGGGTGTCAGGGGGAGCTTGTATCCCTCCTCAGCCAGCATAGATGGGACTCGCCCCTTCAGGCAAGAGACCCCCTCCCACCGGGGTATCCGGGGAATTCATATACCTCTGCAGCCAGGGTAGAGGGGATTCGCCCCTCCAGGCAAAAGACCCCTTCCACCTGGGTGTCTGGGGGAACTCTTATCTTGGCAGCCAGGGTAGAAGGGACTCGCCACTCCAGGCCGGAGAACCCTCCCATCTGGGTGTGGGGAGAGCTCTTTACTGCTGCAGCCATGGTAGAGGATACTCGCCCCTCCAGGTGGGAGATCCTTCCCACTTAGGTGTCCGGGAAGGGGCTCCTATACCGCCCTAGCCAGGGTAGAGGGGACTCGCCCTTCCAGACAGGAGACCCCTCTCACCTGGTTGTCTGGGGAGATCTCCTTTACCGCTGCAGCCATGGTAGAGGATACTCGCCCCTCCAGGAGCGAGACCCTTCCAACTTGGGTGTTGGGGGGAGCTCCTATACCGCTGTAGCCAGGGTAGAGGGGACTCTCCCACCCAGGCGAGGGACCCCTCCCACCAGGGTGTCTGCAGGAGCTCCTACATCACTGCAGCCAGGGTAGAGGGGACTCCATTTGGGAGACCCCTCCCACCTGGGTGTCAGGGAAAGCTAGTATACCCCCACAGACGCAGTAGAGGGGACACGCACCTTCAGGTGGAAGACCCCTCCTATCTGGGTATGGGGGGGGAGCTCGTATAATGCTGCAGCCAGGATAGAGAGGACTTGCCTCTCCATGCGGGAGACCCCTCCCTCCTGGTGTCAGGGACCACTAGTATACCACTGCAGCCAGGGTAGAGGGGAATCCCTCTTCCAGATGAGAAGGATATATGCAGCGGTATATGAGGTCCCCTGACAACAAGGTTGAGAGTTTTCCCACCTGTGTGTTTGGGCAAGCTTGTATTCCACCTTAGCCAGGGTAGAGGGGACTCGCCCCTCCAGGCGGAAGACCCCTCCCAACTGGGTGTGGGTGGAGCTGGTATACCCCTCCAACCAGGGTAGAGGGTACTTGCACCTCCAGGGAGGAGACCCCTCCCACCTGGGTGTGTGTGTGGTGGTGGGGGGGCTCCTATACTGTCGCAGCCAGGGTAGCAGGGACTTGCCCCTCCAGTCAGAGACCCCTCCCACCTGGTTGTCGGGTGAATCTCATATACAGCCACAGCCAGAGTAGAGGGGACTGGACCCTCCAGTTGGGAGAACCTTCCCACCTGGGTGTCTGAGAGAGCTCCTTTATCTCCGCAGCCAGGGTAGAGGGGACTCGCCCATTCAGTTGGGAGACCCCTCACACCTGGATGTCGTGGGAGCTCCATTATCGCTGCAGTCAGGGTCGAGGGGACTTTCCCCTCTATGCAGAAGATCTCTCCCTCCTGAGTGTCAGGGGAGCTTGAAACAGCCACAGACAGGGTAGAGGGGACTCGCTGCTCCATCCGGGAGACTCCTCACACCTTGGAATCAGGGGGAACTCTTAAAACCACCAAATCCAGGGTAAAGGGGACTCTCCCCTCCAGGAGGGTGACCCCTTCCACCTGAGTGTCCAGGGAATCTCCTACACGGCTGCCGGCAGTGTAGAGAGGACTCTATGCTCAGGTGAGAGACTCTTCACACCTGGTTGTCATGGGAGCTCCTATATTTTAGCAGCCAGAGTAGAGGGGATGCGCCAGGCGGGTGTCCCTCCCACCTGGCTATGGTGGGGTGCTCATATACCACTGCAGACAAGATCGCGAGAAAATGCCCCACTAGCCCGGAAACCTCTCAACCTTGTTGTCAGGGGACCTCATACACCGCTGCAGGCAGGGTACAGAGGACACTCCACTCCAGGCGGGAGACCCTTCCCAACTGTGTTTCTGGGGGAGCTTGTATATCGCCTAAGCCAGGGGAGAGGGGACTTGCCCCTCCAGGCGGGAGACCCCTCCAACCAGGGTGTCAGGGGGAGCTCTATACTGCTGCAGCCATGGTAGAGTGGACTCACCTCCCCCCATGCGATGGACCCCTCCCACCCGAGTGTCAGAAAAACATAACATACCCCAGCAACCAGGGTAGGCGCGACTTGCCCCTCCGGGCGTGAGACCCTTCCCACCAGGGAATCCAGGGAACTGGTATACTTCCACAGCCAGGGTAGAGGGGACTCGCCCCTCTTGGCAGGAGAACCCTATCCCCTGGGTGTCTGGGGGAGCTCCTATACCTCTGCAACCAGGGTAGAGGGGTCTCGCCCCTCCAGTTGGGAGACCCCTCTAATCTGGGTGTCGGGGTGAGCTTCTATACCGTCTCAGCCAGGGGAGAGGGGACTAGCCCTTCTAGGCGGGTGACCCCTTAAACCTTTGTGTCAGGGGAGCTTAAATACTGCCGCAGGCAGGTTAGAGGGAACTCGCCCCTCCAGGTGGGAGACCCCTCCCACCTGGGTGTGGGGAAGAGCTCTTATACCACCTCGGCCAGGGGAGAGGGGACTGGCACCCCTAGGCAGGAGACCCCTCCTACCTGGGTGTAGGCAGGAGCTCATATACCACCCCAGCCAAGATATAGGGGCCTGACCTCAGCATGTGGGAGACCCCTCCTACCTGGGTGTCTATGGGAGCTCCTACACTGCCTCCTCCAGGGTAGAGGGGACTTGCTCCTCCGAGAGAGACCCCTCCCACCTTGTTGTCAGGGCGAGCCTGTATTCAGCCTTAGCCTGGGTAGAGGGGACTCACCTCTCCAGGCAGAATTCCCTTCTCACCTGGGTATCACGTGGAGCTCATATACACCAGCATCTAGGGTAGAGGCAACTCACACCTCCAGGGAAGAGACACCTCCATCCTGGGAATGGGATTAACTACTATACCGCCTTAGCAAGGGTAGAGGGGACTCGCCCCTCCAGGGGAAAGACACCTCCCACATGGGTGTCCGGCGAGGGAAGATCCTATACACCTGTACCCTGTGTAGCAGTGACTCACCCCTCCAGGCAGGAGACCCCTCCTCCTGGAGGTAAGAGGGGGCTCTTATACCTCAGAAGACAGGGTTGAGGGGACTGGTCCTTTCAAATAGGAGACCCTCCCACCTGGGTGTCTTGGGAATATCGTATACTGTGACATCAAGTGTAGAGGGGACTTGCTCATACAGGTGGGAGACCCCTCCCACCTGGGTGTGTGTGTGTGGGAGCTCCTATACAGCCACAGCCAGGTTAAAGGAGACTCACCCCTCCAGGAAGGAGACCCTTCTACCTGGGTGTTCTGAGGAGCTCCTATACTGCTGAAGCCAGGGTAGGGCGACTCCCTCCTCTAGGTGGAAGAACCCTCCCACCTGGATGTCAGGGAGAGTTCCTATACCACTGCAGCCAGGGTAAAGACCACTTGCCCTTATAGTCAGGAGACCCCTACCACCTGGGTGTATGGGAGAGCTTGATTATGGAGCAGCCAGGGTAGAGAGGACTCACCCCTACAAGCGGGATACACCTTTCACCTGTGTGTTGGGGGGCAGTTCCTATACTGCCACATCCAGGGTAGAAGGAACAAACCCCTGCAGGCAGAAGACCCCTCCCTCCTGGGTGTTCTGAGAAATTTTATATAGCAAGAGCTAAAGTAGAGGGGACTTGCCCTTCCAGACTGGATACCCTTCCCACCTGGTTGTCCAGAGAGCTTGTATACTGCCTAAGTCAGGGTAGAGGGGACTCGCCCCTCTATGAAGAATACCACTCCCACCTGTGTGTAGTGGGGCACTTATATACTGCCTTAGCCAGGGTATGGAAGTCTCACCACTGCAAGCAGGAGACCCCTCACACCTGGGTGTCTGGGAGACATTGTATATCTCCACAGCCAGGGTAGAGGGGACTCATTGCTCCAGGCAGGAGACCTCTCCCATCTGGGTGTCAGTGGGAGATACTTTACCACAGCAGCCATGGTACAGGGAATTTGCCCCTCCAGGAGAGAGACTCATCAAACATGGGTGTTAGGGAAAGATGGTCATATACCACTGCAGCCGGGGTAGAGGGGACTCGCCTCTTCAGTTGGGAGACCCCTCCCATCTTGGTATGGTAGGGGAGCTTCTATACTCCAGCAGCCAGAATAGAGGGGACTGGCTCCTCAAAGCAGGAGACCCCTCCCACCTGGGTGTCAGGTGGAGCTCATATAACCCAGCAGCCAAGGTAGAGGCAACTCACACCTCCAGGGGAGAAACACCTCCCACCTGGGAAATGGAGTTACTCCTATACCACCTTAGCCAGAGTAGAGGGGACTCACCCCTCCAGGCAGAAGACCCTTCCAACCTGGGTGTCAGGTGAGCTCATATTCAGCAGCCAGGGTAGAGGCAATTCACACCTCCAGGTGAGAGACACCTACCACTTGGGGATGCGGGTAACTCCTATACCGCTTTAGCTTGGGTAGAGGGGACTCACCTCTCCAGTCTTCTGACCCCATAACCTGTGTGTCGGGGGAGCTCCCATACCGCCATTGCCAGGGGAGAGGGGACTCGACCCTCCAGGCAGAATATCTGTTCCACCTGGTTGTCAAGGAAGTTCATATACTCGCATAAGCAGGGTAGAGGGGAGTCACCCCTCTAGGCGAGAGACCCATCTATCTTGGGTGCCAGGGAATGCTAGTACTGCAGCCAGGGTAGAGGGGACTCACCCCTTCATGCGAGAGACCCCTCCCATCTGGGTATGCNGGGGAGCTCATATACCACTACAGGCAGGGTAAAGAGGACTGGATGCTCCAGGCGGGAAATCCCTCCCACCTGGGTGTCAGGGGGGAGCTCTTATACTCATGCAGCCAGGGTAGAGGGAACTCTTCGCTCCAGGTCAGAGACCCCTCCCACCTGCGTTTCGGGGGAGCTTCTACACAGCCATAGCCAGTTAGAGGGGATTCTCCCCTCCATGTGGGAGGCCCCTCCAACCTGGGTATCAGGGGGGAGCTCCTATAACTTAGCAATGAGGGTATAGGGGACTTGCCCCTCCATGCAGGAGACGCCTCCCACCTGGGTATTGGAGGGGGCTAATATACCCCTGCAGCCAGCTTAGAGGGGACTCGCCCCTCCAGGCGGGAGACCCCCTCCCACCTGGTTTTGGAGGGGGAGCTCCTATACTGCTGCAGACAGGGTATCGGGATTTGCCCAGCCAGACAGGAGAACCCTCCCATCTGGGTGATGCAGGGAGCTTGTATACCACCTTTGCCAGGGTAGAAAGTAATTGAGCCTCCAGAAGGGACACCTCTCCCACCTGGGTGGGGGGGGNGGGGAGCTCATATACCACTACAGGCAGGGTAAAGAGGACTGGATGCTCCAGGCGGGAAATCCCTCCCACCTGGGTATCAGGGGATGCTCGTGTACCCCTGTAGCCTGGGTAGAGGCGACTTACCTCTCCAGGCAGGTGACCCCTCCGACCTGGATGTCTGCAGGAGCTCTTATACGGCAGCATCCAAACTAGAGGGGACTTGTCCCTCCAGGTGGGGGACCTCTCGCACCTGGGTGTCAGGGGGAGCTCCTTTACAGCCGCAGCCACTGTAGAGGGGACTCGCCCTTCCAGGAGGGAGTCCTCTTCCACCTGGGTGTCTAGTATACCACTGCACCCAGGGTATAGGGGACTCGCCCCTCCAGGCGGAAGACCCATCTCACCTGGGTGTCAGGGGGAGCTCCTTTACCGCTGCAACCAGGGTAGAGGGGACTTGCCCCTAAAGGCGGGAGACCCCTCCCACCAGGGTGTCCTGGAGGTGCGCTGGTATACAAATGCAGGCAGGGTAGCAGGGACTCAAAATCCCAGGCGGAAGACCACTTTCACCTGGGTGTTGGGGGGAGTACCTATCCTGCAGCAGCCATGGTAGAGAGGACTCCCCACTCCAGGCAAGAGTCCTCTCCCACCTGATTGTCAGGGGGAGCTCATAGACCGCCCCAGCCAGGAGAATGGAAACTGGCCCCTCCAGGCAGGAATCCCCTCCCACCTGGGTGTCAGGGGGGAGCTCTTATACTCATGCAGCCAGGGTAGAGGGAACTCTTCGCTCCAGGTCAGAGACCCCTCCCACCTGCGTTTCGGGGGAGCTTCTACACAGCCATAGCCAGTTAGAGGGGATTCTCCCCTCCATGTGGGAGGCCCCTCCAACCTGGGTATCAGGGGGGAGCTCCTATAACTTAGCAATGAGGGTATAGGGGACTTGCCCCTCCATGCAGGAGACGCCTCCCACCTGGGTATTGGAGGGGGCTAATATACCCCTGCAGCCAGCTTAGAGGGGACTCGCCCCTCCA
The DNA here is from genome assembly GCF_001458135.2 of Marmota marmota marmota. Classification (NCBI taxonomy): domain Eukaryota; kingdom Metazoa; phylum Chordata; class Mammalia; order Rodentia; family Sciuridae; genus Marmota; species Marmota marmota. The sequence goes on along the minus strand of NW_026000164.1, from coordinate 21,046,557 downwards.
GGCGGGAGACCCCCTCCCACCTGGTTTTGGAGGGGGAGCTCCTATACTGCTGCAGACAGGGTATCGGGATTTGCCCAGCCAGACAGGAGAACCCTCCCATCTGGGTGATGCAGGGAGCTTGTATACCACCTTTGCCAGGGTAGAAAGTAATTGAGCCTCCAGAAGGGACACCTCTCCCACCTGGGTGGGGGGGGCGAGCTCATATACTGCTGCAGCCAGGAAGAGGGGACTCGTCCCTCCCCAAGCGGGGGATGCTTCCCACCTGGTTGTCAGCGGGAGCTCATATACTGCAGCAGCCAGGCTAGAGGGGAATCGCCCCTCCAGGCCAGAGACCCTTCCCACCTGGGTATCCGGGAAGCTCTTATACCACCACAGCCAGGGTAGAGGGNGGATGAGCAGATTTGCTCCCGTCCTAGGCAGATAGGGAGAGAGGAAAAATGACCATTTTGAGAAAATGGAAAAGATTGATACAGTATGTTTGTGTCTTGTTTTGTCTCCGTGTATTGTATTGTCTTTGTGATGAAAATATGGAAGGGGTGAGAAGTAAATTACTAAGGGAAGAAGGCACCCCAGTGGAACCAAGAATAGTTAGGGCATGTGTTGATAAGAGCCCAGGAACTCTAGTAAGAAAGAAAAAGAAAGTTCAGAAGAAGAAGGATTATCAGGAAAAAAGTTGCAGCAAAAGGCTACTACTAAATACTTTTCATTATCGGAGGGTGCATGAAGCTGCATGGAGGCTGCCGCATATAGGAGCCTATCATGGCGCAGCAAGGAATTTCCAAGCTGCAGCAGCCGGCTCTTCCTCGCCCCCCACCCGGGAAGCAGAATGCCACTGCGAGAGCCCAAATCCAAACCTGTGCCCGGAAGCAGTTTGAGACCAGGACTCTCCCCAGGGCCATCTGGGGCTGCCCAGGACGCTACAGCCAGCAAAAGACGCTACCAGTGTCCCTGATGTTTGGTCATTTCCAAGGCCAGTAACTACAATGGTTTTCCCACACCTGGAAGCTAATGAGTAATGAGCACTATTAAGGCTTATTTCAAATGTAAAAAACCTTGAGATAATGTACTAAATTGTTCAGAAGGTTGTTTTCTTAGTGCCTGCTGGAATACTACAGGATTTTCTTTAGCCATCCGGAGTTCCTGCCTTCGTCTCAGTGCCAGTGAAGATGAAGGTGGAAGAATTTCCAGTGTTGCTGAGAAACGGACGAGACTTCGGCTGAGAAACGGACGAAACTTCGGATCAAGCTAGTTGCCGGCAGAACTTACCTGGACTGTGATTTACCTGGACTGTGAGTTAATCTATTGAGATACTGCTTTACCTGGACTGAGACAACAAACTGTAATCTACAACAAATTGTAACTCAGTATCTTTGCTAACGGTGTCATTGCTGGTATAATTTTTCCAAGGGCTTCTTGCATGGAGCCATCAATTGGCTTTGTATTGTAGCATTTTGTATCCTCCCTTTCTGTTTGTAGCAGGTTATTTGTGGTGTTTGTGTAAAAACCACTATGGTCGTTATTTAAATTAAACAAAAGGGGGAAATGTTAGAGTCTGTAAACAAGTCTGGATGGTGCCTGGCAAAATGCCAGAGGGAGTGGTTTGAGAAGTAACAAAAGCAAGCCATTAAGTGTGGAGATTCCTGATTGGTTGACTGCTGTATCTAGTTTATGTTAATTAGATAAGCTGTGTGGAATGTATAAATACCTCTGTTGTCCTACAGTAAATGGCTCCTACTCCTGCTGTATCAATCTATGCAAGTTCCTCGTCACCCCCCAGTTATTTTGCCCAGCCAGCCAGGCTGCGGCATACCCTGGCTACAGCGGTGTAAGAGCTCCCCCCAGCACACAGGTGGGAGGGTCTCCCACTTGAGGAGTGAGTCCCCTCGACCCTGGTGCAGTGGTATACTAGATTTCCCTGACACCCAGGTTGGAGGGGTCTCTTGCCTGGAGATGCGAGTCCCCTCTACCCTGGCTAAGACCGGATCCGAGCTCCCCCACCCCATAACCAGATAGGAGGTGTCTACTACATGGTGGGGCAAGTCCCCTCTACCCTGGCTGCTGTGGTATATGAACACCCCCAACACCCAGGCAGGAGGGGTCTCCTTGGAGGGGGAGTCCCCTCTAACAGCAGCAGTATAAGAGCTCCACCTGACACCCAGGTTGGAGGGGTCTCCAGCCTGGAATGGCAAGGGTACTATACCCTGGCTGCTGCAGTATAGGAGCTCCCCCGCTACACCCAGGTGGGAGAGGTCTCCCACTTGGATGGGCGAGTCCCATCTACCCTGGCTGTGTTGGTTTATGAGCTGCCCCTGACACCCAGGTTATAGGCATCTCCAGCCTAGAGGGGCAAGTCCCCTCTACCCTGGCTGCAGCAGTATAAGAGCTCTCCCAGACACCCAGGTGGGAGGGTTCTCTTACCTGGAGGGAGAGTCGCCTCTACCCTGGCTGTGGTGGTAGATGAGCTGCCCCCAAACCCAGGTGAGAGGGATCTCCGGCCTGAAGGGGCTAGTCACCTCTACCCTGGCTGAGGTGATATAAGAGCTCCCCCTGACACCCAAATGGGATGGGTCTCCTGCCTGGAGGGGTGAGTCACCTCTACCCTCACTGTGGCTGTTTTGAGCTCCCCCAACACCCAGGTGTGAGGGGTCTCCTCTATAGGGGTGAGTCCCCTCTGCCCTGGCAGCAGCAGTATAGGAGCTCCCCCTGACAACCAGGTGGGAAGGGTCTCCCACATCGAGGGGGGAATCCCCTCTACCTGGCTGCTGAGGTATATGAGCTTCCCCAACACACATGTCTCCCATGTGGAAAGGCAAGTCCCCTCTCTCCTGGCTGCAACATGATCTGGGAAGAAAGGGGAATAAGGGGAGTGGGAGGCGCAGTGAGAAGAGGGCTCAAGGCCCAGGTTCACTGCTGGGTGTCAGGATTGTGGAGCAGGGCTCCGGCTGAGGGAGGCCAATGTGCCCAGGCAAGGGGCACAGCTATGTTTTCCCAAAGGAAGCCTGCAGGGCCAAACATCCCAGTTCCAGCCCTTGGCCCTGGTGAGCATCCTGGGAAAGGGATCTGGAAAAGGGGCCCAGCAGGTACAAGAACAACAGGAGGGCTGATGGAGGGCACAGCATGAAGGGCCAGGGAAGGGTATTGGTGGTGCGGGCCAGGACCCCAGAAAGGAGCCCAGGCTAGGGATCTAGAGGAGGGCCCAAGCCAGGGGAGAGCAGGGAAGGGCGGGGCAGGGCAGGCAGGGGCAGCACTAGGGTTCTGAGGTGCAGGGAAGCAAGTTGAGCCCGGAAAGGCCCAAGTAAGGGCTGCAGTTGAAGCCCAGGGAAGCAAGCAGCAAGAAGGGCCCCCAGAGGCCCAAGAGAGGCAGGGGATCCAGCAGGGGGGTGGCAGCTTGAGGTCCAGCGCCACTGCCAGGTGTTGTAATGCCAGATTCATGGGACCCAAGTAGACCTTCAGGAGCTGAATCTGATGCAGTCACACAAGATTCTTTACTGCAAGCTGGAGCCTGGACTCACAACCATTTCTGATGTAGTGGTCCTGAGGAGTGAGTCCCAGTCCTTTGTTCAGTGAGATTTTTTAGGTTTTTGGGGGGATACTCAATGCGTCATCACACAGCAAACCATTGCACACCGCAGGAAAATCAAACAACTCTTCACTGGCAGGAAAAATTGGGGTAGCGGTGATTGGTTAGTACAAGAGAGGATTCGTTTGAACTGATTGGTTTAAGCCACGAGGACTGTACATGCTAAACTACATGGTTTCCTAACATGTTATTAAGCACCATAAACTAGTGGGGGGTCCTCTGGCATCCCAGGTATTTTCTCTGTCTCATGTTGATTGGTGGTTCCTAGGGGGTTTCTATGGGTCCTCACCTAGCCTAACTGAGTCAGGGACACCATTCGCAGCAGATCTCTCCTGTTATTTTCAGACAAAGAACTCAGCATGGTGGGTATGTGCCTAGGAGTGCTCTGCAGGGTTTTCCAAGGACAAGGCTCACGCCCCCTTCCTTGGACAGGCTTTGCTCTGAGGTAGAGGCTGGTTTCTCAAAAATAGAGTCACATCAGTTTCTCAGTGTCGGTGCTCTGGGTGCAGCCCCAAGGGCCCAGGAAGAGGAAAGGGGCCCAGGCAAGGGTCTGGGCTCTGTTTCCCATAAGGTGCTCTGGCCCAGATGAGAATCAAGGGCCAGGGACCAGGCCAAGGGGGCCTGGCAAGGGGCAAGTTCCAGGAGGACAGTGATGGGAAGGCATGGCACAGGGTCACCACGGGTGCGGAGAGGGGCAAGAGCCAGGACCCAAGCAAGGATTTCAGGCAAGGGGCCATCCTGCCCAAAAAAGGATTAGGAAGGAGAAGGAGGCCCACTCTCCAGGGGAAAGTGCTAGGGGAAGGAGAGGAAGGGGCATGGCTAGGATGAAGAGATAGAGAGCGGCTCAAATGGTAAGGAGTGGTGCTCACTAGGAGGCCCAAGCAAGGGGCCCCCAGGTCCGACCCGACAACAAGAGACCCCATGGGAAGCCACACGACACAAGGAACGTGATCAGTGGCTCAGGTGTGTGGCCAGGGATTGGAGCGCAAAACGTCAGGGTTAGAAGGCCTGGGCTGGGGTAGGGGCAGCAGGCAAGGCTAGAGGGCAGGGCATGGAAGGGAGTGGATTCGGCAGAGCAGGGACGGCACTAGGCCTTCAGTGGGCAGAGGCCAGCCAATTCCACTCCTCTGCCCCAGGTGTGTAGATCCTCAGAGAGGAACCTGGACTAAAGGAGGGGCAAAGGAAGGCACTGTGAGGGGATATCTTGTGCCAAAATTGGGGGGGTTGGTAGGGATCCAGGGCCCGTTCATGGAGCCCAGGCTAGGGAGAAGCAGTGGGAGGGGGGAGAGGCCAGGTTATGCCGGGATACCACAGTACTGTTGTAAGGTCAAATGACGCAAGGCACCGAACATATCGAAACAGTTTTATTTGGCTGCAGCCAAGCTCAGAGGGCATAGCTTTTGCTGTAATCAATCAATCCCCTGAACCCCAATTCAGGCAGTTTCAGAATATTATACCCAGAATGTAAGGGGAATTGCCCAGAAGTTCACAGTCTGCAGAAGTTCACATAAAAGCAGCTTTTTCTTTCACTCTTTTGGGCAAGTTAACTTTTCAAGGACAACACCTGAGAAGGGGAGAGCTTCTTTTCCCCATTTTTACTCTCCCTGCTAGTTGTTACCATGGAGGCCAGTTGATAACTTATCTTAAAAATGTAGACATCTCTGTGAAGCCCATCTCAAGGCCAGAGGCCTTGTTTGCACATTTCTACAAACTACTATACTAGATATGTTTATGAAAAACTAGTAAGGGGGTGCTCAGCACCTGGAGTGCTGGTATCTTCTTAGCCAGTGGCCAAGTAAAACAGGGCAACAGGAAAATAGGAAGTTTATCTACATTGAAATCTGTTGCAGAGACTCTTTTGGTGACAGTCTAAATTCAGCCATGGTGAAGATTTCTGGAGAATCCCAGTTCAGACTTTTCTGTGGAGAAAGGGTGTGCCACTTCAATTCCCCCCTTTTATCATGCTCCCAATAATTTAATGCTTTAAATTTCAGAGCATCATTACCATTATATTGGCTTCAAGCCTTATATAATAACAAAAACTTACTTGTTGTCATCATTTTAACAGCAGCTTCTATAGTGGATCCATTAGTTTTAATACACAGTGGAGCCAAATATGAGAGCAATAAACAGGTTAACAGCAGAATGCCCACTATGCCAGTTAAGCTTTTAAATCTAACAAGACTTGACAACCATCTCCCAAAAGCGTGTTCGGGACCCAAAGTTTAATGCCCTCCTAGTTATGAACTAGCACATGTGCTAGTTCTCTTGTGTTGTTGGCTATGGTCTTAACTGTTTGTCTATTGTCGTCCACTTGGATGCAACAATCTGAGCTGTTGAACTCTCTACATATTTCTCCTCCTCAGCTGGTAGGTAATCTAATGCCGAGCGGTTTTGATAGTTAGCCACTCACACAGGGTCTGTTGTGTGGCTAGGAGGTCAAAGGCTGTGGCAGTCTGATTAATAATAATTTCTAGTACAGCTTGTAAGTGAATAATTCTGCTTAACATGTAATTAGGGGTTCTATAACTCCAATTGCAATTTTGTGCCAGGGTAGCGGGACCATAATTGGCAATAATCCTCTGGGGTGGCCAGTTATTGTCACCCAAAGATTGGTGACCTCGTAAATCAAGTTTCTTCCCCATGGACCTCTTTTGTCTTTGAAAACAGTCATCCATCCATTGCATTCCTCTGGCATGACAGATCCTAAATATATGTTTTACCACCTCTTGGTTATAGTGGATTGTCTTGACATATGGTCCACATGATCTCCATGGTTGGAATAGGAGTAGAACAGAACCCTTAAGGTTATCAAAGGAAACCAAAGTAAATAATAGACTAATGTTTTGGTTAGAATAGGTTAAATGGCATAAATTAATAAAGCCAAACTAATAAAACCAAACCAACCCTAGAAAAAATATATATGCAAGATAAAAAAGAATAAATCATTTTTTTTTACCCAGTGTTCAGTCAGTAGGAGTTACAGTTATCAAACCAGTAGCAAAAACCAGAGAAATATGTATATATCTGGAAGCAAGGGGTGGCAATACACTATAGTATAAAAACTATCTGAGAGTTTGAAAGAGTTCATTAGTCTTGGTGGGAAGTTTATCTTTCACAGTGCATTGATCAGCCAATCCCTCCCATGTGGCTGAAGCAGGGCCGTAGTCTCCTCAAGCTTCGGCTGTACATATACCAGTCAGCTTCTGGAGTGACTGGAGCAGGGCTGTTCTCCTTCTGATCCTCAAGCTTCTTTAGTTCTCCTTTTTTTTTCTAGACAGTGAGTTTCAAGGACATAGCAGCATCTGGAGTACTTGCCCAGTTCACAGCTACAGGGTTGAGTCTGGTGTAGTCAATCCAGGGACCTATTTCTGCAAAATTGACTGCAGTTGGGGTGGATAAATAACAGGGAAAGGCCCTTCCAAAGAAGTTTATGTGTTTGAATATTACATTCTTTGACCCAGATTCAAACTTCAGGCTTGAAGGAGTGTGCACCTGTGGTCAAACTTAGTGGCAATCGTTCTCTAACCCATTGGTTGAGAACCTGTAAAGTTTTCCCTAAGGCCTGAAGCTGTCATCTCAGGGAGAATTCTCCTATCTCTCGTAAGTCTCCTAATGGTCCCCTAATAAGAGGGGGGCCTCAAGTACATTATATTATAAGGAGAAAATCAATCCTCCTAGGGGAAGTGGATCTAATCCTCAACAGGGTAATAGGGAGAAGTTCATCACAATGTAAGTGAGTCTCTTGACACAGCTTACCCAATTGAGACTTAAAGTCCTGTTCATCCTTTGAACTTTACCAGAACTCTGCAGCCTATAGGCAGTATGTAACTTCCATTTGATGTTTACACTCTTGATCAGTAATCATATCACCTCTGCCCAAAAGCTGGCCCATTGTCTGAGCCAATAGTTATTGGGATACCAAATCTGGGAATCATTTCCCAGAGAAGCATCCTGCTTATCTCCCTAGCCTTTTCAGGGAGGGTGGGAAAGGCTTCCACCTAGTCAGAGTAGGAACACACAAAAACCAAAAGTTACTTATAGCCCCATGAGCGTGATAGTTCAGTGAAGTCTACTTCCAAGTCTTCAAAAAGTGCTCCTCCTATAGTTTGGATTCCTGGTGGGAGCTCTGGCCCCTGACAAGGATTGTTGTGAGCACAAACTTCACATTGTTTTCAGATCATCCAGGTGATGTTTGTGAGCTGGGGATCATAGAAATGTTGACTCAGAACTGTCTCAAGTGCTGTATGTCCAATGTGTTCTCCTGTGGAACTGTTTGATAAAGGCTGGAGCTAGAATCTCTGGGATGGCTATGCCGACCATCAGAAAATCTCCATCATCCTCCGGGAGAAAATTTTCTTTTTCAGTCATAAACCATTGACTTTCATGTTGAGAGTATATTGGCTCCCATTCTGTTAAATAGTCAGCCAGGCAGAAGGGCAGCATTTAAACCAGGGACTGGATTTTCTTCTTATTTTTTGAAGACAGCTAACCTGGCTTCTCTGTCAGCTCTGTGGTTGCCCTGGGATACCACAGTGTTTCCCTTCCGATGACCTTGGCAATATAAAATCACAACCTTTCTGGGAGCCCCCAGTGCATCCAAAAGTTTAAGAATTTCTTGCCCATACATCATGCCTTTTTTTTTCTCTCCTAAGTTAATTAGCTCTTTTTCCTTACATAAGCCCCTATGAACATGAAGGTAGCAAACGCATATTTTGAGTCTATGTAAATATCCACAAAGACTCCTGCTGTCAACTGAGGTGCTTGAGTCAAAGCAATAAGTTTTGCTTTTTGTGCTGAAGTGCCCTGAGGCAGAGGTTCGGCCTTGACAGTGGAGTCCAGAGTGACCACTGCATATCCAGCAAAACATACCCCACCTTTTGTAAAACTGCTTCCATCTGTGAAGTACTCCACATCAGGGTCCCTGAGGGCATGTCTGCCGGTGTGGTCTGCTGGAGAACATTTCATCCATGACTTCAATACAGTTGTGATCATGTTGTCCAGGTCCAAAGGGCAGCAAGGTTGCTGGTATTAGAGCCTGGATGACTTCAACATGGACACATGGGTTTTCACATAATATGCCCTGGTATTGACCATTAGTCAACCAATATTGTCTTTTGTACTCTAACAATGTCAAATGAATTATAAACCCTGAAAACCATTTTTTGCCCATAGCCAGTTTATTAGCTTCCAACACTAGAAGATCTGTGGCTGCAAGGGCATGTAAACAAGGTGGCCAGCCTTGGGCTACAGAGCCCAGCTATTTGACAGATGTCCATGTGAAGACTCCTATAGCCATTCCAGACTGTTGGTGGACTTACAGAAAGTAAAGCTTTGTGAGGTCAGGGAGCCTAGTTCAGAGGCACTGGGAGTGCTTGTTGAATGTCCTCAAAGGCCTTTTGCTTAGTTGGCCCTCATATTAGAGGATCCCATTCTCCCTCCTTTGTGGCTTCATAGAAGGGTTTGCCATAACTGAAAGTTGGGGATCCATATATGGCTCAATCTGGTAGCCCCCAAGAATTCTCTAGTCTGATGGCAGGTTGAAGAGAATGGAATTGAGCAGATCTCTTGTGTCTTTTGAGGCCCAGTGGCTATTGTCTGTTCTGTTGCTGAGTCAGATGATAACCAAAGTATTTGACCTTTTTCTTGATAGATATGTGCTTTTAAGTCAGAGTCCAGTGCTGTCCTAAGGATGGTGTACCCAAGCCCCTGGGAGGAACTGCCATTTAGGAAAAGGGGAGATTACATAGATCCTCTGGTGTTTTAAGATGCAGGAATTTTTTTGTTATCTTCTGGTGCAGGATCTTGGCTGCTGGGATTCTCCAACTCTCAAATCTAATGTAAATCTTAGCAGAGATTGATGACCTGGGACATCATTTGTATATAAGGCATCTATGTCAATCTCGCCGTGGGCTGTCTGCCAAGATTGGAGGGCAGGTTCTGTGCAGGTCCTGCTGTGGCAGCCATATTGTGCCCACCTAGGTATTGTTCTTTGTCTACGTGGCTTCTCCTCTTGTCAGGTGGGGAGCCTGTTCTATTGTATATAGTGGCTGCCCTGCTTGTGTTTTTGTTCACTATGCCTGGTGCATGGGGCTCTGTGGCCCTCACAGCGTGTGGCTTGGAATCAGGCTGGCATGTCTTTTTGGAGTGTGCACCCTATGGCCCATTATTGGCTATTAACCTGAATATATTTCTGGTGATTTGGGGGCTTGCAGCAGCTGAGCCCTTCTGAGGCGCTAGGTCCCGTGCATCAGATGCAGTTGTGTGTGTCTATGGGACCCCTGCCATATTCTTCAATCATCAACTTCCGAGCAAGTGGGAAGAAACTGAAAGGAGGGGCTAGGGCCAAAGGCTGGGGGGAAATATTCATTCCTTCTCTGTTCAAGGCTTCACATTTGAGCATGGCAGTGGGTGCTTGCCCTCCTGGGTCACTAGAGCCTTCCCCCTTTGTCTTGCCACACTTTTTTTCCTTATAAACATTTGTATCATTGGCTTTGTTCTAGTGAGACCCCCTTTGAGTGACCTCTGGGTTTGTGGTGAGGGCAGCTGTAAGGAGATCCATCCTCCTCTTTATCTTTTTGATCTGTCTGTCTTTGAGCCTCTGGGTCTCGATTGATGAAAACTGTGGTGGCCATTTTCATCAGCTCTCTGGCACACTTCTCAGTAAAGCCCTCTAGGTTTATAATTTTTGGCAAATGTCACTCTGAGCCTGTTCCACAAAGGCTGCATTGGTCACCTGTTGCTTGAGCCTCTGCATCCCTTCACTGACAAACTTGCATTGTGGCAGCTATGCTTGTATGGTGCCCCTCCTCTCCTGGGCACCTCTGGACAGGGAGAGGAGCAGCAGTGGCAGTGGCCCAGACACTCAGCTCTGAGTCAGTGGGGCACATCTCTTTTGATCATTACTGCCAGTTTTATAAGGCAGAGGGGCCTAAGGAAATGTGGGGCCCAGAGAAATGTTCAGGGCTATCAAAGATGCAGGAGAAGCTGGAGGCTTTTCTCGACTCTGTTTGCAGATGCATTCTGGCTTTGGCTGGGGCCTAGGGCTGGCTCCAATTCCTTCTAACTCTTGGGCACAGTTTCTTTCTTTTTTTCTTTTTAGACGTCCTATGAGGGCTTCTTGATATCTCTTTATTTTTAGCCTTCTTCTTTGTTGGGGCCCCATCCTAGGTCTGGATAATGAGGATCTATGTAAGCTCCCCTTCCCTAAATGGCAGTTCCTCCCAGGGGCTTGAGTACACCATCCTTAGGACAGCACTGGACTCTGACTTAAAAGCATATATCTATCAAGAAAAAGGTCAAATACTTTGGTTACCATCTGACTCAGCAACAGAACTGACAATAGCCACTGGGCATCAAAAGACACAAGAGATCTGCTCAATTCCATTCTCTTCAACCTGCCATCAGACTAGAGAATTCTTGGGGGCTACCAGATTGAGCCATATATGGATCCCCAACTTTCAGTTATGGCAAACCCTTCTATGAAGCCACAAATGGGGGAGAATGGGATCCTCTAATACGAGGGCCAACTAAGCAAAAGGCCTTTGAGGACATTCAACAAGCACTCCCAGTGTATCTGTACTAGGGCTCCCTGACCTCACAAAGCTTTATTTTCTGTATGTCCATGAACAGTCTGTAATGGCTGTAGGAGTCTTCACATGGACATCTGTCCAAATAGCTGGACTCTGTAGCCGAAGGCTGGCCACCTTGTTTACATGCCCTTGCAGCCACAGATCTTCTGGTGTTGGAAGCTGACAAACTGGCTATGGGACAAAAAAAAATTGTTTTCAGGGTTTCTCATTCAGTTTTGACTTTGTTAGAGTAGAAAGGACAATATTGGTTGACTAATGGTCAATACCAGGGCATGTTATGTGAAAAACCATGTATCCATGTGGGAGTCATCTAGACTCTAAACCCAGCAACCTTGCTGCCCATTGGACCTGGACAACCAGAACACAACTGTATTGAAGTCATGAATGAAATGTTCTCCAGCAGACTACATCTGGCAGACATGCCCTCAGGGACCCTGATGTGGAGTACTTCACAGATGGAAGCAGTTTTATAAAAGATGGGGTATGTTTTGCTGGATATGCAGTGGTCGCTCTGGACTCCACTGTCGAGGCTGAACCTCTGCCTCAGAGCACTTCAGCACAAAAAAGCAAAACTTATTGCTTTGACTCAAGCACCTCAGTTGACAGCAGGAGTCTTTGTGGATATTTACATAGACTCAAAATATGCGTTCGCTACCTTCATGTTCATAGGGCCTTATGTAAGGAAAGGGGGCTAATTAACTCAGGAGAAAAAAAAGGCATGATGTATGGGCAAGAAATTGTTAAATTTTGGGTGCACTGTGGGCTCCCAGGTTATATATTGCCAAGGTCATCGGAAGGGAAACACTGTGGTATCCCAGGGCAACCACAGAGCTGACAGAGAAGCCAGGTTAGCTGTCTTCAAAAAATAAGAAGAAAATCCAGTCCCTGGTTTAAATGCTGCCCTTCTGCCTGGCTGACTATTTAACAGAATGGGAGCCAATATACTCTCAACATGAAAGTCAATGGTTTATGACTGAAAAAGAAAATTTTCTCCCGGAGGATGATGGAGATTTTCTGATGGTCGGCATAGCCATCCCAGAGATTCTAGCTCCAGCCTTTATCAAACAGTTCCACAGGAGAACACATTGGACATACAGCACTTGAGACAGTTCTGAGTCAACATTTCTATGATCCCCAGCTCACAAACATCACCTGGATGATCTGAAAACAATGTGAAGTTTGTGCTCACAACAATCCTTGTCAGGGGCCAGAGCTCCCACCAGGAATCCAAACTATAGGAGGAGCACCTTTGAAGACTTCATTGAATGCTCACGGGGCTATAAGTAACTTTTGGTTTTTGTGTGTTCCTACTCTGACTGGGAGGCAGCCTTTTCCACCCTCCCTGAAAAGGCTAGGGAGATAAGCAGGATGCTTCTCTGGGAAATGATTCCCAGATTTGGTATCCCAATAACTATTGGCTCATACAATAGGCCAGCTTTTGGGCAGAGGTGGTATGATTACTGATCAAGAGTTTAAACATCAGATGGAAGTTACATACTGCCTATAGGCTGCAGAGTTCTGGTAAAGTTCAAAGGATGAACAGGACTTTAAGTCTCAATTGGGTAAGCTGTGTCAAGAGACTCACTTACATTGTGATGAACTTCTCCCTATTACCCTGTTGAGGATTAGATCCACTTCCCCTAGGAGGATTGATTTTCTCCTTATAATATAATGTACTTGAGGCCCCCCTCTTATTAGGGGACCATTAGGAGACTTACGAGAGATAGGAGAATTCACCCTGAGATGACAGCTTCAGGCCTTAGGGAAAACTTTACAGGTTCTCAACCAATGGGTTAGAGAACGATTGCCACTAAGTTTGACCACAGGTGCATACTCCTTCAAGCCTGGAGTTTGAATCTGGGTCAAAGAATGGAATATTCAAATACCTAAACTTCTTTGGAAGGGCCCTTTCCCTATTATTTTATCCACCCCAACTGCAGTCAATTTTGCAGAAATAGGTCCCTGGATTGACTACAGGAGACTCAAACCTGCAGCTGAGGACTGGGCATGCCCTCCAGATTCTGCTATGCCCTTGAAGCTGACTGTCTAGAAAAAAAAAGAAGCTTGAGGTTCAGAAGGACAATAACCCTGCTCCAGTCACTCCAGAAGCTGACTTATCTACGCACAGCCAAAGCTTGAGGAGACTATGGCCCTGTTTCACCCACACGGGAGGGACTGGCTGATCAATGCCTGGTGAAAGATAAACTTCCCACCAGGACTAATGAACTCTTTCAACCTCTAAGATAGTTCTTATACTATAATGCATTGCCACCTCTTGCTTCTCTCTATATATATAATTCTATGGTTTTTGCTACTGGTTTGATAACAGTAACTCCTACTGACTGGACACTTGGTAAAAAAAAATAATTTATACTTTTTTTTATCTTGCTTATATAAATTTTCTAGGATTTGTTTGTTGTTATTAGTTTGGCTTTGTTAATTTATGCTGTTTAGCCTATGCTAACCAAAACGTTAAGTCTATTATTTAGTTTGGTTTCCTTTGATAACCTTAAGAGGTTCTGTTCTACTCCTATTCCAACCATGGAGATCATGTGGACCATATGTCAAGACAATCCACTATAACTAAGAGGTGGTAAAACATATATTTAAGACCTGTCCTGCCAAAGGAATGCTACAGATGGATGACTGTTTGGAAAGACAAAAGAGGTCCATTGGGAAGAAACTTGATTTAGGAGGTCACCAATCTTGGGGTGAAGATAACTGGACACCCCAGAGGATTATTGCCACTTATGGTCCTGCTACCCTGGCACAAAATGGCAGTTAGAGTTATAGAATTCCTATTTACATGTTAAACAGAATTATTCACTTACAAGCTGTACTAGAAATTATTATTAATCAGACTGCCACAGCCTTTGACCTCCTAGCCACTCAACAGACCAGAGGCAAGTGGCTAACTATCAAAACCATTTGGCATTAGATTACCTACTGGCTGAGGAAAGAGAAATATGTGGAGAGTTCAACAGCTCAAATTGTTGCATCCAAATGGATGACAATAGACAAACAGTTAAGAATATAGCCAACAACACAAGAGAACTAGCACATGTGCTAGTTTGTACTTAGAAGTTTGGGTCCCAAACATGCTTTTGGGAGATGGTTGTCAACTCTTGGTATATTTAAAAGCTTAACTGGTATAGTGGGTATTCTGATGTTTTTTTTTTGTTGTTTTTTTTTGTTTTGTTTTTTGTTTTAAAGAAAGATTGTGAGAGTCAGAGAGAGAGAGAGAATTTTTTAATATTTATTTATTTTTTTAGTTTTCGGGGGACACAACCTCTTTGTTTGTATGTGGTGTTGAGGATAGAACCCGGGCCGCACGCATGCCAGGCGAGCGCGCTACTGCTTGAGCCACATCCCCAGCCCAGGTATTCTGCTGTTAATCTGTTTATTGCTCTCATATTGCTCTCCACTGTGCATTAAAACTATTGGGTCCACTATAGAAGCTGCTGTTGAAAGGATGACAACCACTAAGGTTTTGACATTGTATAAGGCTTTAAGCCAAGATAATAGTAAAAATCGTCTTAAAGTATTAAATTATGGGGATCATAATTAAAGGGGGGAATTGAAGTGGCACCCCCTTTCTCCACAGAAAAGTCTTACCTGGGCTTCTCCAGAAATCTTCTCCATGGCTAATTTTAGGACTGTCAGCAAAAGAGTCTCTGCAAAAGAGTTCAATGTAGATAAACTTCCTATATTCGTGTCATCCTATTTTACTTGGCCACTGGCCGAGAAGATACCAGAACTCCAGGTGCTGGACACCCCCTTATTAGTTTTTCACAAACATCCAGTATATAGTTCGTAGAAATGTGCAAACAAGGCCTCTGGCCTTGAGCTGGGCTTCACAGAGATGTCTACATTTTTAAGATAAGTTACCAACTGGGCTCCATGTTAACAACTGGCAGGGTGAGGAAAAACGGGGAAAAGAAGCTCTCCCCTTCCCAGGTGCTGTCCTTGAAGAGTTAACTTGCCCCAAAACATTGAAATTAAAACTGCTTTTATGTGAACTTCTGCAGACTGTGAATTTCTGAGCCCCTACCCTAACAGGTGGGTATAAAATTCTGAAACTGCCTAAACTCAGGTTCAGGGGATTGATTGATTACTGAAAAAAACTGTGTCTTCTGAGCCTAGCTGCAGCCAAATAAAACTGTTTCCTGCTATCGTTGGTGCCTTGCCTCATTTGTCTCTGCAACAGTACTGTGGTATCCCGGCACTGCTCACACCCTCCCATGCCCCTGCTTATCCCAAACCTGGGCTCCTCCAATGGGTCCTGGCTCCCCACTGACCCCCCAATCCTGGATGCAAGGTATCACCTCACAGTGCCCTCCTTTGGTCCTCCTTTGGTCCCGGTCCCTCTCTGAGGATCTCCTCACCTGGGGCAGAGGAGTGGAATTGTCTGGCCTCTGCATCCTGAAGGTTCCCTATGGGAAACACAGCCCTGTTCCTGGCCTGGGCCCCCTTTCCCGCGCCCTGGCAGTGGACTTGGGCCTAGCGCCTGCCTTGGCCTGCAGGATCCCCTCCCTTCCCTCCTCTGCCCTCTCACTTTGCATGCTGCCCCTCCCCCAACCCAGCCTTCCCGAACCCTGATCCTTTGCTCTCCAGTCCCCGAGCCTGGCCGCTTACCTGAGCCCCTGATCGCGTTCCTGGTGTTGCGTGGCTTCATGTGTTGTCTCCTGGTGTCAGGTCTGACCTGGAGGCCTCTTGCTTGGGCCCCCTAGTGAGCTCCCCTCCTTGCCCTTTTCACCACCCTCTGTCTCCTCATCCTAGTGCTGCCTCTTCCTCTGCTTCCCCTAGCGCTTTTCCCCTGTTGCTCGGGCCTCCTGCTCCTTGGGTTCCTAATCCTCTTTTGGTTGGGTTTTTCCCTTGCCTAGGCTCCTTACTTGTGTCCTGGCTCTTGCCCCTCTCTGCACCCACTGTGACCCCATGCCATGCCCTCCCATTGCCATCTTCCCGGCCCTTGTCCCTTGCCACCCCCTTGACCCCGTCCCTGGCCCTTGATTCTCATCTGGGCCAGGCCGCCTTATGGGAAACAGAGCCCTGACTTTCGCCTGGGTCCCTTGCTCCCTGGGCACTTGGTCCTGCACCCAGAGCCCTGACACCTGGCAGTGGTCTACTCCTCCTTGGGTCCCTCATCCTAGGTCTACGGCAGGTCCCCTGCCTGGGTTCCTGACTTGAGTCCTGGCTCTCGCCCCTTTCCACACCCACCATGACCCCCAGTTGTGCCTTCCTGTCACCCTCCTCCTGGCCCACTTTCCTTTCCAGGCCCCATTTGCCTGGTCCCTGGTTCTGGATTCTCATCTGGGCCAGATCGCCTTATGGAAAATAGAGCCCTGCCCCTCTCCTGGGCCCCTTGCTCTCCCTGGGCCCTTGGTCCTATACCCAGAATGCTGAAACCTGGCAGTGGCCCTGGACTCGGATCCCCTGCCTTCCCTCTCGGCCCTTGTCCACTTACCTGAGAACCCTGTCCCAGCCCTGGCCCTTGGCTCTCCATTCCCTGGCCTGGCTCCTCACTTGAGCCTCTGGTGGCCCTTCTTGCTCCATGTGAGTCCCTGGGCTTAGACAGTGGGCCCCTCCTGAGGCCTCTTCCCTGCTCCCCTTTGGCTTCCCTGTACTGCAGTACCCTAGTGCAGCTCACCTTCCAGGCCCCGCCCGCCCCTGCTTTCCCCTGGCCTGGGCCCTCCTCTAGGTTCCTAACCTGGGCTCCTTGCTGAGGTCCTGGCCCCCACCCCAACAGCACCCATTTTCCAGCCCTTCAGGCTGTGCCCTCCATAGGACGTCCTATCATCCCTGTCCCTGCCAGGACCCTTTTCCCGTTCCCCTTCCCAGGATTCTCACCAAGCCAGGGGAGTGGGCCTGACCTCTTGGCCCTGCTGGCTCCCTTGGGGAAAATGTAGCCCTGCCCCTTCCCTGGGCCCTTTGGCCTCCCTCAGCCCCCGCCCTGCCCCTGAACGCTGATACACGGCAGTGGACCTGGTTCTTGAACCTTCCTCCCTTTGCGCCACCCACTCTCCATTCTCCCCTCCCTCCCCTCCCCAGCCCTGTCCATTTTCATGCACCATGGCCCAAACCCTTGCAATTGGCTCCCCATTCCTGGGACTGGCTCCTTGCTTCAGCCCCTGGTCAACCTTCTCGAGGACCTGTCCCTGTCCCTTGTTTTTAAGAAACTTGTTTGGACGCCTTCCTGTGCCTCCCCTCTTTTCCCCTTATACTGTGATATCCTGGCACTGCCTGGACCCTCTACTCCCCTTGCTTCTCCCTTGCCTGGGGTCCTCGAATGGGTCCTGGCTCCCCAGTGACACCCCCCAATCTCGGACAAAATGTACCCCATCACAGTGCCCTCTGTTGGTCCCCATCTCTCTCTGAGGAACTACTCACCTGGGAAAGAAGAGTGGAATTGGTTGGCCTTGGCACCCTGAAGGCTCCCTATGAAAAACACAGCCCTAGCCCTCCCCTGGGCCCCCTTTGTGCTCGAAACTTGACACCTGACAGTGGACATGGGCCTAGAGCTGCCAACCTTGCCCTAGGGTGATTCCCTCTCATCCCTCCCCTGCCCTCTGGGCTTGTATGCTGCCCCTACCCCAACCCAGCCCTCCCTATCCCTGACCCATTGCGAATCAGTCCCCAGGCCTGGCTACCTGAGCCCCTGACCGTGTTCTTTGTGTTGCGTGGCTTCGCGTGGTATCCTGGCTCTTGTCCTTCTGTAAATATATAACTTAAAACATGAATCATTGCCAAATTTAAGTATACATAAATTATTTAAAGTATATTATTTAATAATAAGAGAGGTATATTTAAAGTATCTAATCTTTATATACTTTCTATATATCCATGAATATTGATATCCATGGGGGTCCTGGAACCAATCCCTCCCCCCATGGATACTGTTGGATGACTCCGTTCACAGAGTTGTACAAGCTCACTACAATTGATTTTATAACATTACATCACCCCTCCAAAGAAACTCTGTACCCTATTTCTAACCACATCCTGGGCCTTAGGCCAGGAAGTACCATGAATCTACATTACTTTCCCTATGGATTTGCTATTCTGAGTATTTCACATAAATGAAATCATACAATGTGTGGTCCTTCTTGGTCTGACTTCTTTCACTTAGCATGTTTTCAAGTTTCATTCATATCATAGCATGTTGCATGTCTTTTTATTGCTAAATAATATTCCACACATATACATACAGAATTTTGTGTATCCATTCATCAGTTGATGGATGTGAGGACTGTTGTTTTTGTTTTGTTTTGTTTTACTATTATGAATAATGGTGCTATGAACATTCATATACAAGTTTTAGTGTGGACAGATGCTTTGATTTCTTTGGAGTATATAAATCAATGGAATGCTGCACTATAGGGTGACTCTTTGTTTAAATTTTGGCAGAACTGCAAGACTGTTTTCCAAAGTGGCTGCACAAATTTTCCTTTCCATCAGCAATGTATGAGCATTTCAGGTTCTCCGTGTCCTTGACAATGTTTGTTACAATCTTGGTCCTTGATGCTACCTGTCCTGATGGATATGAAGTGATATCTCATTATGGTTTTGACTTACATTTTCCAATATCATTTACTAATGATATTGAACATATTTTCATGTGTTTAATTAACCGTTTATTTATCTCCTTTGGAGAACTGTCTATTTGAATCCTTTGTCCATTTTTGCTGGGAGCCATTAGCCAAGTAGGTATGACAATTTCCTTGCCAGCATACCCCATGTTGCTTAGTGGAAGGACTCGTGGAAATAGGACATTTTGCAGTGACATTGCATGTAAGGTGACCTTGCTAGGACCAAGGCGGATCCGGGTTTAGGGTGTTCCTGGTTTAGGACAATCCGGGTTTAGGGTTTAGGGTGTTCCCGGTTTAGGACAATCAGGGTTTAGGGTGGTTCCAGGTTTAAGGTTATTCCTGCTGGGAATAGGGCGTATCCTGCTGCCAGAGTTCCCCTTGAGTTCTCACGGGATTCAGACAGTATTTTTTGGGAGACAGAAGCCCAGTGGGGGTGGATTTGGGCAGAGAACGTGGATTTCCCCAGAACGTGTTTGTAGAGTGCCGGTGTGAGTTCGGGAATAAAGAGTTGCTGTTTGAATCTACAAGCTGTGTGGTGGCTCGTGATTTTGTGCCCAGCCAGACTGCGGCACATTTTAAGTATGTATGTATTCTGCCATACAAAGATCAGGTGTGCTTTACCACTGAGCTACATCTTTTTTAATATTTACTTATTTTTTAGTTATAATTGCACACAATACTGCCGGAGTACGGCTGCAGCAGAATAATCGGGGGGGGGGTGACGAATAACTTGTGTACGTTGATACAGCAGGAGTGGGAGCCGTTTATTGCAGGACAGGAGCAGTATTTGTACATTCCACACAGCTTATCTAATTAGCATAAACTAGATACATCAGTCAACCAATCAGGAATCTCTACACCTAATGGCTCGGTTTTGTTACTTCTCAAACCACTCCCTCTGACATTTTGTCAGGCACCATCCAGACTTGTTTACGAACTTTAACATTCCCCTGGCAAAATGCCAGGTGTTATTTTGACTTGTTTACAGACTCTAACATTTCCCCCTTTTGTTTAATTTAAATAATGACCATAGTGGTTTTTACAGAAACACCATAAATAACCTGCCACAAACAGAAAGGGAGGATACAAAATGCCACAATACCAAGCCACTTGATGGCTCCATGCAAGAAGCCCTTGGAAAAATTATACCAGCAATGACACTGTTAGCAAAGGTACCAAGTTACAATTTGTTGTAGATTACAGTTTGTTGTCTCAGTCCAGGTAAAGCAGTGTCTCAATAGATTAACTCACAGTCCCGGTAAATCACAGTCCAGGTAAGTTCTGCAGACAGCTGGCTTAAATCACAGTCCAGGTAAGTTCTGCAGGCAGCTAGCTTGATCCAAA
>NW_026000164.1:21013244-21025858 GCF_001458135.2 Marmota marmota marmota | reverse complement strand
GGGTGACGAATAACTTGTGTACGTTGATACAGCAGGAGTGGGAGCCGTTTATTGCAGGACAGGAGCAGTATTTATACATTCCACACAGCTTATCTAATTAGCATAAACTAGATACATCAGTCAACCAATCAGGAATCTCTACACCTAATGGCTCGGTTTTGTTACTTCTCAAACCACTCCCTCTGACATTTTGTCAGGCACCATCCAGACTTGTTTACGAACTTTAACATTCCCCTGGCAAAATGCCAGGTGTTATTTTGACTTGTTTACAGACTCTAACACAATACCTTTATTTATATATGTGATGCTGAGGATCAAACCCAGGGTCTCGCACATGCTAGATGAGCGCTCTGCCACTGAGCCACAACCCCAGTCCCTAAGCTACATGTTTAGTCCTTTTTATTTATCTATTTTTATTTTGAGACATGGTCTTTCTAAGTTGCTCAGGCTGACCTCAAATTTGCCACCCTCCTGCCACAGCATCCCAAGTAGCTGGGATTACAGGGATATGCCACTATGCCTAGTCTTTTGCCCACTTTAAAATTGGGTTGTTTATTTATTATTATTCAGACTTTTGTATGTGTTTATGTGTGTGTGTGTGTATGTGTGTGTGTGTGTGTGTGTGTGTGTGTGAGAGAGAGAGAGAGAGAGAGAGAGAGAGACAGACAGACAGACAGACTGGGGGATGAACAGAGGGCCCGACATATACTAAGCATATGTTCTATGACTGAGCTAAGCCTCCAGCCCCAAGAGTTCTTTATGTATTTTAGAGACAAGTTGCTTACCAGGCATATGGTTAGCAAATATTTCCACCCATCCCGTGGGTTGGTGTTTTTTTTTTTTTTTTTTGCTTTTTGGACGGTGTCCTTTGCAGCACAAGTATCTGTTGTTTCTTTTGTTTTTTGTGCTTTGGGTGTTATATTTTATAGACTATTTTATAGACTCATTGCCTAATCTAAGGAAGATTTACCTCTATGTTCACTTATACGAGTTTTATAGTATTAGCTCTTATATATAGGTCCTTGATCCATTTTGAGTTAATATTTTATTTATTGTATGAGTACAGCTTCATTGTTGGGTGCATTTATAATTGTCATAGCTTCTTGATGAATTACCCATTTATCATTATAAAATTTTATCTTTGGTAACTTTTGTTTCTAAGACTATTTTGCGGGGGCTAGGGTTCTGGCTTAGTGGTAGAGCGCTTGCCTCATACACTTTGAGGCACTGGGTTCGATCCTCAGTACCACATAAAAATTAAATCAATAAAAATATGGTGTACATATACAACTAAAAAATATTTTTTAAAAACTATTTTGGGGACACTGAGGTAGGTAGATCACAAGTTTGAGGCCAGCAATGACAATTGAGTGATACCCTGTCTCAAAAATTTAAAAAATAAATAAATAACAAGGACTAGGAGCACAGCTCAGTGGTAGAGTACCCCTGGTTTATATCCCCAATTTCACACACAAAAAATAAATTAATTAATGTTTTTTGGTTGGATGTGGTGGAACACACTGTAATCCCAGCTACTTGGGAGGCTGAGGCAGGAGGATTGCAAGTTTGAGACCAGCCTGGGCAACTTAGTGAGCCCATGTCTAAAAAAAACCCCAACAAGAACAAAAGTAAAAAGGGCTGAGGGTGTAGTTCAGTGGTAGAGCGTTTGCCTATCATGCATGAGATCAAAGGTTCAATCCCTAATACCACACACAAAAAGCCTATTTTGTCTGATATATTATATAGCCCTTCCAGTTTTCCTATGCTGTTTACGTTACACACACACACACACACACACACACACACACACGTTATCTTCTTTTATTTAAATCTTCTTCTACCCTTAAATATAAAGCATGCCTTTGGATTGGATTGTTCAGTCCATCCTCTTGGAGACAGTGTGTATACATCTCCCATTTGGAATGCATTATGGTTTAGATCTGGAATGTCTCCCAAAGGCTCCTCTGTTGAAGGCTGGTCCCTAGTGCAGCAATGGTCAGGGCTGGGGCTTTGGAGAAGTGATTGGCTCATGAGGACTGGGACCATGGATGGGTTCATAATTGAATGCACTACTGGGAGGTAGCGGGAACCATAGGAGGTAGGGCCTGGTTGGAGGAAATAGGTCGGGGGGGGGGGGCATGCCCTGTGTTATATCCTGTCCCCAATCCCTTCTTCACTTTCTCCCTTTGCTTCCCTGCCCACCATGTGCTCCTTACCATGATGTTCTGCCTCGCCAAAGGCCCAAAGTGATGGGGCCACATGACCATGGGCCTGAAACCTTAAGCCAAAATAAATCTTTCCTCCTTTAAATTGGTTGTCCCAGGTACTTTGTCATAAAGATGGAAAGCTAACACAACTTGTTTTGATGTCTTCTTTATTCCTTTATTATCCCTTCACTGCTTTCTTTTGCATCAAATGAATATTTTCTAGTATAACATTTTAATTCCTTTAAAGATATATATATATATATATATATATATATATATATNATTCCTTTAAAGATATATATATATATATATATATATTGTAGTTGGATACAATATCTTTATATTATTTTTATGTGGTGCTGAGGTTCGAACCCGGTGCATCACACGTGCTAGGCGAGCGCTCTACCACTGAGCCACAACCTCAGCCCCCTTTAATGATATTTTCGCTTCACTTTTTGTTCTGTTCTTCGCGGTTGCCCAGGGCTTACCTGTGAACAGTGCAGCATACTGTCTTCCTGTGCCACCCAGGTAAGTCATCTGCAGGAAAGGCCCTGGGCTGGGGTGTGGACAGGAAAGCTGCCTGAGCAAGGATGGCCTTGGGCAGCAGGGGGGTGGGGAGGACAGTGAGAAGGACTGAGATATGGAGATGGCTACAGGTGACTCTAGTTGACAATGCAGAGCTTTGATCTCTTTGGGGGGGCCTGTGCAGCCCAGGGGATTACCCCAGATTTTTTGAGTCAGAGAAGATGTCCAGACCAAGGAAAACAAACGCCTTCAGGTCTGGGCATGGCTGCTACAATATTTTCTTGGTAAATGTCCCTGCTGCCTCCTGTACTACACCTTGAGCACCTCCCAGAATGGGCCCTTAAACTGTCCACATTTGCCAACAAGGCTGTGGGGCAGGGTTCAGAGGGAATGGTGGCTGCCTCCCTTTCCTTGAATATGCTAAAATTAGAAGACTGAGCTGGGGGACACAGAGGGGATGAAGGTCAGGGTGGGGTATCCAAACATGAGGAATGTTGAGAATGGAGGTCCAGGGACCCTGAAGGGTTCTGATTTCTTTGTTCAGTCAGTGGCCCTGCTGAGAAAGGACATGGTTCTTTCTAGTGGTTCATCCCACTGGAATGTTCTGTCAGCTCACCTGGAAATGTTTGGAAATAGACCTGAGAGCAAGGAGCAGGCAGAACATGGTAAAGACTCAGGGTCACTATATTCCAGGGACCAGTCCACACAGCAGGGGTGAGGTTCCTGCTACTCACTTGGATTTCCACAGGGGCCTGGATTGAGGCTTTGGAGGTAGAGTTCAGCTCCTGATTGGAGGTAGGAGCAGAGCTGAAGCATAAAATGGCATGGCTCTGCTCTTAATCCTCACCCCGGGTACCTGCCTCTCATTCTAGCTCACATTCTCAGCTCTCTGGCATCCACCATCTAGCAGCAGCTATTCTGCCTGCCAAGTTTTTCTCCATGTAGAGGTGGGAGTCCAGTGTCTCAGGACCCACAGGGGAAACCCCCAAGGAGGAGATCTTCCCTAGGCCTTTGGTCTTCCACTGTGGCCCTCACCCCTGTTCTGGTGCTGGTTTCCGAACTCCAAAGGCTCTGAACCCCTCTTAAGGTCTTCCCCATGAGATCTGAGCCTTACCACTTCTCTGCACCCTGGATGGTCAAGGCTAGTGTTCACCACGCTGGTGTTCACCACACTGACTCCACCAAATCTCTAAGAATCTAGGCAGCGCACCAGGTACAGGAGGGGTGAAATCTCCAAGCAGACCAGGGCCTCTGTTGGGGTGAAGTATGCAGGACAGAAAATGTACATGCACAAGTGTGCAAGTGCCCAGCACTGTGCCAAAGTCCCTCCTGCTCTACCAAGGACAGAGAAGTGCTCCCTATTAG
The DNA here is from genome assembly GCF_001458135.2 of Marmota marmota marmota. Taxonomy (NCBI): domain Eukaryota; kingdom Metazoa; phylum Chordata; class Mammalia; order Rodentia; family Sciuridae; genus Marmota; species Marmota marmota. Next base: position 21,021,761 of record NW_026000164.1, on the reverse strand, counting down.
CTACCACCAGCCTGCCTCCCAGGACATTGAGAACTGTGCAGTCATGCTGTGCTCCTCCCACCAGGGGGCGCCCGTTGCTCTGCAGACCTGTACACCAAGCTCATCAGGGCTCTGGCCTAGCTGTCCTGCTCCACCCCTGCAGCAGATGGCTGACCTCCTTGGCCTATATGACCTGGGCTGTCTCTGGATTGGGGATTCTGGTTGAATCCAAAGCCTGACTGAGTCCCAGGAACCAAGTCTATGTCCCTGAGCAGTCCAGATGGAGAAGGGTCCTTTTCTTTTCAGGGACCCATTTATTGAGTAGGTATTCAGGGAGAGGGAAGAAGGGCAGGGCCTCTCCCTTGCAGAACTACGGGCTTCATGATTCTGGTAAGGTGCCCTGCTGTGCATCCCACCACCACATGGCTTCTTCTTATTGTGCTCAGGATCCTACATAAGGTCTAGAAGTGGGTACTCAAGAAATAGTCCTTAAGAGACTGGAAGGATAGAAATCCTGGGAAAGCGACCCACCTGGTTCCTAGTGCCTATAGGAATTGATCCCTCCTCATTCATCTTATCATTTATCCATTTAAAATTTCATCACTCGTTCATTCAGGAACTCCCAACCTGGAAGACGAGCTTGTACACTTGGTTGTCCCCAGGGAGAAGCCTGGGGTAACCATGGGCCCCGGGTGTGCTCCCACATGGCGCTGGGCTCTTTCCACTGGCCACCTCTTCCCCACTCCATCCTTTGCTTTTCTCTGCCTTTCCCCAGATGGCTGACCTCCTTGGCCTACATGACTTGGGTTCTCTCTGGATTGGGGATTCTGGTTGAATCTGGCTAATGGGAGGCATTGGCAAGAGATGGACAGACAACAGAATGGAACACACAGGGGATTTCTTCCCTTTGTCTCTGACCTTGCCATGGCCACAGCCTGTGGAGGACTGGCCTTCTAAGAGTGGAGCTGGTTCCCAGATGATGCTAGGCCCTGGGTGTCTGGAACTTCCAGAGTGGCCTTCAGAATCCTGTCCACACCCCTGCAGATGTTCCCTTCACTAAACTCTCTTCATTCAATACCACCTGTGTCCAGCCAGGACCTCTCAGCCACAGCCACCCACACTAAAGGCCAGGGTCCCAGGGCAATCAGGAGACCTCAGAGTCCCTGGGGAAGAAGTCCAAAGTCAGACCAGCCAGACAGCTGGGAGATGGCCCAGAGGGGCCAGGTTAGGAGTGGGGGTAGGGAGACATGATAGGACAAAGATAATAGGACCACCCCTGGTTCTTTGTGAAGGACATGTCAGGCCTGTTTTTTTTCCTTTTCTTTTTAAAATTACTTAAGTTTTACTTTAGACTTACTTAAGGAGTCCTTTAAGACTTTTGTTGTTACTGGTAATTGAAACCTGAACACTTTACCATTGAGCCCTTTTTATTTTTCATTTTGAGACAGTCTCTCTAAATTGCTTAGGGCCTCACTAAGTTGCTGATGCAAACTTGTGATCCTCCTTTCTCAGCCTCTTGAGTCACAGGGATTATTGGTGTGTTCAAACATGTGCAGCAATAAGACATGTTTTTATCACATATCAATCTTTTGCTTACAATAAGAAGGAAAATGCAAATCAAATACATTAGTAAGGTTTTTCTAAAACTGCTTGAAATTTAGAATTTTTTAAAGTTTTACAAATTTATTTTTCATTGACATACAGCCCAATTTACTTTTTGCAGTATAGGGTTCTGAGTTTTGACAAAGGCAAAATCGTGTCAAGACACGAACTGTTTCCGTCCCTTCGTGCTATCCCTTTGTGGTCAATCCCTTCCAGAAACTTCCCCGTCCCTGTCTGTTCCTGTGGCTTTTTTGAAGCCTCTCCCCATACTGAGACAGCTGGGAACAGACGAGCTCTCTCGGGGGCCACAAGCATTGCCTGGACACATGGGCCACCTTTTCTATACAGAGAACATCTGGGACCTGACCCCACATTGTGTCTGGCAGGGGAGGGAAAGGAAGGATCAAGTGAAGGGCATGTCCCAAGCAGCTTGGGGAGGGGGTGGTCAGGAAGCTCTGGACTGTCAGAGTGTGGGGACCCACATGCTGCTCTGGCTCTGACAGACAGAATGGCTGTCATGGCTAGGTAGCCACTCAGAACCTGCAGAGTACAGGATGCAAGCTTATTTACTTATTCCTGTCATCTCTACTGTAGGCCAGGTGCTGGGCTAAACTGGTCCTCACCACTGAGCAGCAGATTTGTTGCTTTCAGAATATCATTTCTGAGATTCAAAGAGTTGAACAAGCCCAAGGGAATTGAGCTAGATCACAGCCCAGGTCAACTGACTCCAAAGTGATAAAATGTCACCCATGGTTTATTCTGTTTCAGCTCCAATTGTCTCATTTTATTCGTTGCTGTGTGCCTTTGGGTAAATTGCCTCACATGGGCATGAAAAGATGAAGGCAGAGATCTGGGCGATGCTTCTACAAGCTGAGGGACACCAAAGATGATACTAAGAATGCAAAGGAGGAACCCGAGAACCTTGCTGAAACTCACAAGGTCAGCAAGGTCCTCAGTTTACTTCTTTGTAAATGGGAACACAAGTAACGCCTACCTCCTCCTAGTGGCTGACTGTGGTAATTAAATGCAATAATGTATAAAAAGTCGTGTCTGGCATGGTCAAGTTCTTGTTATTATCTTGTTATTCTTGTTATTCGTTTGCTTCCAAAGTGATCAAATATCACCCATGGTTTATTTAATGTCAAAACTCAGTGCTTTATTTCATCAACAGCCCCTCCCCGGGGGCACTCTGCTTCTCCATTGCTTGGGATGGGCTGCCCATCTGCAAGGAGTCCCATCTGCCCCACTGTCTCTTACCTGACCTTGAACCTCAGATCTGCAGTAACCACCCAGGATTGAGCATATTTGCTCTCTAGACGATGGAGTTCCAGTGGGACCTAGGATACCTAGACTGGCTATCCTCATGCCGGTCCTCTGGGCACTCCCATGACCTGCTCCTGCAAAGCCCCTTAAATTCAGGGAGCTGGTAAGGAAGTCCCTTGTAAACTGAGCAGGTGCCTCTTTCTTCTTTCCACCCCGCCCCCATCTCCATCCACTGGCAATGGCCCCTGGACAAGCTGCTAGGACATGTCCTAGGAGGGAGGAGAGGCCTGGTCCTCAGGACTGACTCAGATCAGCAGAGGTTCTCCTAAACCCCACATGCCCCTTCAGCACCCTCATGGGCCTGGTCTGCCCAGCATGGGGGTCTGGGTGGGCATCAGGGTCTTAGATGGCTCCTGGCTTGGAGAACTGCAAAACACTAAGGTAGCAGGACATTTTCCTGGTAAGAACTCAACTCCAGGTCCCCTGTGGAGAGGCCTGGCACCCTTCTCCTAAGTGGTCCCCAAAGAGAAGACGGCTCTAGCTCATGATCCTCCATAAAGTTTTAGTCCTAGGCTCTCAGCTTCTTGGCCTTTCTGCCTCCCACCCCCCACAACAGAGGCTACAAAAGCAGGAAACCAGCCTGGGAGTGTGTGGGTCCCACCAGGGTCCCCAGGGTCTGACTGCACATGGTCACAGCAATTGTCTGCACAGCTCTGTTTGGCTACTGGCCCCCGAGAGCTACCTCCTCTTCTTCCACCACAATGTGAAATGTTCAACTCAAAACCCCCTCAGGAGTCCAGAGAGGGGCAGCCAGGACATTGCCCTTCCCAAGGTGAAGTCTCGAGAGGCCACATGGGGGAAGGAAGGTCATGCCCCTCAACCCCCTCCCATCACCTCATGCCTAAGCAACTACAGGCCAGGGGACATCTCCTCAGGAACCTCGGAGTCATCCCTTGAGTGTCCCCTCCAGGCATGACTCTCATCTCTCAGCTCCTAAAGTCTAGATATGGGCTGAGGAGAGCCCCACGCCCTTAGGCCATGCTGCTAGCATCTCTCCTCCTTTCCCTGCCAAGGAGTCCTCCTGCCCTAGGAGAGTCCGTGGCCTTGGTTTGAAGCTGCAGCTCTTGGAGTGGTTCAGGCTCATAAGTACTCAGAAATGTGGGGCCCAAGTCCCTGTACCCCTCATTGCAAATGGGTGGTCCTTGTGCACCTGGATGGGACCCTCTCCCTGGTGGGGACCCCTGCAGATTCTGATCTTCAACAAGGTTCCTCTTGGAACAAGAGGACACTGTAGCTCCTCAGCCAGTTCCCATGGGGCCAGTCAGCCTGTGTCCCCTCAAAGCAGAGGCAACCCATTCCCACTGCAGGTCCCTAGAGGCTGAGGTTTCCAAACAGACTTCCTCTTCTTCTATTTCCTCCTTGCCCAGTCCTCCAGACAGGCAGGCAGGAGGGAAGCCCCGAGCCCCTCCTTGACAGAGCTCAGGAGTGGGAGGGAAGTGGTTTGAGGCAACAATGAGCTAAGCAGATCGTAAGGGGTTTGAATCAGACCAAGGGCAGTGGGTGGGGGACGTGAGGCCATCTGTGGGTGGTGTCTGGGTGGGTGTCTGGTGAGGGCAAGGGGTAGAGAAGGACACTAATGCCTACTCAGGTTGCCAAACTAGGGGAGGATGCCTAGGGAAGAAAGATCTTCGTCACATTTGTTTAAAGGAGCTAAGTGAGAGATTGAGGCAATACTGAAACCCCAAGATCTGAGAGTTAAAATGAGAAAGGGAGGCAGGCACAGGAGGTCAGAAGAGACTGGGGTCAGGGAGTTCCTGAGGACCTGGGGACCAGTTTAAGCTGTGAATCAAAGGTCCAGAGGAGGGGGTGGAGCCAGAGCAGAGCCCGTGGGAGAAGGAGCTGGAGCCAGGTCTCAGGGTATCAGGGAGAGATTTGACAAGGGCTTGAGGAAAAGGAACTAGCATTGGCTCTTAATGGGGTACCAAAACAAAAAGCCAGACCCTGGGCTGGAGGAGGTGACTTGGTGGCATGCTAGACCTCAGGCCATGGGACAAGAGACAGCGGTATGTTGGGGAGGTAAAGTCCTGAGGTCCAGAGGTGTCCAAGTGACAATGCTGACCAAGCAGGGGATTTCCAGGTCATACCCCAGAAAGCTCTGAGGAGATAGCAGTTAGTAAGAAAGAGAGAGGAAGGCCCAGCTGTGGCATCCCTGGCTTTGAATAAGCTAGAGCTACCAGAAACCGCAGGATGCACTTGCCGAGAGCCAGGCGCATTAGCACAGCCCAGTCCCAGCTGTATGGGAGACTAAGGCACGAGGATGGCAAATTTGAGGCCAGCCTGGCCAACTTAGGGAGACCATATCTCAAAATAAAAAATAAAAAGGCCTGTGGATGTTCTCATGGTAGAGCACCCCTGGGTTCAGTCCTGTATAACACACGCACGTGCGCACACACACGCTCACACTCACTCACACTCACACAAAAGCACTGGAGTATTGTTAAAACTTCCATCAGATTATGTCCTGCCTCTGCCCTCAACCCTTCCACAACTCATGTATGGAGCAAAGCCACAGCCTGTGGGCCATCTCTTGAAACGCTACCCAAATATATTATTTAAGGATTTATTGTCTCTCACCCTAAAGAATGGAAGCTCTGGAAGGGCAGGGGAGTTTGGACAAGAAAATAGTTTTGTCTACAGCTTTATCCTGGCAGGTACAGGTACTTTGTTGAATTTAGAACCCGCAGCCTTTCTATGACATAGATATTACGGTTTCTACTTGACAGGGGGGACAGGGAGCTTCCGGGAGAGGGGGAGGCTTGCTCCAGGTCTTGCAGCTCCTGAGTGGTGGAGCCAGGATTTGAGAGCCCTGTGGGACTCTGCCTGATGTCCAGTCAAGAAGTTCTCAGAAATTCAGGATGCATTAGAAGCAGGCCAGTCTGGGGAACCCTGAGAGCCCAGGCCTGAGGAAGTGGTTTCCTGGAAGGAAAGCACTGGGAAGCAATGGCAGCTGCCAGCTGCCCAGGCCTGGTGAAGGGCACTGGCCCAGAGGTGGTGGGAGTCCTCTCCAGCTGCCTGTGGGCTTCTGTCTTCCTTCCCTGCCATTCACTGGTTTCTTTCAGTTCCCTCTGGTGATGTGGCTTCCCCTGGACCTTCCTGCCTCTGCTCAAAAACACTGGCTTATACTCGAGCAGGGGAGGGACCCCCTTACCACATGCTCAGCCTGTGACAAGCTTCCCCAGCCAGAGGAAGTGGGCACAGGGATCGTTTGGCTGTCTAGACTTAACACCTGGACACATAACTGCTCAGGCTCCCGGGGCTGTGGAGCCATTCTCCCCGTTGCCATTGGCCCTGTCCCACCAGGGGGAACTGAGATTGGTGACATGTGGGCTGGGTGCAGCCACACTTCCCCTTTGCTCATGCTTCCACCCACAAGAGTACCAGGAAATTGGGGACCCTAGTTCTTGGAAGAGCCAGAGTGCTGTTGTCTACCCAAACTCTGCCCTCGCTCCTTCCCTTTGCACACCTCTGGCCCAGAGTGGTTCTCGACTCAGGGTCTCCCTGTTGAGGGAAGATACTAACCCTCATGCCAGTGCTGTGAGCCCGGTGATGCCATCTCCCTTTTAGAGACAGGGAATGAGATATACAAGGCCTGCCTCGGGCCGTGTAGTTTGAACATAGCAGAGTTCGAAGCAAGGTGATGGACGGTGTCCCTTTTTCCCACACACAGCCCCTGCTGGTTCTTGATGAAGCTCAGAGACACTAGAGTAGAAGTCTCACTTGAGCAAAATGGACAATGGGAGGGGGAACCAGGTGTGGACTCCTAGGTCTTACGGTCCTTCAGGCTGTATGTGGGGGTGAGGGAGGTAGTGTTTGACAAGAGAAGAAGGTTCTTCTTGATGATGATTCCAAATAGCTTTTCTGGATCAACATAGAGTATTTTTTTTTTTAACCAGGCATAGCTCACTTTCAATGAAGAGTATTATTGTTCTGTGGAAGCCCATTTTCAATTAAATTGCAGTTTTGGTTTATAAAGAAAAAAAATAAAACAATGGACCCATTCACATTTTCCCCATCCACACTTTCTTTTTAAGGGGGATGGAATCTAGAAGCACTTAAACACTGAGAAGATATGGCTCAGTGTTTAAGTGCTTCTGGATTCCATCCCCCTTAAAAAAATACATATATTTCTATTTTATCCTGACAGGGGTATAAAAGGAGAGAGGGAGAGGGAGAGAGCTACAGAAGAGAAGTAAAAAGATATGGAGTCACTTTACTTCTTTGTACTTATTAAAGACCAACCAGGTGTTCCTCAAGAGACAGCAGAGAAGGGAGTTTTCCGACCTTACTAAACATTTGTTATAAATACAAGGCTCTAAATTTTAAAGGGTAAATAGTATTATCTAGAACTTACATAATTTGTTTGTTATCTAACATTAAACAATTTACTTGGAAAACTTGTATTCATTAAAAATAGTTTTAAGTTGGGGGGCGTGCTGCCTGTAACCCCAGCTACTTAGGAGACTGTAGGAGGATCTCTTGAGCTCAGTTGGACCCACCTCAGCAACATAGCAAGACTTTGTTTTAAGAAAAAAAAATACTACAGGGCTGGAAATGTATTCATTAAGTGGTAGAGCACTTTCCTAGCATGCACATCCCGAGTTGTGGCTCAGTGGTAGAGCACTTGCCTCACAAGTGTGAGGCACTGGGATCAATCCTAGCACTACATAAAAACAAATAAGGGTACTGAGTCCATATACAACTAAAATTTTTTTAAAAAAATAAAAACTACTATAGTAAACAAACAATGAAAAGACAGGAGGGGCTCCTGTTTAGGTTGTTCATTAAAAGCACCAGTGGAGGGCTGGGACATAGCTCAGTTGGTAGAGTGCTTGCCTCGAATGCACAAACCCCTAGGTTCAATCCTCAGCACCACAAAAAAAAAAAAAAAAATCACCAGTGGAAGAGAGGAGGACGACCTTCACAGTCCTGGAACCCCCATCTAGGAGGGGAAGTCAAGGCAGAATTCCTAAGGAAGGAGATGCTGATAGGAAATTTGAAGAACCAGAGTTATCAAGTAAAGAATGTTCCAGAAGGAACAGAATATGTGAAAGTTGAGGCTGGCAGCGAGGCCCATCTATGCAACCAAAACAGTGTTCGTAATGGCAAACCAATGGTGAAGGTAGCGGTGAAAGAAAAGGCGGGTCTGGCGCCAGTGACACCTCCACTAAGAGAGGAGCTGGGGTGAGGCAGGTGTGGGGTTCAGGATGAGAAATGGAGAGCGGCCCAGAGATCCTCCCCTGCAAGCTGGGGCGTCGCAGTCCAGGGCTAGGGCCACGCTCCCACGGGGCGCCAGCGGGTGCTGGGGAGGCCCGGGGCTATCTGCGGCCTCAGGAGCCCTGGTATGTGGCTCCAATGACAACCTGCGTGCATCAGATCTTGGGCTTCTGGAGGGCGCGGGCTGGGGAAACCCTGGGTCCCCGAGCATTGCAGCAGGTGGAGGGCAGCTGTCGGTTGACTGTTTTGCGGTTCCAGATTTCTGAAGTAGCCCAGTGACTGGTCCAGGGAACCTCGCTGCCTGGAGTCTCCCCGGAGGCCCTGGGCCTGGCCGGGTGCTCAACGCAGGTCCGCGGTCGCCGGGTCAGTGCTGGGGCTCGGGGTGGTTCCTGTCTCTTA
>NW_026000164.1:21005847-21011779 GCF_001458135.2 Marmota marmota marmota | reverse complement strand
CGTGTCCAGCTCCTCCTGGCGCCCAAGCTCTAGTGGGCACCTACCGCAGGGCGTGCCCAGCGGCCTGAATGCCTCCAAGGTGCCTCCCACGCGTCGATGAGCTTGGGGTGCTGGGCACTGGCTGCCATCGTCCCGGGGAGAGCCCCAAGGCTTGAACCGAGAAGTGGGCACCACTGTCGAGGGCGCCTGCTCTGCTGCGTCTCTCCCTTTGCTTCGCCATTGCCAAGGACTGGAGCAGCACTCTGGCGCCTGACGGGAGTGTAGCTGGGGACACCGTGGAGGGAGGCTCCGACTCCAACCCCACGCCACGAACCCTATCAGAGCGATTCCTCTACCTCGGCCATTCTTCACCCTTTCGGGTAAGAAGTTGAGATTTCAAGCAGTCACTCTGCCAGGATCTTAAAACCAGTGAAGAGCGTTTGGGGGAAGATGGTGTCAGATGGAGTTGTCGTGTATCCTTTGACTCACGGCCCAGAAAAGTAGACACTGACTCTCCAAGCAGCGGAGAAGAGTCGGGGTGCAGTAATTTTGGGGTAGCTCTTATTGACTTGAGAAGGAAACAAGTCTAAAAGTGGAGGGAAAGTGAGACTAGTGTGGCCGAGATGCGGGGGAGGAGATGGTGAGGACCTGTGCACCGCACTCCGCCGCCGCTGTAGTCTCTGGTCTCCGGGAGGCGCCGGAGCGGGTACCCAGGAGCGGGGGTGGAAGGAGGGGACTTTCCTGGCCTTGCCCTGGCATAACAGGGCGGGGAAAGAGCGGGGGCACAGCAACCTGAAGAGGTACAGCGGGTACTTGGGTGTACAGCGGCGCCGCGGGCTACCCCGGGGGTGCGGGTGGTCAACCCCGCGCCCAGTCTGCGCGGGAAATCGCGAGGGCCAGCCTTGGCCTGGACCCCAGAGCGGTAATAAGTGAGCAGGACCAGAAAGGATGTAATCTGAGCCGGTAAGGGACGCTGGAGGTCTTTAGGTGAGAGCCCCGGGACGGAGGCAGAGTCCCCGCCCCCGCCCTTTAGCTCTCAGGCTTGGGGCGCTGGTATCGAGAGGCTCCCGGCTAGTGACAAGGGAATCGTTGGGAAATCACCCCTTCTAACCCAAAGGACTTACTTTGGGGTTTCCCCTTGCACCCTGGCCTTCCCCTAACCCTTCCTGCAGCACCTGCTGCCCCGGAGTCTCAATGTGTTTGGACTTTGAGGGGGGCCAGGTCCAGGGTGTGTCGGCTCACCTGGAGGGGGCGGGTTTTAGGGGTTCTGCTAAGGGAACCCCTTGCCTTCTCCCTGAGTTGAGTGTGGAGTTTTCAGGGAGGCATGTGAATCAGAACCTCAGGAGGAAGCAGAGGGACCAGCTGTTCTGCCAACTATTACTTCCACTACTGCTGACTTTTTCCCTACAGCTCCCTGGTTCCTGGGTGTTTCCCCCTGCTCAAGTGTCCTCTCCTGGGTCTTTAGTAGGGCCCTAGGATGAGCTGAGGGGTCTCTCCACCCCAACAGAGGCTTCAGGACTGCCAGTTTCTGGGGGCTCCCTCAGAACTCCAGCAGCCCACACTCTTCAACATTTCCATGGAAAGTATTGGAGGAGCTCTTGGTTTACTCTGCTTTCCAAGGCTCAGTCCTCAGAGCTGCATAAATTTCACCTCAAGCCTCCAGACCCTCCATCAGGCAGATGTATTCAGACACTGGAAGTCAGAACTCACAGTTTTGGGGAAAATCTGAATCAGATCTAAGCCCACTGTGGGGCAGGAGAAAGCTTCTTGGGAGATGGATGATGAGCCTGATCCTGCTCAAGGGAAAGGACCTCACAGAACTGGTCGTGGTCAGAAGTTCTTGAGTCTGAAGACCCTTCTGCAGCCTGGAGGACAGACCTTCTTAGCTATGGTGGGGCTTGTTGTAGAAGCCCTTTCTCCATACCTTGTCCCTAGACCACTTCAAGGGACTGCAGCTTTCTGACACTGAAGCCAAAGTTATATTTTCAAAAACTTGCTCTGAATTAGAGAAGTGTTGGGTTGAGCCAGATGGCTGGACTCACCCCTGCTCCTCCTTAGCCCCAGCAGCAGGAAGCAAAGGGGGTTTTCTGGTCTCCCAGCAAAACCGTTCCTCCAGCTTCAGACCTGGCCATGCATGTGGGGGTCAACAGAGTAACTTGCCCACCCACTTGGCATCATAGAAGAATTGCCTACTGCTGGTCACAGTCATCCTTCTATTGTAGGACTAGGGACTCTGGGGCTACAAATAAAAACATGGGTGAGTAAGGCTCCCCAATGTTGAGGACCACACCAAATATGCTGAGATTGTCTGCTGGCTTGGGAGGTAGGGAATAGGCTAGGGATGGGTGGTTGGAAGTTTGGTCTTGGGGACTCACTTGTGAATTTTCTCTACATCCCCTCCCTCCCTAAGTCCAGAGTGAGTCAGGTGTCTGAGATGTCCCATCAGACCACTTTCATTTCCCTTGGGGCTGGGTGGAGGCTAATATAGAAAGAGGAACTGAGCCACAGTCTTCTGAGGCCTGGGGGCAGGGCTGGGAGCCTTGCTATCCTCCTTGTCCCGGTCTGTCCTTACTCTGCTTGGGTCCCTTGTAGCTGAGCTGGGCACTGCTCTGAAACCTGCAGAAAGACGCCCTGGCAGTCTCGAGGTGGAATGTAGCAGCTGCAACCCAAAACAGTACTAGGAGAGGAACTTCAGGGGAAACTGAGGCTCTGTACCGCAAGGCCCAAGCGGGCCTGGAATGACAAAGGGTCCAGCTCAGCCCTTTGTTTCTTACTTGCTGAGCAACATTCCCCTCTGAGTCCAGTTGGTATGATGGCTCTCTCCTTTTGGTCACTGACCCTGGGGTTACAGACTTTGGGGCAAGCAACGGAGAAAAACTGACGAGGAGCAGGAAGGGGCTCCAGATTGTGAAGAATTTCAGTTTCTGGGTTGGGAGGGGGTACAAACAGGTGGAAGGGAGGACACTTCATGTGTCCTGTTGACCTGACTCCAGTGAGGCAGAGACTGGGGCCCAGGTACCCACGGGGAATTGTGAGATCTTGGCTCTGTACTTCCTGCATCTGTGTGCAGTACAAGCCTGCACACCCGAGGGGCTTCCTAAACGCTGAACAAACGTGTATCCAGTGGAAGATGGGGCAGGAAGAAGTAGCGAAGAAATGGATGGCTTTAGAGGGGTCAGATGTAAGCTTAATGGCCACCAGCCTTGCTGGAGGTAGATAGGTTGATGGGATTTCTCGGAAGAGATCAGGGTGAAGGGATCCTTCGTCCCTGAGGATAACTGAGAACAGATGCTCTGAGAAGTAGGTGTGGAAACCTTCCTTTCACTCATATATTCTATTTTTTTGTCTAAGGCCAGATTTCCTAGAAACCTGAGATGGAATTCTTATATAGAGGATTTGTTGAGGGGATTCCTAGAGGAAAGAGGGTGAGAAAAACAGGGAGCGGGGAGAAGCTGAGGAGAAGCTGAGCAAGGATGGAATGGATCAGTTATGGTGGAAACGTCAGATCCTGTGGGAGCCCTCACACCTGTTGGCCCACCTGTAAGCAAGGGAGCCAGGCTTTGTCCCAGGTATCAGGCAGCTGTTAGCTGTGGAATGAGGAGTGCCCTCACCTGTGAAGGGAGGCAGCTGAGAGCCAAGGGGCAGCTAGGTTCTGTTATGTTAGCAGTTAGAGAAGGGAAGCCCCAGCTGGGTGCAGAGTCTGGTGTGGCTGCCCACAGCATCCCCTAGTGTGAAATCACTTCCTTCCTTTCCCTCTGGACACAAAGCACAGACTCAGTGACTCTGTGACAAGAAAGCCAAGATTTGGAAAGGAGAATTGGCCTTGAACACCTGGATGGACTGGAGAGACTGTCTATCCCTCCAGGCTCCCCCCACCTAGGGCAGGGAGCATCCAGCTGCCGATCTGCTGAGCTCCCTCTTGCTTTCTCCTGCAGACCCCTTTGCCATGAACCAGCCAGCCCCTGGGGCTCCCCCGCCACCCCGCCGGGTGCGGCTGAAGCCCTGGCTGGTGGCCCAGGTGAACAGTTGCCAATACCCAGGACTTCAGTGGGTCAACGGGGAAAGGAAATTCTTCTACATCCCCTGGCGCCATGCCACCAGGCATGGTCCCAGCCAGGACGGAGACAACACCATCTTCAAGGTAAGGGTTGGGCAGGGTGCTGCCTGGACCTCTAAAGCCACCCCCACCCCTAGGAAGAGGACACACACACACACACACACACAAATCTCCTCAAGGCTGGCCAGTCTTCAGCTGCCTTGCCAAGGTGACACCAGGCTTAGACTGGGGACATAGGAGCTGGCAAAATTGTACAAGCCTCTATTCCTAACAACTTGGGAGGCTGAGGCAGGAGAATCTCAAGTTTGATCCATCCTGTCTCAAAATAAAAAATATAAAAGGTCTGGGGATGAAGCTCAATGTGAGAGTACTTCTGGGCTCAATTCTAAGTACCACAAGGAAAAAAAGGAGGCAGCAAGGGGGAACATAGCCATAGGGTTACCTTTTCTAACCTGTACCTCAGAGCAAAGTTGGGACCAAAAGTCCCTGGGAAAGCCTCTAGTGACTTCTACCTACCCCTGGTTCTAGCCTCATGCCATTAACCAGGAGCACACATTCAGTATACATAGAATTGGAGGTTACCAATTCATCCATAATCTTAATGCTAGGAAGTCCCCATTATCATTTTTATAATAGAAAATATAATAGGATAAGATCATGGCATTTGCAGGGAAATGGGTGGCATTAGAGCAGATTATGCTAAGTGAAGTTAGCCAATCCCAAAAAAACAAACGCTGAATGTCTTCTCTGATATAAGGCGGGTGACTTAAAATGGGGTTGGGAGGGAAAGCAAGGGAGGAAGATTACCTCTAGATAGGGAATAGGGGTGGGAGGGAAAGGGAGGGAGAAGGGGAATAGCATGGATGGTGGAAGGAGACCCTCATCATTATATAAAATACATGTATGAAGATGTGAATTTGGTGTCAACATATCTTATATATAATCAGAGATATGATAAATTATGGTATAATGCTATATTAAGAATTGTAATGCAAAAATAAATAAAATATAATAGGTTTTTTAATAGAAAATATAACTGCTGATAATTTCCAGTTTTCTATGTGTATATGGAATGCAAAATTAGAATCAAGCCATATATTATTTTATAACTTACAAATCTTTTTTCTTTCTTGTTATTTTATTTTTGTGGAACTAGGGATTTAACTCATACCTCAAGTGTGCTAGGCAAGTGTTCTACAACTGAGCTGTGTCCCCAGCCCCTCCTTTTATAAAAGAATTGTATTTTGAGACAGGGTCTCTTTAAGTTACCCAGGTTGGCTTGACTTGCAATGTTCCCATCTCAGCCTCTGGAGTAGCTAGTAGGTATTATAAGCATGGGCCAGAGCACCCAGGACCTGGACCATTTTCCCCCAACATCAGAACTAGTTTTCCTTTCCAAAATATGCCCACATCACTTGTAGTGACTGTTGAATATTCCACTGGAAAGATTTAGCATCCAACACCAATTTTTGTACTCTTCAGGCTGCTCTTCGTATTTCAGTGTTGAAAACCACGTTTTCTTTTTTAAATTTTTTATTGTTGGTTGTTCAAAACATTACATAGTTCTTGATATATCATATTTCACACTTTGATTCAAGTGGGTTATGAACTCCCATTTTTACCCCATATACAGATTGCAGAATCACATCAGTTACACATCCATTGATTTACATATTGCCATACTAGGAAAACCACGTTTTCATCTAGACTTTCTGAAGTCCTAACCTTTAAATGGTTTCGTTGGGGATAGTTACTGGAACTTTGGGGATAGTTCTGGGTCAAAGAGAATGCTTATTTTTAAAACTTGGATACATGTTTCTTTTTTTTTTAAAGAGAGAGTGGGAGAGAGAGAGAGAGAGAGAGAGAGAGAGAGAGAGAGAGAGAGATGATTTTTTA
>NW_026000164.1:20891352-21004984 GCF_001458135.2 Marmota marmota marmota | reverse complement strand
CCACCATGTAACTTTGTCCTATGTAGAAACTATACTTCTTTGCCCTGCTAGGAGCAGTGAATCGTGGATACCCCTTAAAGCTTGCGGGGTTTATTGAGCTTGTTGGAACCCCAAGAGAAGGACTATTTCACATCCACTTGTTGCAGATGAGTCCCTCAGCTCAACAAGGCTCAGCCTATGGCCACAGATCTCAGCAAGGACTCCTATAGGACAGGAAGGTAGAGAAAAGGATAGCTGGGGCTTCAAGGAGTGAGGTTCTCCATGGTCAACTGTCCTCTCTTCCTGTCCCAGGCCTGGGCCAAGGAGACGGGGAAATATACTGAGGGGGTGGATGAGGCTGATCCAGCCAAGTGGAAGGCCAACCTGCGCTGTGCCCTTAACAAGAGCCGGGACTTCCGCCTCATCTATGATGGGCCCCGGGACATGCCGCCTCAACCCTACAAGATCTACGAGGTCTGCTCCAATGGCCCTGCTCCCACAGGTACCATGCCTGGTCCTGTATGGACCACCTGGGAGGCTTACTGTGAATGTAGGAAGGCCCAGGGCCCTTCTAGGACATGGTGCTGGGGCTTTGCAAGGTCATTACTCCAGGGCTTGGAATGGATTCAGGGGCCCAGATGGTTCTTCCTCACCACCGCCATTGTTCTGGGCTCTTGGCGTCAGGGGAGAGGTCCCTACCAGTTCCTGGTGGTGGTGCCTTTCATCTCATCCTGTGTTTGGATAGCTTTGGGGAGGGCAGAAGGCCCAGCAGGGCTTTTGGGAAACCTCTCAGGCTGCCCAAATGGAGCCTGGATGTCCCAACTCCTGCATTGTCACTGATTCCCCTCCTGTCCTTTTCTCTCCCTTGCTGTGCAGAGTCCCAGCCCACTGAGGATTATAGTGTATGTACAGAAGAAGAGGAGGAAGAAGAAGAGGTGCATGGGGGCAGGGCAGTGAGGAGGTGGCTGCATCCAGCTGCCTGCACTGACCACTGACCGACGAGATGGGCTTTGCTGCCCTCCCCTATTTTAGGGTTGAGCGGTCCCTTCCTCTGGAGCCCATGGCCCTCTGCAGCTCTTTTTTATTTTCTTGGGGATCTGAAGGACAGGAACAGAGTGCCTACCTTGTCCCTCCCTGGGCTGTGTTGTTACACAGCATGTCACATTGACTGATTGACCCTCATAAAGGTTGGACTCTCTGGAGGTAGGGTCTGGCCTCAGCTGAGCTGAAGAAAGGAGGGGACAGCCTTGTGCTTCTCCAGCCTTATTTTCTCAGCATCAGAACAGTTTAATAACCTGCCTTCCTTTCTCTCTGCCTTCTTCTCTTTTACCCATGTCTTCTCTTTAGCTCCAGAGGATGTTACCAGGCCTGAGCATCACAGGTGGGGCTTGGAGGTAGTACGGTTGGGGGTCTAGCATAAGAAGTGACAAGTACCATAGGTACTTGGGAGGGGGCTGAAAGGAGGCTGAGGGTTGGCAGGAGGTGGGAGTTGGTGGGCCTGGGAGGCAATTTTCTAGAGGTGGCTTTAATGGCTCTGTCCACCCCACTGTCTGTAGAAACAGTGCAGCCTGGCCCCCCAATGGCATCCTATTTACCCAAAGAAGATGCCAAGTGGTCACCAGCTCTCCAGCCACCTGTGGGGCTGGGTCCCCCAGCTCCAGCCCCCAACCTCCTGGCACCTCCTCATGGCGACGCTGCTGGCTTTGGGCATCTTCTCCCTGGGGTCCTGCCGAACGTGGAGCCTGGGCCCCTGGATGCCAGCCTGCCCCCTACAGGAGAGCAACTCTTGCCTGACCTGCTGATCAGCCCCCATATGCTGCCTTGTAAGGAACCTGGGTATGCTGGGGGTGGGTACAGTGCTGGAGATTGTGGTAGAGCTGGCAAGGAAGGTGGAGGATGACGGGAAAGAGAACAAAAGTATGTATGCCAGCCCCCCGGGAAGCTGGGAGGGAGAAAGTGAGAGAGCCGCTGAGGTTGGGCTTGTTCCTGGCTGCAGAACAGGTGGGGGGGCTCATGGCTGGGGTGGCCTGCCCCTCTGCCCCACAGTGACAGACCTGGAGATCAAGTTCCAATACCGGGGGCGGCCACCCTGTGCCCTTACCATCAGCAACCCACAAGGCTGCCGGCTCTTCTATAGCCAACTGGAGGCCACCCAAGAGCAGGTGGAACTCTTTGGCCCTGTGAGCCTGGAGCAAGTGCGATTCCCCAGCCCTGAGGACATCCCCAGTGACAAGCAACGCTTCTACACCAACCAGCTGCTGGATGTCCTAGACCGAGGGCTCATCCTCCAGTTGCAGGGTCAAGACCTGTATGCCATCCGTCTCTGCCAATGCAAGGTGTTCTGGAGCGGGCCCTGTGCCACAGCCCATGGCTCAAGCCCCAACCCCATCCAGCGGGAGGTCAAGACCAAGCTCTTCAGCCTGGAGCAGTTTCTCAATGGTGAGACTCCACAAGTTCCTCCTGGCTGCCTCTCCCCCAGGGCATGGTTCTAGCCTCTGACTAACTAGGTGTCTTGATCTTAATGCAGAGCTCATCCTGTTCCAGAAGGGCCAGACCAGTGCCCCACCACCCTTTGAGATTTTCTTCTGTTTCGGGGAAGAGTGGCCTGACCGAAAACCCCGAGAGAAGAAGCTCATTACTGTACAGGTGTGCCCCTCAGCCCCACTGCCTTGGCTTGAGTACTGGGGCATACAGGGCTGGCCCTTGACCCAGGGTGGGGGTCAGGGCTCTCTGGGAGGTAAGAACTTGGTTGTCAAGAAATGACCAAGGCTCAGGGCTGGAGGAGGCAGTCTACCACTTTCATGCCCAGTGGGATCTGGCAGCCCTGCCACTAGTTTTCTCTCTTCTTTGTCTCCCAGGTCGTGCCTGTTGCAGCCAGGTTGCTGCTGGAGATGTTCTCGGGGGAGCTTTCTTGGTCAGCTGACAGCATTCGCCTACAGATCTCAAACCCAGACCTCAAAGACCACATGGTGGAGCAGTTCAAGGAGCTCCATCACATCTGGCAGTCTCAGCAACAGCTGCAGCCTGTGGCCCAGGCCCCTCCAGTGGCAGGCCTTGGTGCTGAACAAAGGCCCTGGCCCATGCACCCAGTCAGCATGCAATAACAGGGCTGCAAATACTGGCTGGCCCAGGTTTCCTGGGTGACTATGTAGACTGATCAGCTGTGATAGCCCCAGAAGGCCTGGCTGGCTGCAAGGTCCTACCTCTAGGTCTCCTGAATGTGGATTTGGGCCAAGTACAAAGAAAGGCCTAAGCACCAAGTTCTCTCTGCAAAGCTCTGCTTTAAAAGGGCTCCATCTTCTTTGGCCTAACCCTATGTTCATTCTAGCTCTGAAGAAACTCAGCCAGCAGCCAAAAGAGCAGGAAAAGAACACCTCCAACCTTGGGGGCCTAGTTATGGTTGCCCCCTACCCCTTTTTTTGGCAAAAGAGCCAAGAAGTGTTGTGGGTCAAGTCCCTCAGCAAGGCCTCTGCTGGGCATGGGCCTGATTTGGGGGTTCCCCAGTTTAAGTGTTGCTTCCTCTTCTTTCTTCTTCCTGAGATGGATATGATGAGCCTTTGTGTTACTGGATACTTAAGGTTGGCAACTACTCCCCCTTTTCCAGAGTTTAAGAACCTGGGGTAGAAAATATAATTTTATGTATTTTTGGATTAAAAAAATGTTAAAAACAGACTGAGCTGTTTTTTTCTAGTGCCTGACTTCCATGCTGTTCTACCAGACCCTCCTTTGGATGCTAGCTGGCTGTCCCCCCCAGCACCTGCCCTCTGGCCCATGCTGGCATGGGATGGCCTGCTTTCCAGGAGGAAGCTGGCTGAGGCAAGGTATGCAGTCTAAAATCCTGTCCCAATCAACTTTCCCTTAAGAAGTGGTGAAAAAGGGAGGCCTGGGATTCTAGCTACATTTGGGACCAGTTAGTCTCTTATCCTCATGTATATTCATATGCTATTAGATAATGTTGTTTGAATATGAGATAGCTCATGAGTATAATTTTCTGGACTGACAATTTATTGTTTTATCATGCAAAATTTTAAACATTTTTGAAAATTGGAAGGATAATAGAAAATTCCCATGTAGCAGCTTCAATAACTATCAGTTTATAATCAATCTTTCTTATCTAAATTTCCATCCATACTCCACACCAAGATAATTTTGAAGCAAATCCAGAAAATAACATTACACGTGTAAATATTCAGCATGTGTCTTTAGCCCCATGTATGCTAGGCCAGCACTTTACCATGAGCTACACTCAAGGAACATTCTGGAAAAGGAAAAAAAAAAAAAAGAGTACATGGCTGAGGATATGGCTCAAAAGAGAGTATATGATTTACACTGCTGCTTGTTGACTTTAACTACCAGTAGTTCTTCCACAGTGAAGTCCACTCCCAACCCCTGCTTTTTTTGGTGCTGGGAATTGAACCCAGGGCCTTGTGCATGCGAGACACTCACTCACCAACTGAACTGTATATCCCCAGTCCAACCCCCTGCTTTTCTATATTGTCATACATATGGTGTTTTCAGAATTATTAACCTGTACCCCCTTAAGAAACTTTACCTAGGTCCTCAGTCTGCAGTCATTTACAAAGGTTAGCACCTTTACTGCCCACTGGTCTGTACAATTCTATTTCCTCTCGACAAGCTTTAAGCTTTGGAGATGTCCCATATTTGCCAACCTCTCTCAAACAACTGACAAATATGGAAATACTGTCTCACATTCCCTGATGGTATTACTGAGCTAAATTTAGTCAGGGAATGTTCTCCCAGTTTAATATAGTCCTTGTCTCTGAAGGCAGCCCTTGGTGTCTTGGAGAGTAGGGAGACAGAGTAGATGAATTAAGGAAGCTTGGAAGAACTACATGCTTTATATAAACACTGGTAGTCCAGTACTACTTATATCTTCCTTGGCTTTCTACTTTCTTTTCAATTTCTTAAAACAAAAATGAAAACACTAGGCCAGGCACAGTGGCACATGCCTATAATCCCAGTGGCTCAGGAGGCTCAGGCAGGAGGATCACGAGTTCAAAGTCAGCCTCAGCAAAAGTGAGGCACTAAGCAACTCAGTGAGTCCCTGACTTTAAATAAAATACAAAATAGGGCTTGGGGATGTGGCTCAGTGGTCGAGAGCCCCTGAGTTCAATCCCTCGTACCTCTAAAAAAAAAAAACAAAACTGTCATTTCCTCTATATTTCTGTTGTGGTAGTCAGTTGTGGATAAATTCAAAAGAAGTGACAGACATGAACTCCAGAGGTAAAGGGAGAACCATACATTCCTTCTTGGGATCCTCTTGGTAGTGGCTTGACTGCTTTGGTGACCAGTGCTGTTGTTTTAGGTTGGAATCCAGAGAACACTGATGCTCACGGTTCTGGGAATGAATACATTCCACGTACACAGGAGTCTCTCTTCCTTCTTCCAAGTACCTCCTTCTCCATCAAGTTTATCCTTGTATGCAATGAAATATTCCTTTAATTCAAGACTCCTTCCTCTTACCAGCTCTTCAATGACATCAAGAACACACCCCTTTTCAGTCTTTTTACAGGAGAGGATACTGATGGTTGTTTCCATTTGCTAAGGATCTGTTCTTGGAAGGACACTTTATTTGCTGGTAATATACGCCCCCAAAATCAGACCTACTTTGTTACATGCTCCAGATCTTGGCTCCAAGTTAGTAAAATGATTCACTTAAATCCGGGTTACACACGGTGGATATGCACAATAAATTTGAGGTGTTGATGCCATTCAAAAGCATAGGTGCCTTTATGTCTATGTACCTTACATTTTCAGTCATCGATCTTTAATCATTCCTTCCAAATACGTACATAAAAATTGCAAATTCTTTTTTAGTAATCTTGCTGGGAATAGTCCCAATGGGTGATTTGTGTTTCATGTAACTAAAATTTCTTGGCTTAACCAATACATTTAACAGATAATTTGTGGATAAATTCCAAAGAAGTGACAGACATGAGCTCCAGAAGTAAAGGGAGAACCATACATTCCCTTCTTGGGATCCTCTTGGTAGTGGCTTGACTACTTTGGTGAGACAACTTAGATAAGTTGTCTCTCTTTGGGGAGACAACTTAGATCTTAGATAAGTTAGGGTACAGTTAGCTGACCTGCACATATGGGAGAAAGATGGTAGTTCTACTTCCTCTAGATAATGCCATGCAGGAACACAAATAAGATTCTTTCAAATCTATAAGGCTCACAGGAAATATACTGTGAGGCCCTGAGCCTTTAACGACAGGGTTCAGCTTTCAAAGCCATAGCTATAGAGAGGACATTTTTGACATTAACTAGAATACGCATTCCACATGCTATTTATTCAGTAGCTAGCAGGGCCAAATGAAGCATTCCACATTTTTCAATCCAGGATGCAACTTCTTGTGAAAAAAGCCAAATTCCTTAAACAGAGCAAAGTCAACTGGTTGTTCAGCAATGTACAGTTGGACTAGGCTTAAAGGTTTTATTGTTTAACCAAAACATGAGAGGGATGGCTAGGGAACTGTGCTGATCCCCAGGATTTGATAACCTCACTCCACTCTTTCACATTCACGTTTTTTGCTCTCC
Organism: Marmota marmota marmota; assembly: GCF_001458135.2. Taxonomy (NCBI): domain Eukaryota; kingdom Metazoa; phylum Chordata; class Mammalia; order Rodentia; family Sciuridae; genus Marmota; species Marmota marmota. Next base: position 20,998,444 of record NW_026000164.1, on the reverse strand, counting down.
TAATAACATCTCTTTAGCGAGTAAGACCCTGAATACCATGGATTCAAGTAATGCTGGAAGGCCTGTTTCACTGATTGTAAATATCACTCTGTAGCTTGAGGAGTCAGGCCCGGGAGTGAAAAAGTTAAAAGTGACACAGTGAAGGAAAAGGCAGAGAAATGTCAGTCCTAACAATACTGCCAGATGTTATCAATGAGAGCCAGTTCAGTAGTCAGGGATATTAGCTCAAAGCCTAATTACCATAACATAATGTTTAATTCCACTTACATAAAACTCAAGAAAATAAACTATAGTAGCAGAAAGCAGATTGCTAGGGTGGGAGAGAACAGGAGAAAGCCATCACCTAGGGACTCTCGGGAAAATTGGTAGGTAAAGAATATGTGAACCACTGGGGGAGTGGGTACTGGGATAGAACCCAGGTGCTCTAAGACTGAGCTACATTTCCAGCCTTTTTATTTTTTAATTTTGGGAAGGGTCTTGCTAGGTTGCCTAGGCTGGCCTGGAACTTTTGATCCTCCTGCCTCAGCCTATTGAGTCACTGGAATTATAGGCGTGTACCACCATGCCTGATCCTATTATCTTGACTGTGGCAATGGTATCATAGGTATATCATGTCAAAGCTTATTAAACTGTATACATTCTGTACAGTTTAGCCAGGCACAGTGGCACACACCTACAACCCTAGAGACTCCGGACGTTAAAGCACAAGGACCACAAGACAAGGTTAGCTTCAGCAACTTAGTGGAAACCCATCTCAAAAAAAAAAAAAAACAGTTGGGAATGTAGCTCAATGCAAAATGTCCCTGGGTTCAATCCACAGTAGCTTTGCCCCCCAAAGGTGCAGTTTATTGTCAATTATAGTTCAATAAAACCACATATATGTATACACTTAAAGCCTTATCATTAACAAAAATATATAGCTATATGTGTGTGTGTGTGTATATATATATATGTATGTACACATATATACATAAGTAAAAGACCAGCAGCTCTGTAGTTAAGAACAATCTAACTTAGGGGACCATGGAGGAGAAAAGCAAGCTTGCTTCTAGTTTACCATGAAGGAATGGCTTCCTTTTTTACCTTACTGAAGTGACATGAAAGGTGTGAAAAGCAGCATGAGGAGCTTTAGGGTGAACTAGAAGAATAAAGCCTGCAGAAAGCCACTTCCCTGCAGAGTCTATGGTACAGGGCAAGGGCTTGACCTTTCAACTCCATACCCAGCTGTCTATGAGGTACCAACTAAAGTTGCTTACTTAGCTGCTCTGACCAAATCATTTCAGAATTGGGAGGTAGTAAATGGAAGTAAAAACAAAGAAACACTGATTACATTTTAAAAATTTATTGTCTTTTTTTTTTTTTTTGCAGTTGTTTTGTTGCTGTTCATTTGTTCTTGAGATGGCTACAACACCAGACAGAACAGTGCCCTCAAATCTAATGGCTGTGCAGGGCTGCACTCCTTTTAAACATTAAGATCTGTTTGGGCTCCCCACTTTGGCCCTTATCCCCACAAGAAGTCAGTTAGTTTCCACGCTTTTTAGTAAAATACAATTAGCCCTGTAAACACTTTTGCTTCTCCCACCCTATTTTTTTTCCTCATGTCTGTGGGTGAATAGTTTGCTAAGGAAAAAAAAAAGAAAGAAAAACTAAACAAAATACACATTTATATCCTATCCCCCCCCACCTCAATACCTCAATGTGGCTCTTCCCCCTCAAAGGCTGGATTCAGAGATTGAATAGGGTCAGGGTTGGGTTATACATAAATATGAATTTTGACCCTGGCTGGTCCTGAGTATCACTGACATGACCATGACATATAGAAGAATAGGCTTCTTGTCATAACAACTCAAGGCAGGAAGAACAGTTGGGGGAGGAATATTTCTATTCACGTGTGTTAAAGTTGGGAAGTGGAGGGGGAGTAGGAGAGGGAAAGAAGGTGAAACAATAGAAAATTCTCAGAGATGACCCTGACCCTTTACTTCCAACTGTAGCTATTTAAAATTCATTTGATTTCCCACATTTTCCCTAAGTGAATATTTTTGTTTCACATCAAGTCCTCACTTTTGTTTTTCTATGTGTACTGCACTTAGCGTGTTGTATCTGTGTATACCATTTGCTTATCAGGCGAATGTTTCAGTACTGGTTTCAGTTTAGCTTTCCTTTTTATTTCCTTGAAATTGTTTTTCCTTTTAGAAACAAGTTCACCAGGAAACCAGCTCCCCTCCCACCACGCCGGACAGGCTGCAGCCATCTTTTTTAAACCGCGCTGATTTTCCCTCACACCCCCAAACAGGAACTCCTCAGGACGCCTGGGAAGGCTGGAGTCTCTCCCTGTCTGGGTTGGACACCCTGGGGGCAGTGAAGGCCCCTCTGCCGCGTTGGAGGTTTCTGATTGTGGGACACAGTCTGGGTTTTGTTTTCTTCCTGTCTTCTAATTAAAAAAGACATTCCTGACAAGAAGAAAGAAGACAGTCAATAACTGTGCCCAAGAAGCTAGTGAGCATTTTATAAAAGAAATCTCAAGGCAGAGGTTTCTATAATTGCTCAGGCATCACATTCTGTATTCTGTCATGATACCTGTTAAGGAAAAAAGCAGCAACAACAATAAAAAGCAGCAACAACAATAAAAAGTTAAATTTTTTAAAATCTATGATCTTAAGGGAACTTACTTTAATGAAATGCTGCTTGAGTGCATCTCCAATGCTGACTGGACTGTGGAAACAGGGATGTGTGGGTGGGATCAGGAAAAAGCCAAATGACGGGCCCAGGCCTTCCATTTCAAACCAACCAAAAAAGCTCCACTTTATTAAATAAAGATGTTTCATTACGATTTACTTTCTAAGAAGGCTTTGCCTATTAACAAAAGCTTTTAAACCACTGATTTAGACTCTATGGAAGGAGTATGTATAGTGTATTCGGATGTCATTTTTACTTGAATAACAAGTAGTTATTATAGAGGTGTTAAATGAAATTGTTAAAAAGTGAGGACACCGACACCAGAATGTCAACACTTGAATTACGGCTCCATCAGTTACTAACTGACACAATTAGGCAAACTGTTAAACATCTCTGAACTTGAGATCCTCATATGTAAAATGAGAATAGTAGTAACTAACCTAGAGGATTGAATGAGGATTTCTTAGTTAATACATAAAGATATAATACATAATATATAAAGAATGCATAGTAGTATGAGATACCTAGAAAGTGCTCAATAAATGCAGCTATGAACATCTATAGCTGTCCATGAACAACACTTTGAGGTGCATCACTGTTATTAGAAACACATGTAAAACTCAATGATCCCAGATTATATTACTCATTAAAAAAAACAAAGTTTAAAATAAATTTTGATGTGGCAAGTCACTGCTGAATGTCACTTTGACTTATTAATGCATTTACCACAAAAACTACAGGTCAGGGCCCCAGATTCAGAGAGAATTGCCTTCTAGGAGAATAAACTCTCCTTAATATGTCAAAAGGGCTTAATATGTCAAAGGGTGCCCATTGTGGTGACACACCCCTGTAATCCCAGTGGCTTGGGAGGCTTAGACAGGAGAATCATGAGTTCAAAACCAGTCTAAGCACTAGCACTTACTGTGAGGCACTAAGCAACTCAGTGAGACCCTGTCTCTAAATAAAATATGAAATAGGGCTGGGGATGTGGCTCAGTAGTTGAGTACCCCTGATTTCAATCCTCAGTACCAAAAAAACAAAGAAACAAAAAACCTAGGGGCTGGGGATATGGCTCAAGGGTAGCGCGCTCCCCTGGCAGGCGTGCGGCCCGGGTTCGATCCTCAGCACCACATACAAACAAATATGTTGTGTCTGCCGAGAACTAAAAAATGTAAATAAAATATATTTAAAAAAAAAAAACCTAGCACCCAAATTCTACTACCAAGATTTTCCTCAGCTAAGCTTTTTGCTTTGCTTTGTAATAAGCAGACAGGAAACAGGAGGAGAAAAACAATGGCCAAAGCGGCTACTTCTTTCCTGTACCACCTGCTGGTCAAGGCACAGCATTTCAGTATTTAAAAAAAAAAAAAAAAGGCAGTAAGAACAAGCTCCATGCTCATCATATCTGGAAGGTCAGTCCTAGGAGGATGGTGTCATGTTATCAAAGTCAACTTCTGGCCAGCACTGTTTCCATCAGTAGCCAGGTTAAAGGTAAAGATACTTATTTGTTACCACACTCATTATAGTAGTTATTTTGTTATTCAAGTAAAAATGACATCCGAATACACTAGAATTATATGGCTGCCATAGCTCAAAAAATGAGGGCCCTGTATTCCCCAGTTGTGTGGCACAGTTAAACTCTTTAAGTCTTTTTCTTAGTCTAGCTACATGACTGGTCCCATGATGGGCATTAAACTTCTCCCCATCCCCAAACCTCCTGAAAGCTCAGGAAAAGGTGGAAGCACATACTACTCACCTGGGTGACAGGCACAGTGCAGGAGTGTGAGCTATCGAAACAATCTGGTGAAGTCTCGCAAGGCCCAGCAAACTTGCTTACATTCCTCAGCACTAGAAGAGAAAAGGCAGGTGGTCCTTGACTGAGGAGAGAGACATATTCTATAAAGAACTAACCATGACACTGAGGCACACTGAGGATGGTCCCAACTCTTTGAGGAGTGTCCACTGTCTCTTGATTCTGCTTCAGATCTTTTTGTAATCCAAGGTAAAAACAGACTATTATAAATGAGAACAATGATAAACTTGGCGGTCCTTGAAGAGCAGACTTTGGAGACAAATTGCCTGAGGTTGAATCTTGGCCATGCTGTATCCTTGGGCGAGTTACCAATCTTTGCCTCAGTCTCCTCATCTGTTATCTACCTCATGCTGTCCAGAGAATTCGTTTTAACAGCATGGTGAAGAAAGCAGCATTCAAAAAACACCAGCTGCCACATCAACACTTTGCTGAAGTCCCTGACACATACACAAGAAATTTAGAACCCCCAAAATAAAACAGCAAGCATGTTCACTTAAGGCTCTGGTCACTGAACTTTGAACCACACTACAACAGAGTTAGATACCCTGATTTATTCATTCTCTCCCAAAGGCAGATTATTTTTACAAAGACCAGTCCAGCAACTAAGTCTCTATCAGTTATAGATTTTCTAATTAACAGGCCACTCAGAGTCTCTTCCTATGGGGGGAGGAGGAGGGAAGAGGACGGAGTTTAAGGTGTGTAGAAAGGGAGGGAGCAGAACTTGGTCTTCAGGCAAACACTGGAGGACAAACAGTAAGAAGAGTCCAATATTCACCTGCTTTTTTTCAAAAGGTTCCCTTTATCCAAAGCTGTCACCAGGAAACCCACTGATGCCAGCTTTATTCTTTTGTGTCATGTCTTCATAAGTTTTTGCTAACTGAATCTCGGGCTAAGTTAAAACAGTGAAAAAGGCAGCACTTTCTAACATGCCTACCCTTCTGTGGAGCGTTTTCCCTTCTGAAAACTCAGGAATCAGGGTCTATGCCTAGGATTCAATTCTCTCTCATAATGGCTGAACACCAGAGGAAGGAACTGCTAACAGTAACCCAACAGAGAAGAAGATGAAATCTGAGTAATTTCTTTGAGTATCTACATCTAGATTTTCCTACCCATTGTAAGGTTGGTCTGAAACATTAACCCATTCAGTCCCAAGTTTTCAATTCTATATAGAACAATGGGACATAATGAATTAAGAACCTTGATTTAGACATATATTCATGATTTGATCCAACATAATATTCTAGAGACTTTCCTGTAGTCTCTCTCCATCCTAAGAATGTAATGAAAATGAGAAAGGTCTTCTGGTTTTATTGGCAATCTGCCACTTCCTTTTTGTGGGTTTAATAAAGTTCAATAAAAACATTGTACTTCCCAGTCTATGTCATTCATGCTCCCAATGTCAGGAGAGAGGAAGACCCAAGTGAGGCTGCTGTGTGATGTGCTATGACGAGGGCTAAGACAATAAGAAACCCTGACAGCTGAAGACTCAGGATTCTTTAACTGTCCTGATGTCCTACATGTTTAAGAAATTTAATCCCTTTCAACCCAAGATCTTGGTTTAATCTCAAAGAGAAATAACTCCATCATTCACTTTTTTTTTTTTTAAACCAGGGATTGAACCCAGAGGTGCTTAACCACTGAGCCATACTCCACCCAAGTCCTTATATTTTATTTTGAGAGTCTCATTAAATTGCTGAGGCTGGCCTTGAACTTGTGATCCTCCTGCTTCAGTTGCTGGGATTACAGGTATGTGCCATCATGCCCGGCTTCTTGTTAGCCTCTTTTGTGGTACATGAGAAAGGGTATTGAAACCAAAAATACAAGTACAGGAGAACTGTGATAAACAAAGCAAAATGAGGGGTGAGTCACAGTGTTTTAAATCAGCTCCATTTCTGCTCCTGACCCTATCAATGATTGTATGGGTGTCAAGAGCTTTAGCCAAATGTTGAACTTACAGAGCCCTTGGTGAATAAACCCACAGAAATGGATCAAAATTCTCCTGGAATGCTAGCACTATTTTTTGGTTCCTGCCTCAGTCCTTCTGACATTTGTTAGTTCATGGTTTCTAATCATATTTATTTTTTGAACTGCCTTTATCTTTCTAGGTTCTGTTTTTTGCTAGCCCACAATTCCAATCATTCTACCATACTTCTGAATACTTTCATAGTCACTATTTCTTAATCCTCGTCACTCTAGGGGTGTACTGAGAAATGCAACCCTTTTGATCTGATGCCCTGGTATGGAGAATAACCAAGCTCTCACTGATGACCTGACCAGGGAGACACCTCCTACTGGCCTCTAGTTCCAATGTCAATTCTTTCCATGTTCAACATCTTTTAGCTTAAAGACCTATATGTAAATGGTACTGTCACAATAAGATAAAGAAAGGAAAATGATGGCATGATTTTTTCTGTTCCAATTACTCTTTGACAGAGATAGGGTCATCTGGTGTTTGGAAAGCAAGAACGATATTCTAGAATGAAAGGTCCCAGCTTTCTTCACATTGACCAACTTAAAATGCCAGGGAAGTAATTGCCAGTACCATTTGAAAAGCAGGCTTGGACTTGCTGAAATGAAACTGAACCAGTTCACCCTCCCTGTTAAGATGGCAAACAAAGCAGCATGTTGAGGCAGGACTTACAGGACCTTAAAACCAAAAGGGAGACTGAGTCATGCAGAGGTTCAAGGGCAACAGGCATACCAGAGAAAGAGAGGACGTGAGCCATTTCAAACCCTCTTTCTTATACCTTAACATTACCTCTTACTTCTGTTCATTTCCCACCATTATGTCACAGTCTACTACAGCAGGAGCTGTAAAACTTGTTTTACAATGAAAGATCAGGTAGACAACCTAGGTAGTGTACTTTATTTTCCCATATCACAGGACCAAGATTACAGATATTTTTTTGTTTACAGTCTTGTTTTAGGTACTTTTCCTTGCCCCTTTCCTTAAACAAGGGAATAATATCCACGACCTTGATTTCCAACTTAAACTATTGCTCTATCTGTCATATACTAACCCTGTCAAGAGAATTTGGGTTTGATGGAGACTTATTCCATAATGTGTGGGTGGCTGCCTTAGAGCTGGCAAGAGACACGCCTCAGCTAGTCTTGCAAGTATACAACGGCATTTTGGCAGATTCTTTTTTAAGAAGAAAGGAGTTAAAAGTCACTGATCACCTACTATGTGCAAGCTCTTCTTTAGATTTCCATTTGCTATTTCACAATAACCTTATGTGCTAGGTAGTACTAACCCTGTACTACAGAATTAACTAAAGTTTCAAGTAACAGGGTAGTGAGGCAAGATTCAAAATAACGTATTTGACTCTTCAGCTCAATCCTTTGAGGCTTTTCCCTCCTAGGCTCTCATTTGCTTAGAAATTAGAGCCAATATGATTGTGCCCTTCTACTGACCAGCACTACATGGAATAAAGCAAAACAGAAGCAGAGAGAAGCATCTGTTATACTACTTTCATCTGCAACAGCTTATAGGTAGAGTATTACTTTAACTGGGAAGACTCATAGTTAAAAAAGAAACCAAATAATTGTGTAAGGTCATCTCAGTCAATATATGTCTACCTGGTGGAGGGAAAAATCCCCACTCTAGCAAAATGTGTCACAAAGGTTGTCATGTTATTTTTCAGTCATGCATGTCACTTGATCTATAGTTAAATATCACTCACTTCTAGGGCATGAAGTTAAGCCACTTAATAAGCTACAAATAATAATAATGTTAAAATCCCAAAGCTACTCCATGGTTTGGGATTTTAACATTAACAAAAATTTGGGGTATACAAAAGGAAAAAAAAGAAATTGTTTTTAAAATGACATTAAGAAATCAATTCTCAGGCTGCGGTTGTGGCTCAGCAATAGAGTGCTTGCCTAGCAATGCGGGGCCCTGGGTTCGATCCTCGACAACACATGAAAATAAATCAGTAAAAGGTATTGTGTACAACCACAATGAAAAAATAAAAAAATATTTAAAAAGAAAGAAATTCTCAGACCAAGGGTGTAGCTCAGTGGCTACACCCTTGCTTAGCATGTATGTATAAGGCCCTGGGTTCAATACCTAGCACCTAGCACACACACACACACACACACACAAAAAAAAAAAACACCTCCCTCCCCTTCCATCCTGGTCCTATGTATAATTTTCCAGAAATTTACTATACATGAAGTAGCATATATATACAAACACATATACATACAGACATATAGTACAATAAAAAACTACAAAAAAATTGATGAAAGACATTAGCCAGGCATTACACACTTGTAATCCCAACAACTCAGGAGGCTTAAGCAAGAGGCTCACAAGTTTCAGACCAGCCTCAGCAATTTGGCAAGATCCAGTCTCAAAATAAATATATAAATAGGACTGAGGGGTATAGCCAGTGATAAATCACCCTGGGTTCAATCCCTAGTAAGAAATAAATAGATAGATAGATAGATAGTCAGTCAGTCAGTCAGTCTGGGGACACTAGAGATCAACATGAAAAAGGAAAAAAACTGGGTCACTACCAAACATCACATACAAAAACTAAGTCATAACAAGACCTAAAGTTATAACTCTTAGCACAAAATCTAGGGGGAAAACTTCATGACATTTTATTTGTCAATGACTCTTGGATATGACAACAAAAGCACAGGCATAGTGGTGCACACCTGTAATCCCAGTGGCTTGGAAGGCTGAGGCAGGAAGATCACCAGTTCAAAGCCAGCCTCAGCAAAAAACTAGATGCTAATAAGCAACTCAGACCCTGTCTCTAAACAAAATACAAAATAGGGCTAGGAATGTGGCTCAGTGGTTGAATGCCCGAGTTCAATCCCCAGCACCTGATCCCCCAAACTTAAAACTTCTGTGCATCAAAGGACACAATCAGCAAGATGCAAAGGCAGACTATAGAATGCGAGAAAATGTTGTATGCAAATCTGATATACCTGATAAGGAGTTAATGTCCCAAATATATATAAGGAACTTCTTCTACAATCTAATGACAAAAGATACCTAATTTAAAAGTGGTCAAGGAACCTGAATAGACATTTCTCCAAAGAAAATATACAGATGGCTAATATGCATATGAAAAAATACTCAACATCGTTCATCAAAACCACACCAAGATATTTATGTCATACTACAAGAGAGATGCCAAGGTGGCTGCCATTAAAGATACAAAATAACAAACATTGACAAGGATGTGGAGAAGGTAAAAGCAATGCTGGTGAGAAATAATAATGGTGCAGCTGTTAGGAAACAGTATATGATGGGTCCTCAAAAAATTAAAAATAAATTCACCATCGGACACAGCAACTTCACTTGTGTGCATAAATCCAAAAGAAATAAAAGCAAAATCTCAAAGACATTTCTACATTTGTTTATGGCAGGATTATTCACAAAAGCTAAGAGGCTGGAAACAACATAAATGTGTCCTACAGAAGAATAGAATTATAAAACACATGCATATAAAAGTATTATTTAGCCTTAAAAAAAGGAAGGAAATTCTGGTACATATAACATGGCTGACCTCTAAGGACATAAAAAATAAGCCACATGAGGTAGTCAAACTCAAAGAAACATCAAATAGGCTGATGGCTGCTAGGAATTGGGGGAAGCAGAGAAAAGGGAATTGTTAATTAGTGGGCACAGTTTCCATTTTATAAGATAAAAAAATATTGGAGATATGTTTAGATTGCTTTGCAACCTATTTCTTTTTTGGGTGAGAGCTACTGGGGATTAAACCTAGGGGCACGTTATCACTGAGCTACATCCCCAGTCCTTCTTGTTTTTTGAGACAGAATCTCACTAAATTTCCCAGGCTGGCCTCCAACTTGTGAGCCTCTTGCTAAGCCTCTTTCTAAGTTGCTGGAATTACAAGTGTGTGCCATCACATACGGAAATATGAACATACTGAGCTGCACATTTAAAAATGGTTAAGCAGGGCTTGGGCTCAGTGGTAGAGCACTCACCTGGCACACGTGAGGCACTGGGTTCGATCCTCAGCACCACATAAAAATAAAATAAAGATATTGTGTCCATCTACAACTAAAAAATACATATTAAAAAAATAATAAACATGGCTAAGCACTCAAATGCATTCCTACACATGAGTGAGGAATTCACTGAAAGAGAATTAGGAAAACTGCCCCATTCACAATAGCCACACACACAAAAAAAATTGGGTTATCAATCTAACAAAAGAAGTGAAAGACCTCTACAATGAAAACTATAGAACACTAAAGAAAGAAATTGAGGAAGACCTCAGAAGATTTCTCATGCTCTTAGATTAGGCTGAAGCAGAAGGATCTCAAGTTCAATGCCAGCCTCAGAAAAAGTGAGGCACTAAGCAACTCAGTGAGACTCTGTCTCTAAATAAAATACAAAATAGGGCTGAGGATGTGGCTCAGTGGATCAGTGGCTGAGAGCCGCTGAGTTCAATCCCTGGTACAAAAAAAAAATAAAAAAAAAATAAAAAAAAATCCCAATGATATTCTTCATAGAAACAGAAAAAGCAATCATAAAATTCATTTACAAAAAATAAGAGACCCAGAATAGCCAAAGCAATCTTTAGCAAGAAAAATGAAACAGGAGGCACCACAATACCAAACCTTAAATTATACTACAGAGCCATAGTAACAAAAACAGCATGGTGTTGGCATCAAAACAGACATGTAGACCAATGAGAATAGAAGACACAGAGACAAACCCACATAAATACAGTTATCTCATAGTAGACAAAGTCACCAAAAAAAAAAAAAAAAAAAAACATCAGAAAAAAGACAGATTCTTCAACAAATGGTGCTGAGAAAACTGGAAATTCATATGTAACAAAATGAAATTAAACGTCTCTCTCTCACCCTGCACAAAAATCAACTCAAAGTGGACCAAAGACAGGCACTAGAACAGAGACCCTGGGCCTAATGGAAGAAAAAGTAGGCTCAAGTCTTCACCATGTCAGCTTAGGAACTGACTTAGGAAGTCAACTTAACAAGACTCCTAAAGTGCAAGAAGTAAAATCAAAAATCAATAAATGGGATGGACTCAAACTAAAAAGTTTCTTCTCAGCAAAGGAAACAATCAATAATGTGGAGAGCCTACAAAATGGGAAAAAAATCTTTACCACATGCACCTCAGATAGAGCATTAATTTCCATAAGAACTCAAAAAACTCAACACCAAAAACAACAAACAACCCAATCAATGGGCTAAGGAACTGAACCGACACTTTGCAGGAAGAAGAAATACAATCAACCAACAAATATATGAAAAAATGTTCAACATTTTTAGTAATTTGAGAAATGCAAATCAAAACTGAGATTCCAATTCACCCCAGTCAGAATGACAATCATCAAGAATACAAGAAACAAAAAATGTTGGCAAGGATGTGGAGGGAAAGGGAAAAGGTACACTCAGACATTGCTAGTGTGACTGCAAATTGGTGCAATCACTATAGAAAGCAGTATGGAAATTTCCTAAGAAAACTTGGAAAGAAATCACCATTTGATCCAGTTATCACACTCCTCGGTCTATATCCAAAGGACTTAAAATCAGCATACTACAGTGATACAGCTTAATTCACAATATCTAAATTATGGAACCAACCTAGGTGCCCTTCAACAGATGAATGGATAAAGAAATTGTGATAGATATTCCCAATGAAATATTGCTCAGTCTCAAAGAAGAATGAAATTATGGCATTTGCCAGTAAATACAAGGATGTGGAGAATATTATGCTAAGTGTAATAAGTCAATCCAAAGAACTAAAGGCCGAATGTTTTCTCTGATACGTGGATGTTAATTCACAATAGGGGAGGGGACAGAGGTATTTTGAACTAGACAAAGGGAGTGAAGGGGGTGAGGGGATTTTGGGAGAGGAATGATAGTACAATGAATCAGCCATTATTACTCCATGAGCATATATGATTATGTGACCTGTGTAACTCTATATAACATACAACCAGATGAATGAGAAGTTATACTCCACTTATGTATGATGTGCCAAATGCATTCTGTCATGTATAATTAATCAGAACAAATTAAAAATATGTAAAAATGGTTAAGATGATAAATTTTAAGTTATATATTTTATTATAAAAATTGTTTCAAAAGTTCAAATTGGGTTATGTGATACCATTAGCTTCCTTTACAAAATGTTTTGTATATTTTTTGTACCATCACATGTGCATTGTTGGAGTCTGTAAACAAGTCAAAATAACACCTGGCATTTTGCCAGGGGAATGTTAGAGTTCGTAAACAAGTCTGGATGGTGCCTGGCAAAATGCCAGAGGGAGCGGTTTGAGAAGTAACAAAAGCGAGCCATTAAGTGTGGAGATTCCTTATTGGTTGACTGATGTATCTAGTTTATGCTAATTAGATAAGCTGTGTGGAATGTATAAATACTGCTCCTGTCCTGCAATAAACGGCTCCTATTCCTGCTGTATCAACGTACACAAGTTGTTCGTCACCCCCCAGTTATTTTGCTGCAGCCGGACTGCGGCAGTGCATCTTTTTCTTTTTTAGTGACTATTTACTAGTACAGTCATACCATTAATTATTAAACATGGCAATTAAAATATTTCCAATTTTTTTTTCACAATTGCCAATCTCACTTCAACACATATTCTCTGACCTTATCTTTCCATACTTGTTTAAGCCATTGCCTGAAATTTATTAAAAATTCTAAAGACTGTTCTTGCAAAAAGAAGTATCAGGGCAAGATAAGACAGTTATAAAATCCAATTTAAATTGCTGCCATTAATATTATTGAAGACCATACAAGTCTTATAGATTTTGACTCAGTGATTATATTTTAAGACAAATATTCAAAGGAAGAAAAATGCTACATCTTCGAATATTCTACATCTTTTAAACAATCTTTATAAAATATATATAACTTAAAATTTATCATCTTAACCATTTTTATATATTTTTTAATTTGTTTTTAAATGGCACTGGGGATTGAACCCAGAAGAACCTGACACTGAGCTACTTCCCTACTTTCTTTTTCTTTCTTTCTTTTTTTTTTTTTTGAGACAGGGTCTCATTAAGTTGCCCAGGCTGGCCTCAAACTTGCAATCCTCCTGCTTCAAGCCTCCTGAGTAGCTGGGATGAGAGGTATTACAAATCACGTCTAGATACAGTTCTGTTATTATCTCTAACACCAAAAAATAAATAAATAAAAATAATCTACCCATTAATAAAAAAATTAAAAGGAAATCAAGTAACACCTTTATGGATATAAGATGGTAATTAGGAAGACCATTAAATAGGTTTACTATTCACAATCAAAATACACACACAAAAACTTTAACTAAGCTATAATCCAGAAATTGTGATCAAGTAGCTGGCTCAGGGTCCTAAACAACATCCCAGAGAGATGTTTTATGTATACAACTGTGAAATTAGAATTTGAATATCTTTAGGCATGGGGAAAATTCTCATTCACTGCAGTCTACATTACCCTTTAATACTTTATAACCAATGCTTCACCTATTCAGGAATCTGCATTTTTTTAAAAAAACATACAATTGAACCCAGTGCTTTAGGCATGCTAGGCAAGCACTATACCACTACGCTACATCACCAACTCAGAATCAGTGTTCTTTTTTGGGGGTGGTGAGGGGGAGGTAGCAGGGATCGAAATCAGGGCACTTGACCACTAAGCTACATCCCCAGCCCCGTTTTGTATTTTATTTGGAGACAGGTTCTTACTACGTTGCTTTCCATATTGGCAGCACCAATTTGCAGTCCCACCAGCAATGTATGAGTGTGCCTTTTTTCCCTCACATCCTCAACAACACTTATTGTTGCTTATCTTATAATAGCTGCTATTCTGACTGGAGTGCTGCAATAGTGACTCTCTACTACTTCTATTCCCTTCTAAGAAACCCAACCTACCTGGTCCCTCCCCTCTGAGCATGTCCCAATGTTGCAGGCTCTTAGCAGGAATCCAACATGAATGCTCAGAGACAGTCTAGGTAGACTGCCATCTACAGAAGAGAGTAAGACTCCTATCTCTTTCTAAACCAGTGCAGTGGGAAGGCAATTGTGACTCTCCTGGTAACAATAAAACTCTAAAACTCTGATAAACACCCAGGTCTTTTTTTTAATACTTATTTTTTAATTGTAGTTGGACACAATACCTTTATTTTATTTACTTGTTTTTATGTGGTGCTGAGGATCGAACCCAGGCCTTGCATGTGCTAGGCGAGTGCTCTACCACTGANGGAGAGGTAGTGCCTCCTCTTATTCTTAAACCAGTTTAGTTGATATGTATGATGTAAGTGATATAGAAATATATAGTATGGTGATATTCCCCCCAGATTGGTTTTTAATGCCAACTTGTGCAGTCTCAGACTAAAAGAAACTAAATTGTGAATTTACAATAGCACAGAAGAAACATAGATGTTTTATCCACATACCCCAGATGCTATTCACACTTGTTTCACAAGCCTCTGGCGTCACTCACCTAGTGACTTGCTTGTGGAAGTCTGTAAGTTGTTTGTGTGTCACTGTAACAGCTCCCACAGTTGTCTCCTTTGGCAAACCTTTCAAAGAATTCTCTAACCATCGACAAAAGGTCTGTATAAGGAAAAAGGATAAGAATCTTAAAAGGAGACAGGGTTTACATGTCTGAGACTTTATAGGTATAGGCAAAACCCCACAGGTTTTCCTTAGCATTTTCCCCCTAGACTTGAAACAAGTAAAGGAATTAACAAAGCACTATCTTTATGCCCTCAAATGCTCTGGGTTGATATAGTCTGCAAATGCAAGCCTAGACTTCCCTTCAGAGGGGGAGCAGGCATGATTTCAGATGAAGTCCTTCTACACTTTGGAAGTGAAGCCTTTTCTATATAAGCCATTATTCTGTTTCTGTCATTAAACTTACACAATATTTAAAAAATTAACAGATGTCACAAAACTCCAGAGCCTATATAGAAAAAAATTCAAAATAAAATTTCAGATATAAGGAAGAGTAGGAACAAAATATATACAAAATAAGTAAAGGGACAGTTCACTTAGGTCAACTGTGTACTTTCCTAAAGAGCTTTTTTATCAATATTAAAAATATTATCCTGTGGTCAGTACTCAAACTACTTGGACGTAACTGTATAATGCTCTGGCTAGATACATCAGTAAGAAATAATACAATTCCCCAAAGTGATTTAATATTGGAATAATCTGCAACTCACTATAACTGATACATGGGATCTCTTATGAGGGAAAAAATTTCTTACTGGCTAGTCACATATGCTTTCAATGCTTTGTACTTACTTCTGGTAATACACAGTACAAACCTCATGAGAGGTTTATTTAGACATAAATATGATAATAAGTTATTTTTCTTCTCTGGGCCCTTTCAACTACCAATTAAACTTAGCAATATGCCTAAATTTGGTTCTAAGGGACATATGCAAAAGGGCTTGTTTCGAAGTTATGGTAGGCTTCAAGGAACCAAAGTCTATTAAGTTTAAGAATTAGGAGAATAGGTTGCTTATGAAAGAATCTTACCGGTCTGTCAACCTGCATGATCTCCCAGAGCACTTCAGCCACATCTGGTAAGGTATAGGGGGGGAGACAAAAGCAACATGTATGGAGCAGCTGGCTTACAAGCTGTTGTCCAAGCTGGTTCATCACCTGTCCAATTAGTTCTTTTCGTAATTCAAAGTCTTCTTCATGCTGTAACAAAGCAGGAGTGTCAGATGACTGTGGTTCTAGTTTCCACTTTCCAAAGAACAAGAACTCACTCTCCATTAGTCTAGTAAGTACTCTTTACCATGGAAAAAAGTACATTATGTGACAGCTGAATTCATAATGACCATTAAATATTTTGTCATTAGGAAGAAAATATGAGTTTAATATGAGGGAAATGGAATCATAGGTATCTGATGAGATTAATATTAATGATTTGATTTTTCAGGATTAGAAGGCAGAAGAGAAACAATGATTAAGAATTAAGATTAGCATTTTTCCCCCGTGAAAAGTAACTCATGTCCTTGTTTTCATCTCCCATGTTCACCTCCCTGTCTTGTTCCTTGCTTATTTCCTTTTAAAATAAACCTTGATTACTTTTTACTTATTAGTTCATTCACATATTTCTTCTTTACTTTCAATCCTACTCAACATCTAGACAAATTTACCTTTGAAAATCTTGTGAACCACTTCACTACATAGCCAAACAGGTTTATTCATTGTCTACTAGCATACTTTGTGCTATTCTGACTTTTCCTGATCACAGTTTATATACCAATTAGACTATCCTCCTCTCTAATCCATCAAAGTTCTATCTCTATCTTATGGCTTTAAGTTTCTTCTTTTTAAGACAGTTACCCCAACTAATTTCTGTCCAGAACCTTCCCTATTCTGACTCATAGCAATCATGACTTTTATCACTCATCTCTATGTCTATTTATCTCTTCAACTAGACACCAAATATTTTGGAAACAGGGACAGTTTTAGACTGCTTTGTCTACAAGATGCCTAAGGCACTTAGCACAGCTGCCTTAGATCTGGAGTTAATAATCCAGGGGGTGAATGATCAACTATGATATATGTCTGGTAATACAGATCAAATATGGACCTACTAGCATACTGGTTTTCCCCTAAAAAGTGAGGAAGAGATGATAATCTGTTAAGTAGGAAAGGTACAATGTTTATACTTACATCATTGGCTACCCCTGTATGGATGAGGTCTCGTAGGAACCTCATGACACTACAATTGGCATCCCGGTGATCCAGGGTAGTAGAGGCAATGGCCCACTGTAAGATTGGGATGACTACTTGGCTCCTCAGTAAGGTGACAGGGCTACGCTGAATAAACCTGTTATGGAAAGAGAGGCTGGATATAATAAATGGTGAGATTAGGCTACAAAAAAGCAAGCAGGGTAAAGGATAAAAAAACATGAAGATACCAAAAAGATCAACTGTTGCTATAATTGTAGGGAGGAAGGAATAAATACAGCACAGAAGATTTTTAGGCAGTGAAAATGCTATAATGGTGGATAGTTTTGTTAAAACTCACAAAATGGGTACACCAAAAGTAAACCCTAATGTAAACTATGAACTTTGGGCAATGATGTGTGAATGCAGGTTCACTGATTATAACAAATGGCCCACTCTAGAGGGGAATGCTAATAGAGGAGGCTATGTTTGCTTGTTTGGGACAGAGAAACTGGAGGAATATGGGAATTCTATACTTAGTTTACTCAGTTTTGCTGTGAACCTAAAACTGCTCTTTAAAAAATATTTATTGGAAACAAAAAGGCAAGAAAGGGGCCATATTTTAGATTAGCATATGAAAAGACATGTTGCCAAACTCAATTTCCAATTAAGACTTTGAAGTAGCTTCAAAGATCAGTACAAAAGAGCCTCAACACATTAGAATAGCATTTCCCAAACTATATTCTATAGAACACCAGTTTCCAGGATGTCAATAAGAATTCCTCAAAAACAAGTTGTGTGTTCAATTTGGTTGGAAAATGCTGAATTTTTAAAGTAGTTTTGCTTGAGTTTTGGGTTTTTTTTTGTTTGTTTGTTTTAAATTACCACAAGATTTTACCAATTGTTTGTGAGACGGTGGTCTCACTAAATTTCCCAGGTTGATCTTAAACTTGAGATTCCCCTACCCAAGTCTCCCAAGTATTACATGTGTGCAACCACCATCCAGATTATGGAAGATGAGAAGTATCAAGTAGAAATACATACATACATACATATATATATATACACACACACATATTTTTTTTGGGGGGGGACCATGCTAGGGATTGAACCCAGGGCCTCACACATGCTAGGCAAGCATTCTACCACTTAGCTATATTTCCTCATCTCCTGTTCTTTCAGATTCTTTATTGTACAGGAAGAATTTTTTTTAAAGAATACAGTATGTTCTGAATTTACTTCACCACATGCAAAGAGTTTTCCAAGAAAGATATCCTGGTAAAACAATGGTTGACTGCCTGTCCAATAATTCTTTTATCAATTCACAAATAAGGTTTTGTTTTGTTTTTTAAACCTGTCCAAAAACCAACAAAAGCAGTATTCTATATTCAATTCTAAGATGAAATAGTCAAGTCAATAAGACTTCAAATTTTCACTGGTACAATAATTTAAATAGTGGGGCTGAGTGGTAGAGTGCATGCTTAATATGTATGAATCCTTAGGTTCAATCCCGAGCATCTCAAAGTTTTCTTAAAAAATGTATTTAAATTTGTTCACTGACTTGGTTCAAATTCCTTAACAAAGGACCAAGAAGGAATTCAAGCAGAAAGTCAGCAACAATGTTGTCGGTGCTATTGGTAAAAGAAATTTAATGGATAGGAGTGATGGCAGCCTGGTGAGGGTAGAGCTGGACTAGTAACTTCTAAGGCATTTTAAAATCCTAGGAATTCTTTGTTCTGAGATATGATTAAATCTGAAGGATGTTAACCTTCTCAAGGAAAAAGCTGGGATGAAGCATGAAATAATCACAGCGGCATAAACACTATGAGGGTTGTAGAGATTATCTAGTCAAATGTTCATACCAGGCACTTTTTTTTTTTTCGGATGCTAGGAATTGAAACTAGGGGCCTCCACTGAGCTATACCACACAACCCATACCAAGCACATTTGTGCTTTGTGCATGTTCTCTTCTTCATGGTAGGAACTCAGATATTTTTCTGCCTGCTCTCACCCAGTATATCCTCGTTAACCTCTAGGGATATACCAGTTCACAATTTACCTTTGGGTTATGAATCATTAATCTCTGTTCTCCAATGATCTCATTTTATAGAGAAGGAAATAACCAGGTGTCAGATGGCAAGATTAAGCAGAGATGGGGATGAGCAATTAATTAAAAAAAAAAAAAAGTTTAGTTTGTTTTTCAGAAGGACTTGCCTGGTAGGCTAGCCTGAACAGGTCATCTACAGTGTCAGGGTGGTTCTGGAGACCATTCTGCTGTTCCAGGAGTTGAAAGGTAGGGATGCACAGTGCCTAGATTAGAACAGTGATTTTAAAAGAAATACTTATAAAGCTACAGCATTCAGACTTGCCAAATATCACAACAAATACAAAGGGAATAAAAAAGGGCAGCACAGGTGAGAAAAGAAAAGATTGTGATGAGAATCAGATCAGGGAAGCCAGGTATTATGAAGCACGCCTATAATCCCAGTGACTTGGAAGACCGAGGCAGGAGGATTACAAGTTCAAGGCCAGCCTCAGCATTTGACAAGGCTCTGTGGCCATGTAGTTTAGTGGTAAAGCCCCTGTACTAATTTCAATCCCCAATATTAAGGGGAAAAAAAGAGAAGAGAGAAAAAGAGGTGGGGTGGGGTAGATGGGATATGAATCAGTAAAAGCAAGAGAAAAAAATTTTCTGATTGAAACTGTTTCCACACATGAAATCTACATTTCAGAAGAGGTAAAAGGTATAGATTTCAGTTCATAAAACCAGAAAAATATCATCTCAAAGTTTTATAAGTTTCTGAAAGCAAAGACACTATTTATAAATGTGATCTAGGGAGTAGATGAAGTTTGCATAACAACCCTGAAATGTCAATTTTACGTGAAATAATATCTTGGGAAAAGGAGTAGCACACTTTAATTCCCTTATCTATTGCTCCCAGGTGACTAGAAAGGAGGAAAAAGTAGTATATTAGAGGCATTTTCCAACACCTGCTATGAACTCCAAAACTCTCTCTGTTGCAAAATAAACTAGTTAATTGGCTATTCCAGGCAAGAAATTAAATATACAATTATGTTTGAGTTTGGAAAGCCTATGCTTTCCCACTCCCCTGAAAAACATTCCACTCTATCACAGGAAAACATAAATCATGCAATACTATTTATAATGATTATTATACTCATGCAGCCAAGTTCGCTCGCTTGCTCTTTCTGCCAATCTCATCTGTACAGAAAACAAAGAGCAAGTTTCTACATTCCTGTTATGAGGAAATCAACATGCATAGAGGGGAAAACATAAAGCAAAGAAATAAAGACATAGTGAAGAATACAATGCTTGGCTTTTAGGTCCTCTAGGCCTGATGCATCTGCTGTGCCAAGGAAACACATACCTGGAGCATGTCTAGAAGTCCCTGCCGACAGCCTTCTTCCATGCCATACTCATCAACAAGGATACTGCCAAGGTACAGGAAACAGGAATGCTGATGTACATGGTATACATTCACCATCTGCCAAGGGAAAAAAATTCATCAGTTTTGCAAAGGGTGGTGGGGCACACCTGTAATCTCACTTACAAGAGACTGAGGCAGGAAAATACCAAGTTTGAGGCTATCCTTGGCAACTTAGGAAGACCTTGTCTCAAAATAAAAAATTTAAAAGGGCTGAGGATTATAGCTCAGTAGCACAGAGTACTGTCAACCCCCAGGATTAATTAGGAAAAAAAAAAGTAAAAAAAAAAAAAATTAATTAAAATCTTTACCCTTCAAAAAGTATCAACTTAGGTAGCTATTTTCCAGGAAGCAACTGAGAGACAGATTGGTCTCTTTAAGGCAATATAGTAAACCCAGGCCTCAATTTCTCCATAATTTTCAAGTTCTCTATTTAAGAGATCTTTCAAGCCTTTGATCTTTTATTTTGCTAAAACAATGTTGTAAGAGAATTATCAATATTTCAAACTGGAAGCCATGAGGGAACTCACGTAATATTTGTAAAACTATAACAGTATGTGCTCAAATTTTATTTGCAATATCAACAAGTCTTATTTTTTTAAGACCATATATAAAACCACAATAGCAACAAAAATATCAAATGTCCTTATCTTAGAGAAGACAGTGAAAGAACTCTTTATGTTTATTTTGGGGACTGAATCCAGGGGCACTTTACCACTAAGCTACATGCTTAAGATGCAAAAACTGTTTAAGATTTTGAGTTGATCTTAAACTCATCTATTTTACTTTTTAAGTAAAAAACTTATTTCCAATCAAGATATTTCAATTTCAACAAAATAAAATCTTAGTACAGGGGGTTGTGGCTCAGTTGTAGAGAGCATTTGCCTAGCAAATGCCTCTAGTGTGAGGCACTGGGTTCGATCCTCAGCACCACATAAAAATAAACAAACAAAATAAAGGCATTGTGTCCATCTACAACTAAAAAATAAATAAAATAAAACCTTAGTACAATATATACATTTAAAATATTTGTTCAGGATTTTTTACTCGAGACACATTCACCCATTTAAAATGCCATTTGATCTTAGTATATAAATTCAACTATGAGCTTGGTGGGGGCTGAAGGATTTGGTAATTCTTCTACCAGCATATGCCATGGAATGAGCAAGCATAAGATGAGAGCTATGAATCTGTTCAGTGTTACAGACTCAAAACTATATGTACTATTAATGAATGACTGAAATCAGGGGTTGGCCAACTTTTATTTTGAAGGGCCACACAGTAAAAAGTATAGGCCTTAACAGGCTGTTCAGTCTTCTAACAACTTACCCATGTAGCACATACACAATCAAAGTCAATAGATAATACTTAAAATGTGGGTACACTGGCAAAGTTTATGGCCCTGCTTTGAGGTTAACATAAATACAAATTACTTAGTGATGTAAGCTGAGGCATCTCATATATTGTAGTTCTAGATGTGAGTACTTCATACAGAAAATCTTGCTATCATATTGACTTTAAGGATAAAAATAAATAAAATTCATTTTTAACAAATAAGAGATATATGTGAACAACAAATTGTGGTCTATAAAATATCTTTGGACCAAGAAATAGTGAAGTTTGACTTGCTACAGTTTTTCCCCAAGGAAATTAATCTGTAAGTGCTTAGCTTTGGTATATAAGGGCTGAGCATGACTCATTCTCTTCACATAATTTCACACTGGAATGTAGTCAGACTACAATTATACAAAAGAGATTACAAGTTGTTTTCCTTATAGACAACATATCTACCACAGGCACTTATTTCTTTGAAATATTTTTCAGTTTGCACTTAATAAATTGAGAGCATTTTGGCAGTAAAACTTTTTGATCTAAAGGGTCTTATTTCAAATTCTGTGCATTTAACATTCTGCTTTTGTGGAGAACTTACCTGTGTGACTAGTGGTTGCAGCAGGGCTGCAGAACCTTTGCCTACACAGCGAACAGCAAAGCGAAGGCACCTGCAACAACGCTCTACAATCCGATTATCAGCCCGGTGTTTATTTAGAGTCTCGGATAAAACTGGCCATATCTGAGTCAAAAGAACACAAGAAAGAAAATAATCAACATCTAAAAGCTCAAATAGTGCTCCTACGATGGTACTATCTGATTTGGCTTTTAAATAATCTGGATAAAACTTTTTATAAAAATATACATGACCTGATTTTGGCCAGTGTATGCACACACATATGTGCATAGGTTCAACCCATTACCCATCAGTAAAACTTGATCTTTTCTTTTTCTTTTTTTCCTATTACTGGGAATTGAAATCAGAGCCTACCACATGCCAGGCAAGTCCTCTATCATCAAGCTATACTCCCAGCTCTTTTCATATTTTGAGACATGATCTCACTAAATTGCTCAGAATGGGCTCAAATTTGTAATCCTCCTGCCTGAGCCTCCCAAGTCTCTAGATTACAAGGTGTGTGCCACTGCACCCAGCTAATTTTTTTCTTTTTTCTTTTTTGGCAGTACTGAGGATCGAACCTAACACTTCACGTATGCTAGTCAAGCCTTCTACCAGTAAGTCACACTCCCAGTCCCTCAATTGCTTCTGAAGAGAAATAAAGTGATTCTGGACTTTTTTTTTTTTTTGGGGGGGGGGGGACTGGGAATTGAACCCAGGGGCACTTTAACCACTGAGCCACACCCCCAGCCACATCTATATTTTATTTAGAGACAGAGTCTTGCCGAGTTGCTGAGGCTGCCTTTGAACTTGTAATACGCCTGTCTTAGCCTTACCAATCACTAGGATTATAGGCATATGCCACCACAGCTCATAGTGATTCTTTAGGAAGAATATGTTTTGTTTTGTTTTTTAATTTGGTGTGGTGTGTGTGGGGTGGGGGGGGATTGAACTGAGGCCCTTGTACATACTAGGCAAATGTTCTTCATTGAGCTACACCCCCAGCCCAACAACATGTCTAATTTTACTAAAATGCAGATTGCAATTTTCTAAATTACAACCTTCTTCAACCTTCTTGCATGAGAATGAAAATGGGTTACAGAGGAAGAGATGTTTAAGTAGTTTTAGGAAGGCAGAAGACCTTGAACAGAAGACTGGTGTTAAGGAAACAGCATAATTTGATAAACAATTAAGGATATTTAAGATTTATGCAATCCACCTCAAGTCTGAAGCTCACTCCTCACAACTATGACTCCTGATTTTTCACATTTTCCTCAGTGAACAAAAGTACAAGGGAAATATGTTTTCAACAGGGAAACTGAAGCCACTAGCTTTGTCAAAAACATTGTGCTAAGATTTATCAGTCCTCCTAGAAATTCTAGGAATCACACACAGTTAAATCTCTATTTCTTCTTTGGCCTTTCAGTGTATTTCCCCACAGCTGGCTTTGTTATCAAATCTAAAATTAAAAGTATCTGGGTGGGGCTTAGGATACAGCTCAGTTGGTAGAGTTCTTGTCTTGCATGTACAAGGCCCTGGATTCAATCCCCAGCACCACAATTTAAAAAAAAAAAAGTATTTGGATGACTCTGTTCCTCATTTCACTGAAACTGGAACCCTACAAACAAATTTAATATCCTTATGAATTTAGAAGACAACACCTTATTAACCCAGTTACCCAAAGCCTTGAAAGAACAGAAGAAACCTTTGAAATGAACACAAGAAAGCCTTGATTCCATAGGCATCCATTAATACTTACTTCCTGTATGACTTTTTGGCATGGATGAGTCTGTCCATTTTCCACAATGGGATTGGTATGTCTGAGAAAAGAAAAGGGTCCAAAATTGTTAAAGGAGAATAATTTTGCTGAGGACCAGAGCCTTGGTCCCTGTTTGCTTACTTAGTATATCTTTCTTTCAAATGAAGAAAACCAGATAATACACTCATTTACTTATATCAACACCTTTCCCTCCTATTCCATTCACACCAAAAAAGCACACTTTAAACCATATTATCATTTTTTAAATTTTTTTTATTTTTAGTTATAGTTGGACACAATACCTTTATTTATTTATTTATATGTGGTGCTGAGGATCGAACCCAGGGCTTTGCATGTGCTAGACGAGTGCTCTACCACTGAGCCTGAGCCACAACCCCAGCCCCATATTATCATTTTTTACCACCACTATGCCACTTCCACTATAACCTTCAAATTCTATTCTAACTCTGGTTATTAGGGATATGGGGCACTATTTCCACCTTTTCCATATCCCGTTCCTTTTGTAAACATAAATATGTAGTTTCTTCTAAATTAATAATAAAAATATACACAAGCTGTTTGAATATACCATGAAAAACTGAGTGCTGCTAGCATTAAAAGACAAAAATCTTTAGGCCTTGTTGTCTACCAGAAATGTTTCTTGTAATTCTATTCTGAACCCAATGATAAACAACACAGATCCACAAAAATCTTTAGGCCTTATTG
The DNA here is from genome assembly GCF_001458135.2 of Marmota marmota marmota. NCBI lineage: Eukaryota > Metazoa > Chordata > Mammalia > Rodentia > Sciuridae > Marmota > Marmota marmota. The sequence goes on along the minus strand of NW_026000164.1, from coordinate 20,973,422 downwards.
TCTACCAGAAATGTTTCTTATAATTCTATTCTGAACCCAATGATAAACAACACAGATCCACCCGTAAGTCAAATCCAACTCTTCTATTTCTGGAGTCCACTAATTTGAAGAAAAATAAGGGAGAAAAAAACTGCAGGATTACTAACTCCATACTACTCTTTAAAATTTTAAATATTTTTCTTTTTGCAATACTGGGGGGATTGAACCCAAGGTCTTGTACCTCCTAGGTAAGTACTCTACCACTGAGCTCCATCCTCAGCCCTATTCTTCGATTTTAAACACAACATAATAAAAATCTGATTTTCTTTAATTCAAGCATTTACATCTATCACAAATTTTCTTTCATTTAATGTAAAATAATGACTATTATCAATAGGTTCTCAAGAATGGCATATAATAGGGCTTTCCTAATTACATAAGGAAAACTCTGCACCAAAATAGAAAGATATTTGTTGACAATAGCTAAGAAGCAAAAACAATACCTTTATTTTAACTTATCCCACATACATTTTCTTTTCTTCCTTTCTTTTTCTTTTCTTTTCTTTTTTTTTTTTTTTTGGTGGTGCTAGGGATTGAACTCAGGGCCTTATGCACGCAAGGCAAGCACTCTCCAACTGAGCTGTACCCCTAGCCCTCTACATAGGTTTTCTAAGTGAATACTACTCTGACATATACGCCCAAGGGGCCCATGAGTTTATAAATTGTGTAATTTAGTCAAGATCGGGCTCTGAATGTTATTCAAATGCCTTTTTAATTATTGAGCTCCTCTTCACAGGAGGATTAATTTCATCTGATTATTGAAGATGGTTTTATTATTATTATTGTTTTTTGAACCATATACCATATAGCAATGATTCTGAAAGTGTGGTCTTTAGAATAGCAAGCAGCATCACCTGGGAATTTATTAGATATACAAATTTGGGGGTACTACCAAGATCCAATGAATCAAGACACTTGAAGGATGGGAACTAACATTTTTGTTTTGATAAACTTTCAAGGTGATTCTGAAACATGCTAAAATTTAAGAATCCCTGAAAATGTATATTTAGGGGCTGGGGTTGTGGCTCAGTGGTAGAGTGCTTGCTTAGCACATGCAAGGCCCTGGGTTCGATCCTCAGCACCACATAAAAAATAAATGAAATAAAGGTATTGTGTCCAACTACAACTTAAAAAATAAATATTTTTAAAACAGAATCATATTTATATATAATTATACATATAAATCATATAATTTGCATAGTTATATATACAAATTAAAACTACACACAAATTATTTATAATTATTATATACTATATAATACTATCACACATAATTATTCATATGTAATATAATTACTATATTTTAGATATAATTATTATATATAATGTGTGTGTGTGCGCGTGTGTGTGCGCGCGCGTGTGCGCGCGTTTTCCTCCCCACCCCATCCCCCACCCCTAGTACTGGGGATTGAACCCAGGGCACTCAACCACTGACCTTTATTTCCAGTCCTTTTTATTTTTTGAGACAGTCTCACTAAGCTGCTAAGGCTACAACCCTCCTGTCTCAGCCTTCTAAATAGCTGGGATTAGGTGTTCCACCAGAACTAGTTCAATTATATATATTTTGGGAGAAGGAGGGTACTGGGGATTGAACTCAGGGGCACTCGACCAATCAGTCACATCCCCCCAGTCCTACTTTGTATTTTATTTACAGACAGGGTCTGAGTTGCTTAGTGCTTTGCTTTTTGCTGAGGCTGGCTTTCAACTGGTGATCCTCCTGCCTTAGCCTCCCAAGCTGCTGGGATTATAAGCATACGCCACCATGCCCAGCGTTCAATTATGTTTTTAAAGGGTCTTTTGACAGAGATAAACTAAGATTGAATTCTCAGAATTTGACTTTGTACCAAAACTTCAGTAACAGGCTTAGTCTCCTGAAAGAGAGCATTATGAAAGTACTTCAAAATATAAGGAAAAAAGTTTGCTTATTTCATCATATATAATGGATTCATCTGAAATTCTAACCCAAGTAAGAAATCCAGAGTCTCCCTTCTTACCTAAATATCACTGCCAGGCGATCTAAGAACACAGTGGGATCTGAGGATATGCCATTGCTGGGCTCCTGAGACAACAGCTGAAGAGACAGAGAGACATTATCTAGTGGTCACAAGTACAAATCCATAGCAAACACCACAAATCCTTAAACATCAATTCTGTCTCAATTTCTGCTTATCTCCTTATAAGAGCGTCTTAAAAATTACTCAAATGCTGTAAACTTAATTTAAATTGTCAAAAATTTTCTTTCATCACCCTGTATCTTAAGCCTATATATTATATTTTACGCTCATATACTTAGGAGCAGAAAACAGCATCATTTGATTTTTCCCCCCACAGATTAAGATATTATTCACATTATATATTATAATGTAGACTGAATATGTTACATTATAATTAAATATATGTAAGATAATATATTTATATTTAGCTTTATGCTATAAAGCTTTCAAATTATAGCTTTATAATATACTCCAAGCAAGTTGCCTATCATTCTTATTTCCTAAATCATTTTCTTTCTTTCTTTTTCAGTACTGAGGATCAAACCCAGGACCTCACACTTGCTAGGCCTTGCTCTAACAACAAGCAACATGCCTAGTCCCTGAAAATTTCTTAGATAAATTTCTACCAGTGTATTATTAGAGATGAATTCCAGAATCATTATATCAAGTTATAAAAACCCTACCATATGTCTACAGTTATTGTGCTAAAAATGTACATTAATAGACATCTTTAAAATATAAGAGAGCCAAGAATGTAGCTTAAAGGTAGAGTACTTGCATAGCAGGTGCTATATAACCAATGTTTGGTTAATGATGGACCATTTATTTATACAATGGTGTTACCATAAGATTGTAAAAGGACTGAAAATATCTTTTTGTCTAGTGACTTTGTAACTGTCCTAACATCAGAGTGCAAGACATTACTGATGTGGTTTTTGTGGTGATGCTGGTATAAACAAACCTATTGCGCTAATGGTAGAAAAGCATAGCACAGTTGGGCATGGTGGCACATGCCTGTAATCCCAGCTACTCAGGAGCAGAGGTAAGAGGAGCACAAGTTTGAGGCTAGCCTAGGCAACTTAGAGACCTTGTTTCAGTAAATAAAAAGGGCTGTGATGTAGCTCAGAGGTACAGTGTCCCTGGGTTCAATCCCTATTACCACTCCTTCCCCCTCAAAAAGTATAGCACATACAATTGAGTACAATACATAAAACTTGATAACAATGATCATTGCTGGTTTATGTATTTACTATACTATACTTTTTATCATTATTTTAAAGTGTACTACTTCTAGATGGGCACTGTTGCACATGCCTATAACCCCCAGTGACTTAGAAGGCTGAGCCAGAAGGGTCTCAAGTTCAAGGCCAGCATTGGCAATTTAACAAGACCCTGTCTGAAAATAAAAAATGGTTGGGGAGATAGCTCAGTGGTAGAATGCCCCTGGATTCACTCTCCAGTATAGCCAAATAAAAAAAAGAAAGAAGAAAAAAGGGTATTCTTTTAGTTATTAAAATTTTTTTACTTAAAATAGCATACCATGGATATACCAGAAGCAGTCTCTATCTCATGTTCACTGCATCTCTTGACTGTATCCAAGAGGCCAAGTCAAGTGATTAACCTAAACAATCTAGGTCTGTATTAAGTACACTCTATCATACACAAAAATACAGAACAGTCTACTACCCAGGGGCACTTCTCAGAATATATCCCTGTTGTAAAGGAATGCATTGCTAGTACTTTTTTTCTTATATGTAGCTACTTTGACACTTACTAATTTTAATAAATTTTCAGTTTATTCTTTTGGCTTTTCTAGGCAGATGAAAGACAAGTAAGTAATTTTGTCTTATTTTCTAACATATTAATATCTTGTATTTGTTTCTTCCCTTGCTTAATTGGACTCACCTTTTTCAATGCCATAACCTGAACAGAACATAGTTCACTAAGACATTCAGTAATCTTATCCAACGGTAATCTGGCAAGGACAAGAGCTGTCCCTGAAAAACAAAGGAAGATGCAAATGAAAATAATTGGATTAATTCAATTAATCAGTCTACATCATACAGACTAACAGAAAAAGCTGACTGGTTTCATTATTTTAAAAAAATCAGCACTGTTTTTAAGATGCAACATTTTGTTATTTATGATTTTTTTTTCTTTATTTGGCTTAAAAGACCACAGGCTGACTATCACATTGAGTTTTATAACCAAAGTTGTTACTAATAATATTCTCTGTAGCACTAACTGGTTTAAAGATGGTGTAAATATGACTTCCCTTCCAATTATTCAAAGACTTTAAAAATCTCCTTTAAAAAGCAAATGCCCAAACTATTTCTATACACTATTAATGTAATATTTCTCATCCTTCACAGAGATTGTGATTTAGTGGGTCAAGAGGAGACTTAATTTTTTCTAAGTACTTCAGGCAAATACAATCAGAGAAGTTTGAGAAACACTGACATAATACTTTTAGGAAGGATGGGCTGACGTCAAAGATTTCATTTGCATTCTACCATAACACACTCTGTGAGCTTTGTGAAACATTATCTCTGAGCCTCAGTTTTTTTTATGTGTGAAAGTGATTTGAATAGAAAATTAATAATCAAGCTACCTTTATCCTATCAGCATTTTCCGCCAAAATAAATGCTACCTTTGAGCTCAACAGCATAAAAAACAAAACAAAACAAACAATCCACAAATCCACAAGAAACAATGTTTAGATTCAGTGGGGCTGGAAGAAGGATTGGTTCTCTCAGTCAGCCTTCCTCTGGTTCAAATACCTTTTCTATCCCCACCAACCACTGAAATATTTTCCCCAAATCCAAAGAAACACATATCAGCCAAAGTCCCTGCAAAGTCAAAAACCCTCTGATTCTTATTCATTTCTTTAATTATCATTCAATATAACAGTAATCCTTAAAATCTGAATTTAAAAAACTGAGTGATTTTTTTCCAGGCAGTCTATGAGCCATAGATGGGTTAGACATTTCTTTAAAACTAGTGGGGAGGGAAGTGGTTGGGGGAGGTGTAACTTAAATACACTTTACCACTGAGCTACATCCCCAGCCTTTTTAATTTTTTAGACAAAGTCTTGCTGAATTGCTAAAACTGGCCTTAAAATTGTGATCATTCTGCCTCAGTCTCCTGAGTTGCTTGAATTATAGGTGTGTATCACCACGCCTATCTTTCAATTTTCATTTTTAATTCATTTCTACAGAAGAGAATGTAAATAAAAACTCTTCTACATCTAGAAGATATCGTAACTGGAAGCCATAATCTACTACAAGTTAGATATTACTTTAGTATCATAGTTAAATGTCACTAGAAAATAACAAGAAAGAACAGCTGACTGATTTAATCAATGCCTTATTATCTATACCCATGAAGGCAAAATCTATGGTATAAAAATAAAATCTATGGGAAATGTGTAGTCATATTAACTGGTAAGGAACCTGGTCACAGAAATAAGAGAATTAGTTCATGCATAAGGTCTGCTAAAGCCTTGCAAAGGCTGTTTGATGCCCACAGAAACTCAGACACTGTACAGTTTGTATTATCCAACCCTTTATTTAATATATTCCAACCCTCTCTACCAGCTATAATGATTTTACTACCTCACAGAACACTCAATCTGTCTTCAGAAAGAAAGACCAGAAATTATTTTCTTTCTAGGAGCCAGTATATATTTCCCTATATGCGGTTGATAATTCCTCAAAATAAACAGGATCCACTTTTTTATAAAGTAATCTTTCAAATGTTTATAAATAACCATCCTGTTTAAAGTCTATTCTAATTTTTTTTAATTGGGTATTGAACCCAAGGTACTTTAAATGCCCAACCCTTTTAATTTTTTTAGATATATATATTTTTAGCTGTAGATAGACACAATACCTTTATTTTATTTACTTAGTTTTATGTGGTGCTGAGGAGGGAACCCAGTGCCTCACATGCCTTAGGCAAGCACTCTACCACTGAGCCACAACTCCAGCCCCTTTTTATTTATTTATTTTTAATTATTGTTATTTTTTTTACTTGTAGTTGGACACATTTCATTCATTCATTCATTCATTCATTCATTTACATGTGGTGCTGAGGTTCGAACTCAGGGCCTCATACGTGCTTAGCCAGCGCTCTACTGCTGAGCTACAACCCCAGTCCTGCTTTTGAGACAGGGTCTCACTAAGTTTCTCATGCTGGCTTTGCAATTCTCCTGTCTCAGCCTCCCAAGTTATGTGCTACTACACTCCACTATATTTTTTCCTTAAATCTGTTTTTTTCTTTTCTTTTTTTTTGGTACTGGGGGTTGAACCCAGTGGTACTTAACCAATGAACCACATCTTCAGTCAATTTTATTTTGAGTCAGGGTCTTAGTTATTTAGGGCTTCATTAAGTTTCTGAGGCTGGCTTTGAACTATGGATCCTCCTGCCTCAGCCTCCCAAGCTTGTGCCACCATGCCCAGCTATCTCCAGTCCTTTCTATTTTTATTTTGAGGCAGGGTATTACTAAGTGGTTAAGGGTTTCTCTAAGTTGATGAGACTGGCCTTGAATTTGCAATCCTCCTGCCTTGGTCTCCCAAGTCTCTGGAATTACAGGCATGAGCCACTGCACCCTGCTTTCCCTAATCTTCATAACTCTGGTTCTATTAGCCTAAGCCCCTAACCACTGTGTTTGGATAGGCAGACACTCAGTGTAAGCTGATCAGTAATGATAGAGACTAATACGAGACCAGAACCCTTGGCTTCAACATATGGCACTGATCCATGCACACCAACTTTCAATATCTACTTAATTCTTTTTTATAGCACTACTTCCTTAGTAAGTCTAATGTAAAAAGTAACTGTATTTAGTTCAAATGTGCCGCCTCCACCGAAAATCTATACCTGTGCTTTACATACTTGCCAACAGCATGATTTAATTTTGTAGACTTTAAAATATCTTTTTTTGGTGGTGGTGCTGGGGATTGAACCCAGGGTCTTATGCATGCAGGGCAAGCACTCTACCAATTGAGCTATAGCCCTGGCCCCGACCTTAAAATATCTTAAGAAAACAATGCATGTACACCCTCCCCTGAATGGAAAAGCTACCTTCACCATCACTAAGTTTATTACAACTGAAAAACAATTTTATGATGTATATAAAACAACCCCAAATAGAAGCTCAGAGGAAATAGTTACTGGTTAGCATTATTAAATAAATACCTTTTAGCAAGCCCACTGCAGCTTCCGGAGAAAACATGAAGGAGTCAAGAGAACGAGCAATCTCCAGGAGTCCATTAAAGTGCTGAGCCATGTGATCTCGACAGACAGAGCAAATATTATGAATGGCTTTGGCTGCAGCAGAAGCCAGAGGCTTTTCACATAGGCCTTTCATCAAATAGCCCAACACAGGGTCTGGAAAGTAAAGCAGAGATTATAAATCTGAAACTCAAGGAAAACTTCTAGTTAAAGCAGAAGTTACAATTTTTTAAGTAAAAGAATATTTTTTAAACAACAAAGTATTTAAAGAATCCCCAACAGAAAAAGCATAAAGCTGGGCATGGTGGCGTATGCCTGTAATCCCAGAGATTTGAGAGGCTGAGGCAGGAGAAATGCAAGTTCAACATCAGATTCAGCAACTTACTGAAGCCCTAAGCAATTTAGTGAGACCCTGTCTCAAACTAAAAAGGGCTTGGGATGTGGCTCAGTGGTTAAATGCCCCTGGGTTCAATCCACAGCACTAAACAATCAATCAATAATAAATATATAAATTAAAAAGCATAAAAACAGAGCTGATCTGACAGACACAGTGTTAGGAGGCCCTGAGCCCCCCATCTATTTCATCTTCCATTTCTTCCCTTATATTAGTCAACTGTTCCTTCTAACTGTCTGGATTCCTGAAGTACAGTTTGAAAACCACTAATTCCACAGTATATATGGCCATTTAGTTATTAAAATATGTTAATGTAAGAAAGAATGTAAGGCTCAGAGGATTACCATTATACCAAGAGATGAATCACTTAGTAAAACAGCCTATACTAATCAGGACAATGATAGTTGTCTAAAGCTGACATTTTTATGTTTGTATCTTTCTAGCTATATTTGTATCTTTCTAGTTATAAAAAGCTATAAATTTATGTGGAAGAATCTTTAGCACTTCTAGATAAATTCATTAAAAACTGTTTAATTAAAACTATGTCTTGGGATGGGGCTGTAGATCATTGGTACAGCACCCGCCTTGCACGTGTGAGGCACTGAGTTCGATCCTCAGCACCACATAAAAATAAAGATACTATGTCCAACTACAACTAAAAAAAATATTTTAAAAAAAAATCTATGTCTTGGGGGACTGGGGTTGCAGCTCAGCAGTCGCCTAGCGTGTGCAAGGCCCTTGGCTCGATCCTCAGCACCACATTAAAATAAAGGTACTGCATCCAACTACAACTAAAAAAAAAAAAGTAAAGCTAAAAAAACAAAAACAAAAAAACTATGTCTTGGGTCTGGGGCTGTGGCTCAGCGGTAGAGCATTTGCTTAGCATGTACAAGGCCCTGGGTTCGATCCTCAGCACTACATAAAAACAAATAAATAATATAAAGGTATTACATCAAACTACAACTAACTAAATAAATATTAAAACCAAAAAAAAGTCTTAATTTTGCCAAATGCTAGTGTTCCAAGAAAGTTAATCTGTAAAAATGAATTTCTTTATGTATATATGTGGGGATTGAACTCAGGGCCTTGGGTATACTTTATCATTAAAGTACACCCCCAGTATTTCTACTCATCTTTTCCCCTCAGAATGTATCCCTTTTAATGTCAGGGCCTTAATACATATTACACTGGATTAATTACTTACTTTGGGTTTTAAGAGTTCTTATCTACAAAATGAAGGAATTAGGATACATGGTTTCTAATTTGACCTTCAATTCTAACATTATTTTATATGAGTTTTACTTATTTTTTCAAGTCAATAAGGGTAGACAAGTTATATTTCTCACTGCTGTTCATTTTCACTTGTATTTATTTTGTTTTGAATGATAATTCTTAAGTTTTTAAATGGAGCATGTATTTAACACAGAAAACCCCTCTCCTTTAGTCTATGAGTGCTTCTAGGTTAGAACTACAGACAGATTAACTCATACATTTTGCCAAAGACTAGCAAAACCAGACCTTAAGCAAAGTACCAGACCTTTTCCTTGTCTAGAGATCTAATTTTTCAAAGGTCCTTCTCCCAGATCAGATTACAAATGTTGTGTCATCTATGCAACTTATAATATATTTATTCTGTCTACAAACGTTATACTTATCAGTAAAAAAAAGAAAGCAAGAAAAGAATAAAAGTAACCAAGGAAAAGAAAATCAGAAGCAGCAGCACATGGGAGAGTTTACACATACCAAGGAACTGAGGATTTCAATCAACCACTTCGCTCATTTCTCCAACCAACTCAATGCTGGTGTATCGCACGGCTGTATGGACAGTCTCTGGGAGACGAACGACTCCTTCTAGGACCTCCACCAATGTTGGATTGTTCTCCCTGAATATAAAAAGCAAGCACTCAGTTACTGACTATAGAGGTTATGTTCTGGCCAAATAACAGGCTACAGTGAAACACTATACTGCTACAGGGCTTCTTTCTAAAGAAATAACCATTCAAATAAATGTGTTTTAATACTGGGTAAGAATGTTTCTTAAATCCTCACAAAAGATGAAAGATAACATTGTTTCAGGAGAAGCACTTTCATTTTCTCAATGTGAGGAAAGTGTTTAAGGCCTCATGATGCTATCAAAGAGAGGCTCTTCCAGTGGGAAAGGCAGACATTCACTGGGGATTAATGTCTTCTTTTAAAGAATCTATTTCATTTATTTCTATATCTGTAGCACCTTATTTTTCGCTAGGGGACACTAAACCTGGAACAGTGCCTGGCACATAGTAGGCACCCAACAAATATTGCTGAATGGCTAAATGAATATGAATAACTCTCACAGACCACTTTCTATTACTTGCTATTCTTTAAAAGATTTCTTATGGTTGAATACTGGAAACTTTAAGAACAGAAGAGTATGGGTAGACCAATTCACTAACTAAAATAAAAGAACACAAAAACAAGCTGCAGCAATAGGTTAAGGTGCTCCAATATGAAACACATGGGAAAATTAAAGTTAGGTACTTTCTATAGTGACATGAATTTATCTCCATCCCCAGTCCAATATTACTGGCTAAGGTTTTTTAAAAAACAGAGTGAAAGATGCCCCAAAGTGGCAGGACTTAATCCAGAAATGAAGATGTTTAAAATATAAGAAGTATTCTGGATTAGACCAAGTGCACCCCCTACTGACAATAAGGTCTATTAAGCCCTTTAAATGGATTAAAAAATTATAATTATTCAGTTGGCTTGACAAGCAAGTAAACAATAGAAAAAAATCTTCTCTCGTTTACACCTTATTTTTCCCTAGGGGACACTAAGCCAATTACTGAATATTACCTATACATTTTTTTCAAGCAAGAATAGTAATGACTTTAAAACCTTCAGAATGTTCTAAAACAACACGAAATCAGATTAGATTGAAAAGCAAATAGTATAATATGTAATTATGAACTAGAACTTCTTAATAGAGAAAAATAAACCCACTCTATCTCTGTGAATATTTATTATATAGAAACAACGTAAGATATCAGTGACTAAGTCCTGAAAGGCAACTCAGAAAGAAGTACTGTGCTTTTAATAAATATCTGCCTTAACCATCTTCCCATCAAGGCCCTGAATAAAGAGTTTGAGTGCAGGTATCTGATCAAAATACAAAGTAATGTGACAGATATTAACACCAATGTATAAATTCATGGTACAAAGTAAATTGTCTTTACAGTTTCATGTCTTAAGTAGATTTTCTATGCTAAGCAATTTAAAAATCAAATTTGAAATAACTTAAAAGTTTCAATGGCAATAATAAAAATAACAACTGCCCTTAAGATATTGCTGTTCTTTTAGATGAAATGGTGCCTATGCCTTGACTCTCTGATATTCACAAATTATTCTCTAAGACAGAAAAAAGGAATACAATATAATTAAATATTTGTAAAGATAATATGCACTAGATCAAAAAAGCAGGAGACCCAAATTAATACCTATTCAATTGCTTTTAAGCAAGTACCAACAATTTAATAGTCTAATGAATTATTGATCTATACCTACTTTTGGAAAGGTGCCACGGTTGGAAAAAATAAATCAGCATTCTATTCCTAGCATCAAAAGTAAAATAATTTTACCTCTAGAAAGTGTGGTTAAAACATGGCAACAGAAATGCAGGCCATCCTGGACTAGTCAGAACACTAGAAAACACTATAGAAGGTAAAAAGTTCTAAGAGTTTCCAAACATATACCAAATAGGAGAAAAAATGTGTAATTTTCCTTCCTCTTGATATTCAGAATTCCCAGCAAAAGACTTATTAGACACTCACGGATCAACACTCTTTGCTATAGCAGCCATGATAAAGAGAACCGCTTCTGTCACCTCCCAGGGTGGGTTGCCTTCTTTCAGAGTAGAATATAACTAGAGAAGAAGAGGTGGATTGTGGATCCATTAAGAGGAAAACAGAATACCAAAACAAAAAACATTGTTAGTTAAAAGAAATCCAGCTCCTTGTTTCTAAATCTAATTATCTCTCACAGCCAGGCATGAATATTTTTATTTTTCACATTCTCACTAATTAAAACTGTTATTTTAATATTTGAAATACACCCATTTATACCCCCTACAAGAATTTATCAAGACTTCAGAAAATGAGTATAATGGGAAAAACAAAACATATTATATTAGTGTCTTTTTTTTGGTCTTAATAATTGATAAATACATACACACTCAAAATGGAGATACAATATAAATCTTCTGCATGTATATTGGCTGTACCTTTCTACTATTTTAACTATTTGCACCAACACTATTAATAGAGGCTAAACTCCTGTAAAAGCACCTAGTTAGAAGGATCTATTGCAATACCATATCTAAGAAGAATATTTTTAAGAAGGAATCAGAGATGTTCTGGTCCAGAATTTTCCAGGTAATAGTCACCTATGGAATGTGACTAGACGTTAATCTAAGTAAGACTTCTATGGTCAAATAACAGATACTACCAGGAAAGACAAAATTAAACAACTCTCTTGTCTGACCTTAGAGAGGCTTTAATATACTATATTAGCATACACCTGTAATTCCAGGCTAAGGCAGGGATTCAAGGCTGCCCTCAGCAACATAGCAAAGGCTTATCTCAAAAAATACAAAGGGCTAGGGATATGGCTCAGTGATAAAGCACCCCCACCCCCATGTTCAACCCTCAGTACCCCCCCCAAAATATATATATATATATATACTATTTTAGATCATTTCCCAATTTTACTTAATTTAACTCCTTTCCTCCTCCCTCAAACATAACAAAACATCTCATAGACTGTTATTCCACAGAGCACATCCTGGCAACATGATTAATTAAAATAAATTAACCACAGCCAGTGAGGAAAGAGCTAAAATCTGTACCCAAGTCTTCTGCCTAGAGTCTAGGGATCTCACTAAACTTCCTAAGAAATCTCTAACCCTTCATAGTTGAATCAAAAACCATGCTTTGTAATGAAAATAGTTATAAGTTTATTAACACTTCCTAGATCAGATTATGGTCAAATACATACAAAGTGACTGAGATACCTTCCCTACAAAATTCCTTTAGGTTAGTTTGGTATTGCTATATAGCAAAGGATCCAAACTAATACTTCAGAGATCATTAGAGTATGAACCAGAAATATGAAAACCACCTGAAATTATGCTAATGTTAAGTGATGTGGAATGATGATGATTGTAACCTTATGAGATAAAATGTTACTCACTGTCAGGAAAACCACAGGACTATGAATCTTCTACTCTACTATAGTCATCCTCTGGGATGAAGCTGCACAGGAAATCTAACCTTAAGTGTGGACAAAGGAAATGCCAAATAACTAAAAGAATTGCCAGGAGTTGGTACATAGTCCAAATTCCGTATACGTATCCTGGAAGCTTTAATGCTTATCTGTGATCTTCCATTCTAGCTGCACAAGTGGAATAGCTCTTATTAGCCAGAGTAACAGAGTAATCCATAACTGAATTATCCACAGACTGCAGTTCCCTTGTTAGATACTAAATAAACACAGCTTAAATATGCCAGGCAATGTGCTAGGCACCTGTATAACTACTATTCCATTTAGCCATTAAGCTTGAAGAAATATGATGGAACATTAACAGAAGACACAGAAGTGGAAACAATTAAGGTGATCAGTAAAATTGACTCAAGAATCTCCAAACAGGCTTACCTGAGCAAAACACTCCATAGACCCAATCAAGAAAATCAAATCTTTCACCAGGTCTGATACCCGCATCCGAAACTCGCCAAAGTCATCAGTTTCCTCAGGAACCCCCTCCTGAAATTTCAAATCAGGCAGCATTTATTTTAAACTCACTGAGGCTTTCAATGATGTCTATAAAATCAATAGAGAAGAAAAAGTCATTAAGCAGTCAAGTGCCAGTGAACCAAAGTTGCCTAAATCACAAGGGTATTTTACTACAGAGAGTCTCCCAAATTGTTAGGGAAGGTAAGACAACATAACTTATCCCCTACCCTTACTTGAAGAAATTCTTCCATTTATGTGTGTATGTGTGTTTTGTATTCCCAAGACACACTTTGTTTTGCTTTAAAAAGAATGTGAGTAGGGGTGGGGGTGATCAGAAGTGACTAGGAAGAAGTGATAAATTTAAAGAGTTATAAGCCTACTCCTGGAAGGTCAGCGCTTAAGCACTGAACAAGTCACTACAGCTTCAGTGTTCAAAATCTCCCAAAATCAACCATTATCATAATAACTTCCCAAAGAAAATAGAATTTTAGACTTTAAATGCTTCCTATCCAAACAAACTTCTATAAGAAAATAAAGGGTTACCAATTAATTTATAATTTTGAGATGGTTAAGGGCATGGTATAAGAATCTTGGGCCATGAAAACCTGAAAAAATTCCTTAGTTCTATAAGAATTGTTGGTCTCATTCAACCTCCTTGCATTAATATAAAGAAATTAAGGTTGAGGAATGATGAAGAAATGATGGCTGTCTCAGATGAAATAATGGATAACATTATAAAACACTGTATAGTTACAATTAGAAGAAAATATCTGCAAGGGAAATGGTGCCACTGAACTAGCAAAGGGAAGAGGATCAAACAGAAAGACCACTTAAACCACAGAAGCCCTGCTTTTTATTTACATATCAGTCTTCCAAGTAAAATGTAAAGATAAGATTCCTTGGTTTAAAAAAAAAAAATCTGAACATCATAAAACAAGGTCATCAGTAAAGTTCTATGGAGATACAATTCAGACTGGGAATGTAGGTCAGTGACAAGAGCATTCGCCTAGCATGTACAAGGCCCTAGGTTCAATCCCTAGCAAACCACCCCCGCCCCCCCCAAAAAAGAAAGAAAAAATACCATGTCTAATTTAATGGTAATCAATTAAATTTACTCCAGGTCCTAGATTAAAATGATCAACCAAACAAATGAAATAAATGAGGCAAAATTTGGGAGAGACTAAGAAAAAAGGCTCAAGAGTTTTCCAACGAACTATTTGGTAATATTTCTAGTGTGTTTTCTTATATGCTAATATATTATTTCTATATTTTCTCTTAAATTATAAAGTCAGTATAAATAATATAAATAAAAGTATGTATATGGGGAGAAGTCATGAAATGTCCAATACCTTCACAAATATTTCCCTTTTCTGTTAATCTAAGCACACATTTTACACTATTAAAAAACAGTATAAAGCTCCTCATTCTGATTTTTTTTTTCTTAGCATACCATACTGTTTTTCGGTAATCATTATTTTACAATGTTCCATCAATTTGCTATGATTTATGTCACTCTTCTTATACTGTTATTCATGATTTATCATTTTCTACCTTTACAGATAATATTTTGTACATAAAAGTGTTTCTTCTGAAGGATTTTTTAAAGATAAATCCTTGGAAAAGAATTACTGTCTCAGCAAGAGCAATATTTGTGAACATAAGCCTAATTTGTCTTTATTAATATTGCTACTGACTTTGTCACTGTAACCTAAAGTGACAAAAATCAGAAGATTCTATCAGCTCTATTCTCTATCTTTTCAGTTTCTTTCCAAATTAGCACTGAAAAGAGGAGAAAATTAAGATATGAAGAAGTAGAGAAGGAAACTTACATGGTCCGGTTCTAGCTGGCAGTGTCGAGCCAAGGCATGAAGCAGCCTCTGAATGTAAGCTTTGAAGATGCCATGAATAACTTCATCGTTAGTTTTGTACAAATGCTCCCCTAGTCGGTACCAAAAATTAAAGGAAATTTCTACTACCTGTCAGATTACAAGAGAAAAGATTACTTATTTGAATGGCAAAGAAATAGATTCAGTCAGTTTTATTATTTCTAAGGCCACATAAGAAAGATTTACCTGAGGACCAGTTAATGAGTCCCCCTTTTCTCTAGACCTCAAATATGTCCACCTACATTTAGAATGATTAGATTACATTTTCCTATTTACTCCTGGGATAACTGCTTCTAAAGTTATATTGGATTCTGAATTTAGAGAAATAGATACTGAGATGAAGGGCTTTTAAAAGTATTTTTCCCAAACTATAAAATCACTTCAATATATTTTTGAGATTAGAACATTTCTTACCGCCAAACCATGTTAATTCCTTGAACATAACTGAGTCAGCCTCCTGTCATTATATGTGAGGTGCTATACTTCTCCCCAAAATGATAATTTGGGTTTCATTCAAATCTAGTTGTCCTCATGAAATTATACAAAACAAATAAACTTCTCTTATGTAATAAAAGAAAAAGGATGGAGATTCACAAACGTGCTTTGCCTACAAGTAATCACAATTAAGAAGCAGCCCTACCATTCTTTTTCCATCAAGAATCCAAGATAGAGACACTCAAAACAATATCCAACTTGGAAGCACTTTTTTCACATTTCTTATACTATAAAGAGGAGGTAAATGAAGAAAAATGTTTTAACCTCCAAATTTAAGAGAGCAGGGTATTGCCAGGTGCAGTGGTACACATCTATAATCCTAGCCACTCAGGAGACTAGGGCAGGACAACTCAGCAAGACCCAGTTTCAAAATAAAATAAAAAGGGTTGGGGCTATAGCTCAGTGGCATCATGTTCCTGGATTTGATTCTAGTTATCACCCCATCCTCACCAAAGGGCAAGGCAAATGTCTTAAAGATAGCCTTTTCAATCCCTTTCTCATTCACATCCCTCATGTGGAGAAAAATCTGACATGTGAAGATTTGTGGAGATTCAGTTAGGATTCAGTATATGTTATAGTTTGATCTTGAAGGTCTCCCAAAGATTTATGTGATGAAAGTTTGGTCTCCATCCATTCCATAACATTACTGGGAGGTGGTGGAACCTTTAGGAGGAAGGGTCCAATGAAAGAAGTTGGGTAACTGAGGACATGCCCCTAGAGGTAGAGACCCTAGCCCTCCTCTTCCTCTTTTGCACACAGCTGGGATTTGTTGGCCATGCACTTACAGCCATGATTTACTACTGCCGGGCCACAGGCCCCAAAGCAATAGGGCCAACAAAACATGGACTAAAACATCTGAAACTGTGAGCTAAAATAAACCTTTCATCTTTTAAAAAGTTGATTATTCAAGTATTTTGTTACAGTAATGGAAAGCTGATGAACAATGTAGTTTTAAACTGCAAAGCTCTAGAGAATCAACACAGCTGAAAAGGGGACTCAGTGAAAAAGCAATAAGCTTTTCTAATAGGTTTTTTGAGGGACCTACAACAGACAATCCAGCAAACCAGGTAAAAAAAAATGGAAAAGGATATAAAGTAGAAACTCAATTTTTGAAAAATTTCAATACAGAGGGAACTCCCATATCACATTAATTAAAAATAAGAATATAATTTCTCAAGAAAACAAGGTGAGGGATGAGGCCATGGAATATAAACAACATGCAATACACAACTTGGAGATGATGGTCTTAGCATATTAAAGACATTACCTCATACTGAGGATGCCCTGCACAAATAAGAAGCAATTCCAGAGTTCGCAGGTCCCCAAGACCTTGGCCTGGAGTACAAACAATTTTTTCAAGAAAAGTTTCACATAGTTCAGTGAAAATACGGCAGTAATTCAGAACTCTGTAGAAGAAAAAAGAATGAGAGTAGCAAGTCAGAAATCTGGTTATTGTTTACACACACACACACACACTCTCTCTCTCTCTCTCATAGTCCTCAGCTTAAGACACATATAGTGATTCTTTGCTATGCTGTATCACAATCTCTACTGTAGATACCTTTACTTAGACTGTCTACTTCTCCACAGATAAGCAAGGAATAAGTCAAATTCTCAATTACTAAAACATTTTTAAAAGTTACACTTGATATTTTAAAGTCTTTTCCCTAATTTTTATAGCCTTTCCTTTTGTGCAAAAACTTTGCATAATTGGTAATTATACAACTTCTTCTGCATCCAACTTGCCACTTCTAAGTTTGCATGAGAATCAAAGTATCTTTAGGATGCACTACTTTAATATTTACACAGAGCCACTAAGAATCATAAACAATAGATGAATAATAAAAAGTAACATAATGTGCTAGGAATGTAGCTTAAATATAGAGTACTTCTCCTGTGTGAGGCTCTAGGTTCAATCCCTAACACCACAAAAGTAAAAAATAAAAGATCAGACTTTTAAATTCAGAGCTCCAATCTTAAATAATTACTCACTTGTCTAAATCTTCACGTGCCACAGCCATATGATAGGCAGTCTCCAATGTCAGGACTCCCTGAAAAAGTTGCATTGCTAATGGCAAGTTAGTTTCCACATTCTCAATGGCATAAAGAGCTGAGCACACACAGTCTGAAGCAGCTTCATGTAGGTTAGATGAGGTCTTATCCTGTTGCTGGAAGATAGCAGGAACAGCAAAGTAAGAAGTATGATCATTTTAATACAAGTAATAGGAAAACAATTATAGCTTCTTCTGAACATGTTATGTACTTTAAATATCTAATAGCCTAGTAGTCACTGCCTTGTATAAGACAACACCATGTTGTCTATTATTATTATCATCATGTTGTCTATTATTAGCCCTATTATTATCTCTGGAAATCTTTTCCATACTCTTTCTGATATTCAAGTACTAAGTAAAATGAAAGGGCTCAACAACTTCCAAACATATCACTGTGAAATCAGAATACCAAAGTTAAATAACAGTTCTTCAAACTTATTGGGATGAAAGGAGGAGGTAACTTATGATCAAAAATCATAGAGTCCTCTAACTTCTCATTAACAATGATGCATGTTAGAAAACGAGAGCAAGGCTTCTAAAATTCTGAAGGAAAATATATTGAATCTAGAATTCTATACTTAGCCAAAGTATAAAAACAAAATAAAAATATTTCTTGGGCATGCAGAAATTCTGATTTCACTTTCTGTGCATCTTTTCTGAGGAATTCATTGAGTAGGTTCAAAAACTACTTTATTCAACCTAGAAAGCATAGAAAAGGGAAATCCAAGGATGACCATTTGGGAGCTGATCTAAAGAACAACTGATACAAATTAGTATAGTTCAGAAGGTACAAGAAGGGACGATGCAAGGCTCCTACTTAAAGAGAGTACAGATGAGAGGCTGGAAAAATGTAATGAAGGCATATTAGTTTTCCTTGAATAACAAAAACCAGGAAACTTAGAATCACCATGAGGGAAAAATGCTACATAAGCAGTGTTAGGAGAGCAACAAGATGCAAACTATTCATTACCCTATTCTTAAAACCGAATGGTGGGGGCTGGGGATGTGGCTCAAGCGGTAGTGCGCCCGCCTGGTATGCGTGCGGCCCGGGTTCAATCCTCAGCACCACATACAAACAANAAAAAAAAAAAAAAAAAAAAAAAATTTAGAATCAACTGAGGAAATCTGAACATGGTCTGAAACATATTAGATGATACAAGAATTTAGTGAAATGTAAAGATGAATCTAAATGACTGAAAAAAAAAAAAAGGTTACAGAAGAGCAGGTAGAACACAATCTCATTTGGGGTTTAAAAAAAAAAATCTATACAAGGGCTGGGGATATAGTTCAGTTGGTAGATTGTTTGCCTCGAATGCACAAGGCACTGAGTTCAATCCCCAGCACCACCAAAGGGGGGAAAAATCTATACAAATGTTCATAGACGATACGTTTTAAAGGGTTAATAGTTGTTGGCACAGTGGCATACCTTGGGAGGCTAAGGATACAGGAGAATAGCTTGAACAGGAGTTCAGGAACAACCTGGGAAACAGCCTGGGACCACAGTTTTAAAAAGCGGGGGAAGGGTGTGGGGGCTGAGGGTAACAGCTCAATGGTAGAGCACTTGTCTAAATATGGCTGAATATGCATGAAGCTCTGGGTTCACAAAACAAACAAATAAATAAATATAAATGAAGGCCTACTGTCATGTATAACCAATTAGCACAAATTTTTTAAAGTTAAAAAAAAGGCTATGATCTCCAAATTATTTGAATGTAATTGCCTTGTCTATATTTACTAATTTTCTACAATACTATTTAAAATAAGTGGCCAATTGAAAATTAAACATGTTTAGCTTAAAAGAATAATTTCACAACAAATTTCTAACATCAACCTGACCATAATTTTTAACAAAATTGTTTTTTCAAACAAAAAGATCTATAATGTTGTAGAAGCACTGAAACAAATCCCTGAAAAATATCTCCTATAACCACATCATTGAGAAAAATCAAACGAGATCTGAAAGACCTAAAAATGAAATATGAGCTAGATAACGGATTTAATACCATCTAATTTAGGAACCAGTAGACATGTTCACTAAAAGACCAAAGAGTAAATATTTTAGACTTTGCAGGCCATAAGGTTTCTGAAAACTGCTCAATTCTACTGATAGAGACCAACAAAATGGACATTGACAATATGTAACTAAATGGTCCCAGCTGTGTTCCAGTATTTGCAAAAATAGGCAGTCAGCCCACAAAACATAAATTTACCCACCTCTGGTCTAAAGCATTTACATTCTAAGTGATCACAAGGAACTAATCACATTTAACATTGTTCAAAGATCAAGTAAAGTCTTCTATTACCTTCTTATCAAAATTTCAATTTGTCTTTATCAGAGAAACTTTTCCTTAGTAAAGTAAGTTTATACATACTTCCAAGCATGGTCCCTTCTCAAAAGCTCCCATAGCTTACAGAATGTGGGATACACAATCAGAAGGCCTGAGTTCAAATTCTGATTAACAATTGCATTACTCTAAAGTTAATTCTCATTCACAGAATCATCATCCTCACAGGATTATGTATAAACTCAAAAGGTAGTTTCTTTTTGTTTGTTTGTTTGTTTTGATACTAGGGATTGAACCCAGGGAAACAACCACTGAGCCACATACCCAGTCCTTTTTAAAATTTTTTTATGTTGAGAAAAGATCTAGCTAAGTTGCTCAGACTCACTAAATTGCTGAAGCTGGCCTCGAACTTGAAATCTTCCAGCCTCAGCCACCCAGTCACTGGGATTATAGGCATGCACCATCATGTCCTACAAGAAGTATGGTTTCTGAAAGTATTTTGTAATTAGAAAGTATTATATAAATGCCAAAGTACTATTACTGCCAGATTTTCAAAAGAAAAAAAAAATTCAAAATAAATAAATAAGTACAATTGGATCCCAAAATAACCACTACAGTTTTCTGTCCCTCAGCAGCAATTGGGTATTCCAAACTTACTCACCAGCAGAGATACTACTGTACTGGAGTAGAAGGCCAAATCTTCTATAATTTCTGTGCGTCTGTTAGCTCCAATTCGTAAAGAACGACTATGTACTTCTTCAGGTAACACCGTAAGAATCTCCAGCAAAAATGGCAGAGAAGTTACATCATTGCTATATCTGGAAAAGAAAAGGGGGAAGATTTATCACAAGTTATTGAAAGACAGAATATATATAATCACAAAAGATAACAGCCATCAGAACATACCATACAAGAAAAGCAGCACTCCTGTTACTGTTAAGGGAAAAAGAAAAGATACTATCTTTTGGAAAGGTTATCTAGAAAGACCTTGCAATCAAAATTTCAAGCTGTACAGTTGGGGATGAGGCTCAAGTGGTAGTGCGCTCGCCTGGCATGAGTGAGGCCATGGGTTCGATCCTCAGCACCACATAAAAATAAAGATATTGTGTCCACCTAAAAAAATAACCTAAAAAAAAAAATTTTTTTTTAAATTTCAAGCTGTATAATCTTTGACTCTCCATATTCACTTTTGGTGATTTATGTTTCACGAAAATCTTCACATACACAGGCAAAGATAAATATGTAAAGATGTGTACTACAGCATATTTATAATTGCAAAAAAGGGGGGTATACAAATGTCCTTCAAAATTAGATAGAATAAAAAGGATTACTAACAATCATACAATAGAACATACTCAGCAATTAACAAAGAAAGTGACATACATTTATGAAAAGATGATCACATGTATTAAGCAAATAAAGCATATGAAACATAGTAAATATGGCTGAGCAAATACACAGGACCACATTAAAATATATACATACTTATTTGTTTTAAAATGCCAAGGGCTATATGATAAATCATTAACTGTGGTTATATAAAACATAGGACAGGATTTATTTGTGCTCTGAAAATTTCTATACTGTTATAAATTTTTTCAAGGAGCATATGTTATTTCACATTATAAAAAATTTCCTAAAAAAATAAATTATCCATGTAAGGGCTTTCATGATGCACTCTCTTTGAAGGTAAAAAAGGTTATACACTTTGTTCAGAAATAATTCCCTAATCAAATGCAAGAAAATATCAAGATTGTGTCTGAGGATATAGCTCAGTGTAAAGAGTGATTGCCTAGCATGTGCAAGGAATAGGATTGATCCTTGCCAAAAAAAGATTATCTTGACAGGGCACATAAGGAAATGTTTTATCCAAAATAGTAGGCTTAGTGAGGCCCTAAGCAACTTAGCAAGACCCTGTCTCACAAAATAAAAAGGGTTGGGGATGTGGCTCAAGCACCCCTGAGTTCAATCCCTAGTACCAAAAAAAAAAACACCAAAGTAGTAGGCTCCATATCTAAAAATAATATGGCCTCTCTTGACAGACATGAAACAAACCTCAATTAGTAACAATATATATTCAAAGCAACCTTCAATTTAATACAATCTATAAATACTGAACTAGTTTTACAAATCTGCTAATAAGTCCATTACTGGGAGTAATCCACAATGCAATGAAAGAATGTGCTACAGTGGATTCAAGGAGAAAAAGAGAAAGGGTATGTATATAAATTATGAGGGTCTTTTATATCCCACATGATCTATTTCTGTAGTAATTAAATTTTAAATGACTTTCTTCAATTTAACAAAGATTAATAATATATAACTATGGTAACAGTTCAGGAAAATAATCAAATTTCTACCTACTAGTAACAAATTTCTCTGTGTAGCTTAATGATAATTCCTACTGCTAATACGCTGTCAATACAAATTACTTACTTTTCCACCAATGTTTGTACACAACCCTTCCAAGAAGGCATCTGTAGAGCGAGATCTGCTATTGCTAAAGCCAGCTAAAGAAGAGATTAAAAACAACGAATAGAAACAGGGTTACCATTAATGTTAACTGGAAAACAATGACTGAATTTTTTCTTCCAGACAATATGACAAGACTGACACCTTCCTTCTTCCCCATCCCAAACAAAAAAAAAACACACACATACACACATACGTATATAATATAATGCATATATGTACGTGTGTGTGTGTGTGTGTGTGTGTGTGTGTGTAAGTATATTTGCTTCTCCAGCCTAGCTGAAAATTCCTGAAATTAAAGATTAGCCTTTAAAAGTTAATAACATGAGCTGGAGTTGTGGCTCTGAGGTACAATGCTTGCCAAGCATGTGGTTCTGGGTTAAATCCCCAGCACCATAATAAATAAAGTTTAAAATTAAAAATAAGACTACACAAAAACAACAAAAGTAAAAAATATAAGCTATAGATTTTTTTCCTTACAATATATTAATACTTACTTTTATTTGGCAATACCACAGAACTTCATAGACAAATAAATTACACTTTCCCAAAAGGCCAAAGCTACTGACAAAAGTCAGACATTTGACTGAGTCCTCAAGTAATAGATTGCCATTTCCCTTCTCTTTCCATTTCTCATCTTGAGGCCTTAGGCAAAAAATCTCCTTTTACACCAGGCAGAGAAAACTTGGGAGCATGTATTTACAGAAGCTTTCAGTTTTTCTTTCTAATATATTTCCCTGTTTAAAGGACGGGGGGGAAGACCAAATGCTCATTTTATTCATGAGAGACTTTTACTAGCCAACCAGCCCAGAAAGGATCTTTTAAAAAGGTAATAACCCTGTAGATCTCAGATCCAGCATAGTACAGAGTTTTGTTTTTCTTTTTTTAATCATCTGCAAATTTTTAACAGCATGTAGCACACGAATGTCTATGAAAATACATTCTCCTTCCCCACTTCTAGTATTTAAAAGTTTGAAACCCAATGAACTATAAGACTAATGCAAAAGATTAAAACTGTCATTTTTATAAGACTATACCAAGACCCCCTATAATAAATTTAACATTACCTCACACAGCTCAACAATGATAATCAAAATAAACTTGACAATCCAAATGGCTTTACAAATTTCCCTAATGAGAATCACAGGATTTACCTGCGTTACAATGACAGGTGATAAATCTTTCAAGTTCTGGATATGGGTTAGCAATGAGTCCCTTAAGGAGGCATGAGAGTCTGTAGGGAGCTCATAAAATGAGGTCTGAATCTTCATCTTCATGGTCTGTGCAGCAAAATAGCATGATTCCACATCCTGCCGGATCTGTAACAACTGATCAGAAATCTCCCAGGCATGAACCTGAAAGTAAATCAAACAAAGATACCTTAAAGAAAATTAATTTTCTGCCAGGTATGATTGTGCATGCCTGTAATCCCAGTGGCTCGGAAGGCTAAGGAGGAGGATCACCAGTTCAAGGTCAGCCTCAGCAACTTAGCAAGGCCCTAAGCAACTTAATGAGACCCTGTCTCAAAAAAAACAAAAAGGAAAAAAAATGCTGAGGATGCCCCTGGGTTAAGTCCCCAGTATCCACCTCTCCGCCCCTCCCACCCCCCTCTCCCACAAAAAAAAAAAAATTCTAAATAATTTTAATGTCATACTTCAATACATATATAAATATATTTAGACAAAAGTATACTCAAAGAAAAATCTGACAAGCTAAATCACCCACTAATTCAGCCAATATTTCAATTGTAGGCCCTATTCAACAAAAATTTTCTAAAACCTCTATCAACTGAACCAGCAGATATAATCTTTTTTTTTTTCCTATTTGACCGTTTTTTTTAATTTTTTTTTTGTTGTTGTTGTAGATGGACACAATACCTTTATTTTATTTTATTTTTACGCAGTGCTGAGGATGGCACCCAAATGCCTCATGTGTACTAGGCAAGCTCTCTACTAACTGAGCTAACCCCAGCCCAGCAGATATAATCTTGCTGATGAGAATCATTTGAAAAATGTCCCCAAACTCTCTACTAAAATGTCACTATGTAACTTCTAACCCTACCTATAGGTTGGTTGCTTCTTCTCTTTTCCCACATAAAGAAATAAGTTTTGATCACTCTGAAAATTGAGTCTGGAAGCTGTTTTGTTAGTATATCTATAAACAAGGAAATATATTTACTATTGGTCTCAGTACACCTACATTTCAACCTTTAGTGCCTGAAAAAATAGCAGAAAAAAAATACCGGTCCAAGTACATATTTCACATGCTTTATTTGGCAAAATGTTAAATATGCTGCTCAATAACTATCTCACAGAATAAAATAAGCTTATCTATAGAATATAAAGAACAAAAGCAAAGAATTTGGTACTACTCACAAATAAAAAAAGAGTCTTATTTAAAGATAACATTAGGGGTTGGGGTTGTGGCTTAGAGTGCTCGCCTGGCATGTGTGAGGAACTGAGTTCGATCCTTACCACCACATAAAAAAATAAAATAAAGATATGATTTCCACCTATAACTTAAAAATAAATATTTAGAAAAAGAGATAATTTTAGGAAATAAATCATGTAGCACAGAAGGCAACTAACAGCCAACTAATAAATTCTAATCCAATTCAACACCAAATGCCTTTTCATAGGAGAGGGCTAAAATCAAATGACAATATAGACTGAAAAAACTTTCAATCTCAACATAAGAAAAGAGCCAACTATGAAGATCATATGCCTTTTTAGTTAATTTCTTATGAAGATGGAGCCCTTCACAAGTAACACAATTTCTTCAAGATCTTTCCAAAGAGAGATAAGCAGCAAGTCAAAATCAGAAACAGGCAGAATAAATAGGCAGTGCAAATTCCTAAAGTGAGTTGAAAACAGCCCCTGAATTCCACAATTGCAGGTTTACTAACATAAAATTTAGCTTTTAATCACATACACTGGTGGAGAGTAAACATGAAGCATTAATTTCCTTCAAGACATAGTTGTTTTATTAATTTGGGAGAATTTTTTATCCCTTAGAACATATACTCAACAAATATTTAAATGCATTGATATATCATTATTAACACCAATTACCCTTCCTCAGGTAAAATTTTTTCCAGCCACAATATTTTTAGTCATTCATTATCTAACTAGTAACCCAAGCACATCTATGATTTAATATGCCATCAAAATATATTTATTTTGCTCAAACTCATTTTTTAAATAGCAAAAAGATTCTATGAAGCTCTGGAATCTCTACAAATATCCTCAAACAGAGCAAATTAGAAAGAAAGAACATTTACAGCAAAACTAAGTGCTATCTAGTCATCTCCA
This sequence comes from Marmota marmota marmota, assembly GCF_001458135.2. NCBI lineage: Eukaryota > Metazoa > Chordata > Mammalia > Rodentia > Sciuridae > Marmota > Marmota marmota. The sequence continues at coordinate 20,947,494 of NW_026000164.1, read as the reverse complement.
AAATTTAAGTGGATGGGAACCAGCCAGTGATATCTGTAAGATCTCTGCGGTTTCAACTTCAGTTAAAGCAGAAGCAGAGACAAACAACAGAGTATGTGATGGATGCAAAAGAGCCAACAGGTATTCACTGAGAAGCAACAGAGAACCAATTTGAGCACTGCAGTTGAAAATGCCAGATCCAATGGTGGATTCGTGAATGGAAGAGACCTACAAAAGATTTAAAAGGGAATGAACTGCTAGGCACAGTGGTGCATGCCTGTAATCCCAGTCGCTTGGGAGGCTGAGGCAGGAGAATCGCAAGTTCAAAGCCCGCCTCAGCAACCATGAGGCACTAAGCAACTCAAGGAGACCCTGACTCTAAACAAAATATAAAATAGAACTGAAGATATAGCTCAGTGGTTGAATGTCCCTGAGTTCAACCCCCCCAAAAAAGAAGGGAATAAACAGTTTAGTCTCTATCTAAAACTTACAAACTGAAGAAGTCAGGAAAGCGGCCCAAACCAAGGAGAAATTACTGTAAAGAGAATCAAATTTATACAGAAGTATGAGACAAAGGAAGAAAAACAAAGGGGAACAAAGGAAATTTCAGAAATCAAGTTTCCATGTTTGTTAACTACCACACTAAAAATAACAGAAAAGGAAGCCCTAAGAAGTTGGAAATATTATATTTAACCAAGACTACTTCTACATGTTCAGAAAAACTAATTTCACAAAAAAATAAACAACTAAGCTTCAAATGACATATACAGCTTTGGAGACAAAAAAGAAAAATGAGCAGAAAACAACTCCTACAAGAAATGAAGACCAGAAAAACAGATTTTAAAAACTATATTACTTTTTCAAAATGAGCTAAAAGACACTAAGAAAATGATATGAAATATAAAATAGCACAATTGGAAAGGAGATTTTCAGAAATGAGATAAAAGACTCATGGAAAAGATGAGAAATTAAAGAAAAAAAAATCACTTCAGACATAAAGACTAAATTAGAAGGAATTTTATAAGTGTGACCAAACACATCAGATAAGTAAAAAAACAAAGCTGTCTTTAACCACAGAGAGAACAAAAAAGGTTAGGGGTGTAGTGGTACATGCCTGTAATCCCAGCTACTTGGGAGGCTGAGTCAGGAGGATCCCAAGTTCAAAGCCAGGCTTGGCAACTTAGCAAGATCCTGTTTCAAAATAAAAAAATAAAAAGGGCTGGGAATATAGCTCAGTGGTAAAGCACATACCAGAAAAATGAAAATGGAAGAATGTACTGATGATACTAAGAAAGAAAATCTGACAAACATTTCTGTTTAGTCAAAATTTTATAAAAGCCACAAACTCTTACATAGAAAAATTCAGAGATTATTATCTTGAGTCCTTCTGAAACAATCTTCTAAAATAGCTTCAGACAACCAAAACAACTACAAAGAGTTTGTCTTCAACGTAAGGACTGATTATAAAGTCTACACATGTAGTGTAAAGAACAACTAAAAAGTAAATGAAGACTCAAAACAAAGAGAAGCGGGTGGGACCGGGGATGTAGTTCAGTGGTCAAGTGTTTGCCTAGCAGTGCTGGGTTCAATCTCCAGCACTGCTAAAGAGAGGGAGGGAGGAAGGGAGGAAGGAGGGAGGGAGGAAGGAAGGATAGAAGGAAGGAAGGAAAGAAGGAAGAAAGGGAAGGGAAGGGGAGGGGAGGGGAGGGAAGGGGAGAGGAGGGGTACACTGTTTGTGTACCCTGACAGTTCATAGTATAACTATTAAAGAACGAGGGGGAAAGGAAGGTACTGGGGAATTAGACTGATCAAACCATGCTTTGTACAAGTACAAATATGGTAAAGAATTCCACTATGATGTACATTGTAATACACAAGAATGTTGTTTTTTTTAAGAGAATGAGGGGAGTGGGTTGGGGTTGTGGCTCAGTGGTAGAGCACTTGCCTCTCACATGTGAGGCACTGGGTTCAATCCTCAGAATCACATAAAAATAAATAAACAAAATAAAGATATTGTGCCCATGTATAACTAAAAAATATTTTTAAAAATTTTAAAAAAAGAGAATGAAGGGAAAAGGAGAATAGATGCAAGAATTAATTTAACTGCTGGGCACAGTGGCACACACCCACAATCCCAGTGTCTCAGGAGGCTGAGGCAAGAGGATCACAAGTTCAAGGCCACTCTTGGCAATTAGCAAGGCTCTAAGCAACTTAATGAAACCCTGTCTCAAAATAAAAAATAAAAGGGGCTGGAGATGTATCTCAGTGCTTAAGCACTTTAGGTTCAATATCCAGTACCAAAAATAAACAAACAATGGTGATGGTGGTGGTAGTACTAGTATGGTTAATCTGAGGCATCAAGGCACTGAATTCTAATGGCATAAAGTAACTGAATAATTATGGGATATTCCATTTCTACCACCTTCTGTGTCCTTGAGAATCTAGATTTTTACAATGGAAGAGAAATATACAGATGTAATACAGAAGGACTTTTCAGATAAAAACCATGTAATGCTGAATTTGAATCAAAAATATTTATGGAGGACTTGGGGTATGGCTGAGTGGTAGAACACAAATTTAGCAGGTATGAGACCCTAGTTCAATCCCTAGCACTCCCCACCAAAAAGGAGGGGGATATCTGAATGACTATGTAGGGTATTTTATCTTTAAATAAATATTTTCTATATGCATAATATTTACTCATGCCTATATATACATGTACACATATGCATGTACATGCCTATATATAATTTATATATAATTTTAATTTCATATATATAATATATATAACTCCTTAGGTATATTCACTGAAAGCCCTAAATATACTATCCCACCCAGTAACAACTGCATCCCTAGTGCTCATGTTGTCGTCTTTAAATTCAATTTGCCACTATAAGAAACCATTCCTTCTTGAAGAAACAGAAGATTAAGGTCTGAAGAAGAAAGCAAGCAAGAATGAGCCTATGATACATTTTGTCCTACTAGATAGCAAGAAAGCTACCTACTTAGAGTCATTTCAAAAGTACTTCGGAGGCACTGGCCTTGCTTCAGCAAGGGATTTAAATTATCACATGGAGAGACATGGTGACCATTATATTTAGGTATAAACTCAGTATCTTACAATGGGAAAATCTAGCATTATTTTGGTTTTCTTATATAAACCATAATTTTAGTAACCTACTAGTAGACAAGGAATACTTTATACAAGTAGACTAGAAAAATAAGTAAAAAAGAAAAAGACATATTTAGAATACACTGTCACTATTTTGCAACCCACAAACAATGGTTGAAGCAACATTCTGGGACTTCTGAAGTTAGATCAGAAGCAGCTTTAGGACTTCTGCCTTGGAATCCTTCACTTTATACTCTAAGGAGAGAACTGCCATTAAGAATTCAGTAGTGGGCTGGGGATGAGGCTCAAGCTGTAGCGCACTGGCCTGGCATGCACAGGTCGCTGGGTTCGATCCTCAGCACCACATAAAAATAAAAAAAAATAAAGATGTTGTGTCCACCGAAAAACTAAAAAATAAATATTAAAAAAAAAAAAAATTCTCTCTCTCTCTCTCTCTCTCTTAAAAAAAAAAATTAGAAATAGGTAAATCACATTGAATTTCAGCCTCCTGAGTAGCTGGGACTGCAAGTGCACAATATCACACAAGGCTCATTTATGAATTTCAAGCAGTCCAGTGACTCTTGTTTTACTACACACTTTTACAAACGTCAAATACCATACTTTATCTTACCAATCGCTTGCTATAAAGTAATGCTGTACTGCTGCCACTGGAAACTGCCCATTTAGAAAAATGCATGACATGTTCCAACTGCTTAGAAAGTCCAGCTACTTCCTGTTGTTGTTGCATAAGTTTCATGCGATGATCCTTTGCAAGGCTCTGAAAAGAAGGAAATAATTTCAAATTATTTTCTGCACTTAACATTTATTTCAAAGGACATTTTTAGATAAGCAAATGAGAATAAGTGCCCTCAAATATACCAACTGATAGCAGTTGAAAATACTCTTAGTATTTTTTTCCTTAGTACAAAAGATCACTCTCACTGGAACAAACAAACAAACAAAAACCATATCTCATAAATTGCCTCCAGCCCTTATCCCTTGGGTTTGGCTTTACATATTCTGGGCTTTAGATCTCTGTTAATGCATCCTGCCAAATACACAAAAGGACAAAAGCATGCATTAGCTATAATATACACAATGTTAAGTTCAAAATTTGCAAATGAAATAGATGTACTATTAAGCAATTTAATGATTCAATACATACAGTGGATAATTGTGTTAATGCACTTTTATAAAGCTACATAAAAGCAGAATACAGAATGATTTTATCAATGATATGATCTTACCTTTTAGGTATTCTAGTCCCACCTGAAACTAGTTTGTGCTCAGAATAATGAAGTGTGGTAAATAACACTTCTCCTTTGGATGTAGTATTAATATTTAGAAAGGCATTGTTATGGTTTACATATGAGGTGTCCCCTAAAAGCTTGTGTGAGTAAGGCAACAAAATTTAGAGATGAATCAGGTTATGAGCATCTTGATATAATCAATTAATCCCTGACAGGGATTAACTGGGTGGTAACTATAGGCAGGTAGGGTGGGTCTGGAGGAAGTAAGTCATTGGGGGCATGCCTTGGGGGTTTATAGTTTGTCCATGGTGAGGAGAGTCTCTTTCCGTGTTTCCTGGTGTGATGTCCTGAGCTGCTTCCCTCTGTCACACCCTTCCACCATGCTGCTCTTCCTCGCCTGGAGCCCTGGGGAAGAGAGTCAGCTATCTATAGACTGAGACCTCTGAAATCATGAGCCCCCAAATAAACTTTTTCTCCTCTAATTGTTCTTATCAGTCTTTTGGTCATAGCAGCAAAAAAGCTGATTAAAACAGGTATGATATCATTTCTGTCTACTGAGAATTACCATGGGATCCAAAACATACAGTGGATAATTGTGTTAATGCACTTTTATAAAGCTACATAAAAGCAGAATACAGAATTTCTGTAAGGAAAATACATACTGCCTTTAGCAAACAGGGTAGTCCTAAAGTGGAGAGCACTAAACTTGGATTATTTTAAAGGTCCATCCAAAAACCTCATTCTCATCCTAGCAAAGAAAGGGGAATAAACAGGGCTTCCTACTAACTCAAATTAGAAAAGTTTAAAAGTAAAACTGCTATATTTCAACATGTNCTTAAAAAAAAAAAAAAAAAAAAAAGAATTCAGTAGTGCCCCACTTGAGAGAAAATGTGGAAAGGCCATAAAGACACATGGAGCTGCTGGGTACAATGGCGCATGCCTGTAATCCCAGTGGCTCGGGAGGCAGCTAAGATAAGAGGATCACAAGTTCAAAGCCAGCCTCAGCAAAGGTGAGGCACTAAGAAACTCAGTGAGACCCTGTCTCTAAACAAAATACAAAATGAGACTGGGGATATGTTTCCATGGTTGAGTGCAGTGCCCCTGAGTTCAATCCAAGGTATCAAAAAATAAAAACTAAAAATAAAAAAAAAATAAAAGACTACATGGAAAGTGAGGACCAGCTGGGCTCAGCATTCTGTAGAATTCCAATCACAGTGTCAGGCATGTGTATGAAACTGTCTTAGAACCTCCAGACCAGGCCAACCACCAAATGGATGCCTCAAGTCGCATAATCACAATCTACTGAACTCTGATCAAATTCCTGACCTACAAACTTATGGGATAAAATGGTTTTTAAAGTCACTAATTTTGGGGATTGTTTCAAAAAAGGTAATCAGAAGAGATAACCAGATGATGAAAATGATAAGATCTTGATGAAAATGATAAGATCAAACATGACTGTCTCTCATCAAGCCTCTGGATCCAGCTGCCAATATACAGATGTCCTTTAGTATCCTTGGGGAAGTGGATCCAGGAACCTATCAGATACCAAAACCTGCAGATGTTCAAGTCTCTGACACAAAATGGTACAGACTTGTATATAACAGACATATCTACCCTTAAATTTATAAGTGACATAAATCATCAATAGATTATTTGCAATACATAACACAGTATAAATGCTATGTAAACAGCAGCTGTACTTGGGCTAGGCAAGTGGCAGAGCACTTGCCTCGCACATATAAAGCAATGGGTTCAATCTTCAACACCACATAAAAATGAATGAATGAATGAATGAATAAGGGTATATTAAAAAAACAGTTGCTTGCTGTACTGCATTGTTTAGGAAATAATGATATGAAAAAAGTCAATATATGTTCAGTATAGACACAATATTTCTTTCCAAATATTTTCATTCTGCAGTTGGTAGAATTCTCAGATGCAAAAACCCACGGATATAAATGACCAACTTATAGAATAGAATGATCTTACATAATTCTTATGCAATCGGCAAAATCCAGATCAGGAAACTCCAGGTCAAATGGACCAGCTTCCTCAACATAAACAATCTTACAAAGAGAATCTACAGACAAAAGGTATATTTAAAGTAGTAATAAAAACAGCAAGACTCTACCACAAAGTGTGGGAATGTCCACCTGCTGATAAAACTGTAAAGACATCGAAAGAAAACATTACTATAAAAGAAGAGTGGGCTGCACGCAGAAGTGCATGCCTCTAATCCCAGCAGTTCTGGAAGCAGAGACAGCAGGATCGAGAGGTTCAAAGCCAGCCTCAGCAATTTAGCAAAACGCCATCTCAAAATAAAAAGGGCTGGGGATGTGTTGAAGTAGTTAAGCACCCCTGGGCTCAATTCCTTGGAAAGGAAGGAAGGAAAACAAAAAAACAGCAGTTACTTTTAGGGAGAAGAAAGAAGTCAAATAGGGCACAAGGAAGACCTCAGGAAAGGTCAGTAAAGTGCTATTTCTTGACCTGTTGTGGCTATAAGGACACTCACATATACTAATTCACCAAACTATACATCTGTACCGTACAGTTTTCTGCGTTTGTGTTTAAAAAAACAAAATAACAATAAAGCCAAACCCTATATTTTGCCTATTTAAATTAAACTAGTATGAAGTCTTTATCCCACGTTAAATCTGTTAAGCTATTACTTCAGAACCCCTGTAAAAAGTTCATTGTGGGCCAGGCATGGTGGCACATGCCTATAATTCCAGCTATTTGGAAGCTTAAGTTACACTCAGCTATACCCTCAACCCACAATGAACTCTGCCTCCTGCTCCCCAGTACTGGGGACTGAACCAAGGAGTATTCTACCTCTGAGCTACATCCTTAGACCTTTACTAAAATTTAATTTTTACCTCAGCACAGTGTGCACACACCTATAATCTCAGCTACTTGAGAGGCTGAGACAGGAAGATCACAAATTCAAGGTCAGTCTTTGAGACTTATCAATACCATGTCTCAAAAATAAAACTTAAAAAGGGATAGAGATGTGGCTCACTGGTAAAGCACCCTGAGTTCAATCCCCAGTACGTATGTATATACATACGTATATACATACATATATATTTTTGTTTTGTTTTGAGATAGGGTCTTACTAATAAATTGCCCAGGGTGACCCTGAACTTGAGATCCTCCTGTCTCAGTCTCCTAAATTGATAGGATCAAATAGGTATGCCACTGCAACAGACTGTTATCTGTATTTCTGACCTAAACATTTCTATCTTCTTAAAAGTTGACATTTCACTGTTACGCACTTTGGCACAAGCCTGTAATCCTAGTGATTCTGGAGGCTGAGACAGGAGGATCACAAGTTCAAGGCCAGCCTCAGCAACTTTGTGAAACCCCCGACTCAAAAAATAATAATCATAAAAAGAGTAGGGATGTGGCTCAGTAGCTAAGTGCCCCTGGGTTCAATCCTAAACTATTTACCTTGAGCAAACTGGTAAACTTATAGGTAGGGTTGTGAATTGGTAAATAAGAGGAGTAGAAATACAAAGGAGATATTTAATTTTGACCTCAGCACAGTGTGCACACCTGCTTTCTTTTCTTCCCACCCTCTCTTTTGTGGGTGAGGTTCTGGGGATTAAACCTAGGGCCTCAAGCATACTGAGCAAGTGCTCTACTAGTATGCTTAATGGGAGATATACATACACACACACACACACACACACATATATATATATATATCTGATGATAAAACCCAGAGTCCAGAAGCTCTTTACCACTGAGCTACATCCTCAGCCCATTTTATTTTTGAGGGGTTCTCAGTAAGTTGCTAAGTTATTGAAGCTGATCTTGAACTTGAGACTCTCCTGCCTCAGCCTCCTGAGTCACTGGGATTACAGGTATAAGCCACTGTGCCCAGCAAATATATTTTTTTAACGTCTTTTGTATTTATTTTCTTACTTTCTTAGAACCAGAGATAGAACCCAGGGACATTTTATACTGAGCTACATCTCCAATCCTTTTTTACTTTGAGACAGGAACTTGCTAAGTTGCCAGGCTGGCCTCAAACTTGCAATCTTTTTGCCTCAGCCTCTCAAATCACTGGGATTACAGGAGTGTGTCACCACACTCAGCTTAGAACTGTCTTTTTTAAAAAATGGACTTTTAATATGGAAAAATCTCCAAGATACATATTTTTTAATATTTATTTTTTAGTTGTACACAATACCTTTATTTTGTTTATTTATTTTTATGTGGTGTTGAGGATCGAACCCAGGGTCTCGCACATGCCAGGCAAGTGCTCTACCTACCGCTGAGCCACAACCGCTGCCCCAAGATACATATTTTTAAAAATATATAGTAATATACCCTGTGCATGTCTTGGTAGCAGAACATCCAATGATCTCTACAAAGAGGCTTTGTGACCTAGCCCCCAACCTCCTATATGATTACAGCCTTTGAAGGGCTAGGGAAGTCTCCGCCAGTCCCAAGAGCATGGCAGCCACCTCTTACAAAGACCTGTTTATGCCACCCATAACTTCTACTGTCTCTATCTGGGTTCCATGTCCAAGAACAGCTTCTGGCAGGCAGTCCAAGCAAAGCCAATGCCAGACCCCATCCTGACCACCAATCTCAGGCTTCCAGAGGAACGAGCAGCTATAGCCTTGCCTAGCCTTTTCCATCCTAACCCCATCTGGTAGACTAGGCCAAGTACACAGGAGCAATTGTGTTCTTTTTTTTTTTTTAATGTTTATTTTTCAGTTCTCAGCAGACACAACATCTTTGTTTGCATGTGGTGCTGAGGATCAAACCCTGGCTGCACGCATGCCAGGCGAGCACGCTACCGCTTGAGCCACATCCCCAGCCCAGCAATTGTGTTCTTTTTTCCCCTCCAGTATTGGGGGCTGAACCCAAGGGTGCACTACCACTGAGCTACATTTGAACCCCTTTAATTTTTCATCATAAGAGACAGGGTCTCACTAAGTTGCGGAAGCTGGCCTCAAATTTGTAATCCTCCTGCCTCAGCCTGATGAGTAGCCAGGATTACACATGTGCTACACTGTGCCCCACTGCACTTAGATTCTTTTATATCAAAACACTAAATAACAAAAAGGAAGTCAAGAGAGCTCATTCTTTACTATCAAGAAACAAGAGCTTTTCTGATACCCCATAACTGTTTGTCTCATACAAAATGGAAAACATGCTTTAAGCATCCAGCAAGAGAAAAAAGTGATACAAATCTCGTTGTAAGATTCTTTCTGAGTGGTATTGCTGCAAAAGTATATTTATTTTGTAATTTTTATAACTATTGCCAAAAGGCTTTATCACATTATACTCCCATCATTCCTGTATCCCCATAGTCTTATCAACAGAATGCACTATCAAACTTCTGTACTTGTGTCTAACTAGCAAAAAATAGTATTTCAGTGTGGTTTTTAATTTCTATTTTATTTTGAGTGAAACTGAGGATCTTTTTAAATTTTTTGAAAATACATTGGTATTTCCTTTTATGTGAATTTTCTGATACGTTTTATCAATCTTTTACATGACTATAGTTTTTCCATATTGTTTTCCAGGAGTTCCTTACGTTAGTAACTGGTCTCAATTAACCATTTGTGATACACAGCAATCCTTCTATTTCCCTAATATATTTATCAATTTAAAAAAAATTCGTTCTGTAAACTTTTTTAGAAAAAGCAGTGAAACTTTTTAATAACACACAGCAGTTCGTTTTGTGCCTCATATGCTCCCTAAATGACCTAAAAGTTATCTCTCCTATTGCATTTGCCAGACATTTCAACTTGATTATAAAAGGATATCTGGTATTTTTCCAATTCTCCAGCCAAAAACAACCAGAAAATGTTAATTAGGTACCAAAAAAGACCCTTTCTGTAGACACCAAATTAGCTAGTACATGGGGCCACAGATCCCAGAGAGAATGGAATAGAATTCAGTCCAGTATTTGGCTCCACTTTTTCCCTCAAGTTATCCAATTTGAAAGTGGAAGACAAGAGTCTGAGATGCTGAAGAACTCTGGGACGTTTCAACAGACTGGGAAAAATGATTTCAGGAAACTGGAATATGGCCAGGTGTTATGGTGCACACCTGTAATTCCAGCAGCTTAGAAGGCTGAGGCAGGAGGCAAGTTCAAGCCCAACCTCAGTAACTTAGGCCCCAAGCAACTTAGGAGATCCTGTCACAAAATAAAAAATAAAAAGGGCTGGGCATGGGAATATGCCTCAGTGGTTAAACACCTTTGGGTTCAAACCCCCAAACAACAACAACAACAAAAAAAAAACCTGGAATATGAAATTGAATTGAAAATTGGAATTCTGACTGCCAAGGAAGAGGAATTCTGATAAATATTCCAAGCCTGCAGTCTGGACCCAGTGAAGGAAAGAAGACATACAAACGCTACTCAATTTATGATGGAATTATGTCCACATAACCCTTCATAAGTTGAAAAAATCATGGGTTGAAAATGTGTTTAATACACATAACATTCCAAATATCATACTTAGTCTACTATACCTTAAATGCCCAGAATACTTATTTTAGGTTACAGTAAGACAAAATCATCTAAGACAAGGCCTATTTTACATCAAATATTTGTATCAAATATATAATTTATTAAAAACTGCACTGAAAATTAAAAATAGAATGGTTGCACTTTCACACCATGGAAAAGACAATAAATCACAAGTCAAATATTCCATTATTTGTCAGGGACCATCTACACACCAGTTCTCAAAAAGACTGAAACTTCTACAAGATAGAGTGTGTATTATGCCACAAATAAAGTCCTAATAAATTTAAAGCCTGAAACCATACAAAGCATCTTTTCTAGTTACAATGAAATGAACAGAAGAAAAACCAGAAACTTCATAAATATGTGGAAATTAAACAACACATTCTTCAACAGTCAAGAGGCCAAAGGAGAGGAAATATCTTAAGACAAATGAAAACACAGTGTACCAAAACCTATGGGGTGCAGCAAAAGTTACACTAAGAAGGAAATTTACAACTGTACATGCGTATATTAAGAGAAAAAAAATCAATAGTCTAACTTTTTAACTTAAGGATCTGGGGAAAGAACAAACTAAACCCAAAGCTAACAGAAAGAAGGATATTAAAAAGATTTAGACCAGGACAAAATAAGATGTTCCTATCCCACTCCCCAAACAAATACACTAAAAAGATCCTGTCTCAAAATTTAACAAAAGAGGTGAGAAAGAATCTGGCAATGTAGCTCAGTGGTAGAGCACTTGCAGAGCATGCATGAGGCTCTGGGCTCAATCCCTAGGACCACCCAAAAAAACACCATTAAAAAAAAAAAAAAAACAAAACATGATTATATGATTAACCATCAGGAATACAAATCAAAACCACAATTAGATATCTCTTCACCAGGATAGCTATAATCAAAAAGACCTAAGTGTTGGTGAAGATGTGGAAAACAAGAAGGCACTTAACAGAGTTATCATATTACTTAGAAATTCAATAAACACTTGAACATGATTACGATTATTCATTGCAGTGTTATTCATAACAATCAAAAAATAGAAACAGTCCAAATGTTGGTTCATTGAAGAATGGATAAAATGTGGTACCTATATATAAAGATAAGAAAATGGAATATTGTTTAGCCATAAAAAGAATTAAGTGGGCTGGGGATGTACCTCATTGGTAGAGCACTTGCCTAACATGCACAGAACCCTGAGTTCAACTCTCAACACCACAGTCAATCAATCAATCAATAAAAATAAATAAGGGTGAAAACAAAAATTGAGTGGGGAGGAAAGGAAACAATCATACCTGCTACAGCATGGATAAACCTTGAAAATGCTATCCTAAGTGAAAAAAGTCAGCCACAAAGTACTACAAACTGTATATTCCCATTTATATGAAATGTCTTTTAACAGGAAACTCTTTATAGACAAAAAGTGAATTGCCTAAAGCTGGGGATGAAGTAGAAGGGGGGAGCATACCGAGGGGTATGGATTTCTTTTTCAGGTGATGAAACTGGTCTAAACTTGATTGCGGTGATGGATATACAACTCCATGAATATTACTAAATATGTCTACACTTTAAGTGGGAGAGTTACAGTTGTGTGAATTTCATTAAAATTGTTATTTAAAAAATAGGCAAGCTAGGCTTGGAGGCGCATACCTACAATCCCCGCAAAATTCCAGAGGCTCAGGCAGGAGGATCAAAGCCAGCTTCAGCAACTTAGTGAGACCCTGTCTCAAAATTTAAAAATTTTTAAAAAGACTAGGGAGGTACCTCAGTTGTAAAGTGCATCTGGGTTCAATCCCAGTACCAAAAAGAAAAAAAAAAATTTAATTTATAATATAAGTCAGAATAGTGGTTGTTGGGGGTGTGATTTCCTGGGAAGAGGTATTCTGGAGCCTACTGAAATGTTTTATGCCTTGATGCTATTAATGATTACTTATATGTCAACATAAGTAAAAAAATAAAAAATAAAACGGAAATTGTATATGTAAGCAAATTATCTTTTGATAAAGGTTGAAACCTTTTGTCTGTAAGCAAAATATTAAATGAAACTGTAGGCTACGACTTCAACATAACCTAAAACTTCTCTTGTTAATATCTGTACGCTATGGGGGCTGGGGATATGGCTCAAGCGGTAAAGCGCTCGCCTGGCATGCGTGGGGCACTGGGTTCGATCCTCAGCACAACATAAAAATAAAGATGCTGTGTCCACCAAAAACTAAAAAATAAATATTAAAAAAAAATTTTTTTAAATCTGTATACTATGGAAGGCACAAAATTATTCCAATCTAATAAAATGCTAATATGAGGAGCTCAGGGATAGAGCTCAGTGGTAGAGTACTTACCTAACATGTACGAAGCCCTTAATTCAATCCCCAGCACCAACAGAGGGGGAAAAAGCTAATATGGTATGCACAGATACTGTGTAACTGTATGTAAGAAAAAAAAGTTAGCAAATGGAATCATAATCACTTTGACTTTACAGTACAGGAAAAAAAACAAATTTTAGTTTGAATTGTTCTCTAACTAAATAAATCTAATATAACAAAACTCAGAAAAGATGCCTCCAACAAGAATAAATGAATCCTTTACCTTACGACCATGGTACTACCCTTGACTATCACAGCTAAGCTGTGGAATTTTACACTGAAATTATTTGGGCCTTGTTCATCTTTTCAAATAGATGATAAACTCTGTTCAAAAGTAAGGAAACAAGGGCTGTGGTTGTGGCTCAGCGGTAGAAAGCTCGCCTAGCACATGCAAGGCACTGAGTTTGATCCTCAACACCACATAAAAATAAATAAAGGTATGTGTCCAACTACAACTAAAAAAAAAAAAATTAAAGAAAAAGTAAGGAAACAACTTTAATTATCTTTGCAACTCCCAAAATCCATAGATAAATCCTTATGCTATTAAAATGTAACTGATAAAGCATGCACAGGGGTGGGGTGNGGGTGGGGGGGGCTTGCAAGGGATTGAACCCAGAGGCACTTTACCACTGGAACTACATCCCCAGCCCTTTTTATTTTTATTTTAAGACAGGGTCTCACTAAGTTGCTGAGGCTGGCCTTGAACTTGCAACCATCCTGCCCCAACTTCCTGGGACTATAGGAGTGTGCCACCACACCCAGCATAAAGTTTATATTAAATTGTTAAATATGAAGCAAATTGATAACACCATCTCATAAGTCTCTGACCTCTTTGTTCTCCCAAACATGAAGCCCACCCTTTCACCAGGTATATGAAATACTCCACTGGGGACATCTATCAAAACAGAATTTAAAATGTTTAGAGAGAAAATGGGAAACAGAGATAAGCCAATAAGTTCTTTATAGATAAGGAATACAAAAGCCCTCAGAAAATGAGAATTTGAGTACTCATTTGTAAACCTGCACTGGCCATGCCAGGATAGAAACCTGGTTTTGTTTTATTTTAACAATAAGAAGAAACTTAATGTTTTTCTTAGCTAAAATCTGAAGATTTAAAAACCTGGGGAAAATGTGGGGATATCCTTTCTAGAATAAGGCTTACTTTAAACTATACCCAATACTTTTGAAATAGTTAACAGAAGATCAGTGTTCAGCCCAGGCTAATAAACTAAACATAAAATCTGCATCTTCGAATGCTCATTATACTATTATCTAGTTGCCTAGATAATATAAAACTATATAAAACAATATAGTTGTTTTATAATAAACTAAAATATAGAGGGCAGGTATATATAATTTTCCAGGATAATTTTACAATGAACTGGCTTAGAAGAACTCCCAAATTTCTCCTATGAAAATGCATGAAGTGGAACCAAATGGAAAGAAGAGCTACCTTCTAATTTCAAGTACCATTTTTATTTATTTATTTTTAATTTTTGTTCTTTACAATGCTGTGGATCAAACCCCAGGTCCATGTACACTTTAATAAGTGCTCTACCACTAAGCTATGTCCCTAGCTGCCTTTTTAATCTTAAAGTTGCCTCACCCACTAGTCAAAAGTGCCCTTCCTATCAAATATCTGTCTTTTAGAAAAATAAATCAACTATAAGAGTGACCACAAAAGAAACTAGGCAAAAGAGTATCAAAAGTTATTAAGTAAATCGTTGGTAAAAAAAAAAAAAATTACCCATAATGATAGTGCCAATACTAAACATTAAAGAGGCCATTTATTTATTTATTTTAATTCTAGGAGAGTTTAAGAATTACTGACATCCAAAAAGTATCAAGTAATCTTGTTCTGGTCACTGAATCAAAAAAAAAAAAAAAAAAGCGGGGGGGGCAACCAAACCCTGATACCCTTGACACTATAGTACACTGCTCATCGTTCTTCCCCTCTGCTAAGCCACAGAAAGGAAAAGAAGGAAGAGAATCAAAAAAGAAAGGGATTTTTTTTTTCAAGGAGAGAATAAAGCACTTACACTTCATAGGACTTTCTAGCCACAGATGCCAGGTGCTACCCACTGAAATCCAGGCTTGGACTAAGCTCCACATTTCTGAAAGGACCATCTCAACCGAAGCCTGGGGCTCCGAGTCAGCAGGAGGAAGCTGCAGCTCCCACTAGCAGCACATTTCAAAGAGGCTGCAACAAGAGAACATTTTCCATTTAAGTATCTAATTCCAATCTTCCATTTCACAAAGCAGTAGCAGAACAGGCCTTTATATCAGTCTTTTCAAAGATATTTCCATGACTATGTGATAAATATGGGGCAGGCAGGCTATGGCCCAGAAATCCTTTCACTAACATGCTCCAAGTCCTTCATTATACTTTACAGCAGACCTGAAAAGTACTTGCCCCTTTTCTTTTTTTAACAGTGCACTGTTGCTCCAAGACTCACTTCTACACTAACATTTCTAAAACTGCCAAATCAACCAAAATCACTGCATAGTCCTCAACAATGCAAGCACACACAAGAAGTCACTAGCTGCCAAGAATTAGAAGCAGATTTGGGCTGCTATTTAATCCTACACAAAAACTCCTTCAATTAAGCAGAATTACTTCATGGAAAACAGAAGAGCTCTGGAAAACAGAAAATGAGATCCTGAAAATACAGATAATTTCAATGAGACCTGAAAAGTAACATAAAAGTGTCAAGTTGCTACAGTTTTAAGCATATCAATCAGTGAATGATATATTTATTAAAAGAAGATTTTCAAAGATTTATATTATACTGAGGGAAGTTTACAGGGAAGGAGGAACAGTATCTCATAGTACTGAATTAAAAAACTCATAATGGTGAGGTTAAGAATTAAACTTGTCAATTTTAACATTGCTGTTATATCTGAAATAAATGTGATGTTGCAAGAAAGAAAAAAAAAATCACATAAAGAAAAACTATCCATCAATAAAGCAACATTTTAGATACCTGTCCTGCAACAATGTGATATAGAGCTAGAAAATGAATTTCACAAATAAAGAAAATATCATTTTCATGAGACAGGTGAAGAAAAAACAACTCTAATTTAGAAACAGAAAAAATGTGAAAGCTTATCACATATCCCCTCCACTTTTTTTTTTTTTTTTTGCCACGTTGTAGATCAAACCCATTCTACACAAGTGCTCTACCACTGAGCCATATGTCCAACCCTGGCCAACTATCTTAAGTCTTTATATACAATCCTTTATGAGAAATTTACAAATTTGAGACAAATCATGGCCACTCAAATTCCAGAGGAAATAACCAAAAACACTCTTCAAATGTTCCAAAGACTACAGGCCCATAAGCACTATCCTATCCTGATCTTTTGGGAAGGAAGGAATCAATAAGACGAAATGACAGCACTGTACACCATGGTATCCCTAGTTTCTGATGAAATCCCAAAGCTTCTTGAACAACACAATGACCTTTGTCAAATGAATTTATAGCTGTCAGTCACATGAAATGGTAGTACAATATCTTGCCCAAAAATTTCTTGACAAGTTTAAAGAAGCCCTATCCAAATTTAAAATCTTCAATCACCTATGTATGTGAATTAACCTAAGAATGACCCTAAAAAAAAGGATAAATCTGGGGGCTGGGGTTGTGGCTAGGCATTGCATTGCTCGCCTAGCATGTGCAAGGCCCGGGGTTTGATCCTCCACACCACATAAAAATAAATAAACAAGGGCTGGGATTGTGGCTCAGCGGTAGAGCGTTCGCTGTCTTGGGCGGGACCCGGGTTCACTCCTCATCACCACATAAAAATAAAGGCATTGTTTTGTGTCCATTTACAATAAATATTTAAATAAATAAACAAAATAAAGGTATTGTGTACAACTAAAAAGTAAATGTTTAAAAAAACAAAGGATAAATCTGGATCCATAAAATCCACTCCAGTTGGAAGTAGCTAAGCATGCATTCCCTGATAACCATTTTGCTGAGGACTTTATTAATGATACTAGGCAGCCCTGCCCTAAAAGTAGAAAATGCCAGCCAGGTGCAGTGGCACATGCCTATAATCCCAGCAATTTTGGAGGCTAAAGTAGGTGATCACAAGTTCAACGTCAGCCTCAGAACTTCGAAGGGCCCTAAGCAACTTAGTAGGACCAGGTCTCAAAATTTTAAAAGGGCTGGGGATATAATTCTGTGGTAAAGCGCCCTTGGGTTCAATCCTCAGTATCAACAACAAAAAGGGGGAAAAAAAGAAAATGCCAAGCTGGAAACCATTTCATCTGAAGCAAACGGGTGCCTGGGGTGAGGGCTTCCTGAAAGCCAAGACACAGAAGATGTTATTTCTTTCTTTAATCTCCTGTCTTCCTGAGCAAGTTTTATTAACAAATCATATAAACAAGATGATTTTTTTTTCTTGTACTGGAGAATAAGCCCAAGGAACACTGTCACAAAGCTACATCCTCAGCCCTTTTTTAATTTTTTATTTTAAGACAGGGTGTCTCACTAAATTGCCCAGGCTAGCCTTAAACTTTTGATACTACCTCAGCTCCCCACCCAATAGCTAAGATTACAGGCGTGTACTACCATGTCCGACCCCAGATGAAATTTTATCATACATATTAAGTACATGTTAACACAATGTTGAAGGATCAAATTTTTCAAACTGATAAAAATGTGAAATGAGACATTCAAATTATAAAATGTATGTTTTAAAAGACTGAATACTTACATGGGCTTGTTATGGTTTGGATGTGAGTTTAGGGGACAAAAAGCTCATGTGTAAGCCAATGCAAGAAGGTTCAAAGAAGTGACTGGGTTATGAAAGTCTTAATCCAACCAGTGAGTTAAAACCCTGATACGGATCAACTAAGTGGTAACTGAAGTGGTAGGATGTGGCTGGAGGAGGTGGGAATTAGGGCTTTGAGATATATATTTATATCTGGCAAGTGGAGTCGCTCTCTCTACCTCTTGATCACCATGATGTGAGCTGCTTCCCTCTGCCAAAAACTCCACCATGATGTTCAGCCTCACCTCAAGCCTAAGGAATGGAGCCAGCATTAAATGGACTAAGACCTCTGAAACCAAGAGCCTTCAAATAAACTTTTCTTCCTCTATAGTTGTTTGGGTCATATCCTTTAGTCACAGCAGTGAAAAGGCTGACTAAAACAGGGCTTGAGAAAAAATAATGTAAACCCTGCTAAAAGAAAACTCACCAAAAGAGGAAAAAATAATTGTTTACTAATATTTTCATTTTGAAAACTCTACTAGAGAATAAAAATTAAGACAGTACTTTAAAGGGCTTCTGCAAACTGAACACTACAAAATTATCTCCTTCAGCAGAAGTATCAATTTCCAATAAAGAAAAATAAGCCTTCTCTCTTGTGCTTCACCTGTACAAGCATAAGACACTCTGGTAATATCCTAGTATCATAATGCAAGCTAGGGAAATACAGGACAGGGAATCTGAAGTCTACAACTTCCTATGAATTAAGTTGGTTTTTAAATTCAACATAACTTAAAATTCTATAAGATCTGAAAAACAGTAAGGCAGTTCCAAAAAACAAAGACAATTACCATATGATCTAGCAATTTCACTTCTGAGCATATATACCCAAAAGAACTGGAAGCTGGGACTCCAAGAGACATCTATACAAGCATGTTCATAGTAACATTATTCACAATAGACAAAAGTAGAAGCAAGTGTCCATCAATGGGTGAATGGATAAACAAAATGTGGCATATACACAAATGGAATGTTATTCAGCCATCATAAGTAAAGGAAGGAAATTCTGACACACACTGCAAGGATGAACAGATATGTTTGGTGAGAAAAGCCTGTCACAAAAGAAAAACTACCAGTCAAGCGTGGTGGCATACATCTGTAATCCCAGCAACTCCAGAGGCTAAGGCAGAAGGATTACAAATTCAAGGCCAGGCTCAGCTACTTAGTGAGACCCTGTCTCACTTGAGATATAGCTCAGTAATAAAGCATCATTGGGTCCAATCCAGTACCAACAAGAAAGAAAAAATAATATATGATTCTACTTACATGAGGTACCTACAGTAGTCAAATTGAAATAGACAAAGCATAATCATGGTTGCTATTGTAAGAAGGAAATAGGGGGCTTGGCGTCTTTAATGAGTATAGCTTTAGTTTTACAATAAGTAAATGTTCTGGAGATGGATGGTGTTAACAGTTACACAACAATGTAAAAGTAATTTATACCACTGAATTGTACACTTAAAATGGCTAAAATGGTAAATTTTATGTTTTGAATATTTCACTATAATTTTTTAAAAATAATCTTTAAAATCTACTCTCCATTTCCCCCCATAAATAGCAACATTATCATTAAGGCAATGAAAAAATTTGATGAAATTTTTGGAAGTCTTTTGGAATAACTCTATAATAATTAGAAAATTTTACACTGCCCTGAAAATTTTATATCCTGAATCAAACCATCAACTGGCCCAACGCCTGGTAAGACAAGATATAAATGAATCCAAATAAGAAGGAATGCCATTAGAAAACAGACCAACATGTCAATAGAAGTACTGTCACAAATCCACACACACAGGCTGCAATACTCCAAAGATATGAAATGTACAATATTTGCACTACCTAATACCTGGAATATAGATAACATAAGGGAATAATTTTAACTTTAATTTAAATTTAAATTTAAACAGCCATACTTGGTTAATGTCCACCATACTGAATGATCCAGCTAGATTAAGAAAATCTTTAGGTACAAGGCCTTTCATTTCTATTGTTTACTTACATACTTCCAGTTTCTATCAAAGCAAAGCATATAGTGTCCCTATATTCACTGAAATAACTGCCCCCACAGAAGTTGAATAAAAATTATTTCCCAAAAGGCTTTCCTTTCAAAAGCAAGTTATTTTAAGGGTCACTTGACCAGAGGATGAACACAAAAAAGACAAGTTAAATAGATAACTACAATTGTAGAGAAAAAACAGAGACACCATGTATTAGAACTAGAACCCAAAAAACTACATTAGTTCTACATTTAAAATTCCAAAGGAAAAAGCACTAGGAAAAAAGTTGGAAGTTGATACCCATGGCCCAAGACCTTTCTGAGATGATATTTAAGAAAAAATTTACATGAATTGGTGACAAACCATCAAAGCATGATTTTAATTCACCTAATTTATGCTTTACATCATGCCTTTTTCAGTTTCCAGACTGGACAATAAAACTTTTGAGATAACCTCTACCAACATATTGCCTCTGTGAAAAGTAAAAACTTAGAACAAATAAGCAACATAATCACTAGCCCTATAAAAGATGGTCTTTCCTACCTTATCTACTAATTTTGGTTACTGGGGTTAGACAAAGCAAACTGTAAGTGTTCAGAAAAACACTGGCTACTGTTAAACAAAGATCCCTCTAAGTAGGTGGGATTATAAGCATAGGTGTTCGCCACCACGCCCAGCTTTTACAAAGGTTTTTGGTTGTTGCTGTTTTTAAGAGGAATTAAAATATTGAAAATTACACCCCTGAAGCTAAATGTTGTTTATTTTCAACTAATCATTGATATGAAGCAATGACAAAAATAAATAAAATTTGAGTTACCAACTGGTTTTTAGGCATGCTTACAACAAGCAAAGATTCACTCAACAAACAGTTTAAAAAACTTGTGGGTGGACTAGGGCTATAGCTTAGTGACAGAACGCTTGCCTACCATGTGAGGCATTGGGTTCCATCCTTAGCACCACATAAAAATTAACAAATAAATAAAGGTATTCTGTCCATCTACAACTACAAAAAAAAATTAAGAAAAAGAACTTGTGTGTGAAAGATTACAATCATCTTTTTTTTTGGGGGGGAGGGTACTGGGGCTTGAACTCAGGGGTACTCAACCACTGACCCACATCCCCAACCCTATTTTGTATTTTATTTAGAGGAAGGGTCTCACTGAGTTGCTTAACTACTCTCTTTTGCTGAGGCTGGCTTTGAACTCACCATCCTCCTGCCTCAGCCTCCAGAGCTGCTGGGATTACAGGCATGCACCACCAAGCCCAGCTCATCTCTTTCTTAATAAACATGGTTTACTCATTCGTGTATGAATGTTATACCACAAATAAATTAATGTGACAAGGATCCCACAGTCCAGTGGGAGAGAAAAATAAATTTTGAAAAGGTAAAAACTGGTAAATGCAATAAAATATAGTGCTCTAGACACGGGGCACGGAAGACTTTCAGCTGAAGAGAATCAGTTAAGACTTCAAGGAGAAAGCAAATTTCAGACGCTGGACTTTGAAAAGATGGATGAATTTCTACATTTGATGACAGGATTAGGAAAGGGTAAAAGCACAGAAGAAAGAAATCAAAGAAAAAACAAAATTGGGCGAAAGTTAGCATTCCATTCACCTACCCCCCAAAACATGCTTACTATGAGAGACATTACAGGTATTTGAATAGCAAAGAATTCAATAAGAGGGAATCTGAAGTTGCAGGTAAGACCCAAGATAAACCAAAAGATCAAGGTCTCAAAGAATACAGCAGGTGATATGCAAAGCACCTAGATCTGATAGGACAAACAGCTGGATACACCAAATCAGAGGGAAAGGGCTGGTGGTAAATTTAATTGACACAATGATAGACCTTGCAATGCAAATTGGATGAAGAGAGAAGACTGGAACAACTAATTTTAAAAAAATATTCAGAAGTGGTGGTGACACCTATAAATCCCAGCAACTAGAGATGCTGAGGAGGGGGATTCTTGAGTTTGAGACCAACTTAGCAAGACCCTATCTTGAAATAATTTTAAAAAGGGGGAGGGGGTTGTGTAGCTCAGTGGTAAAATACCCTGGGTTCAATCCCTAGTATCACCAAAATAAAAAAATAATAATAATAATAAAATTTTTTAAAAACTGAACTGATTGAACACACTCATTTGCATTTGTGTACCTTCTAAAATCCACTAAAATCAGAGTAAAGATATTTGATAAAAATAAAAATGCAAAAACTCACAAGGACAAGAGAATGGAAACAGATGACAGACATCAAGGAAACTGGAAAGCTAATGGATGAGTGTTAACTGTCCTTATAGATCTGAGAAGGCTGAAATTTTCCTCAGGGTGGGGAGGGACGAGGAGATGCCAATGGTATTGGCGCAAACTGATTCTAATTAGAACTACCAGGAACATCTAAAGGCAGACACACAGGTGTAAAAAAATAAAGGGGTGGATTAAAGCACAAGAAGTAAAATCAAGAATCAATAAATGGGGGCTGGGGTGGGGGCTCAAAGGGAGAGCGCTTGCCTAGCATGAGTTTGGCACAGCACCACATAAAATAAAGATATTGTGTCCACCTGTAACTAAAAAATAAATATAAAAAAATCAATAAATGGGACGGTATCAAACTAAAAAGTTTCTTCACAGCAAAGGAAAAAATCAAGAACATGAACAGAGAACCTACAGAGAATGGGAGAAAATCTTTACCACCAGCACCTCAGATAGAGGATTAATCTCCAGGATATACTAAGAACTCAAAAACCTTCACATACACAACACACACACACACACACACACACACACAAAAAAAAAAAAAAAAAAAAAAAAAAACCCCAATCAATAAATGGGCTAAGGAACTGAACAGGAAATTTACAGAAGAAGAAATACAGTCAAAAAAAATATGAAAAAAATATTCAACACCACTAGCAATTAGAGAAATGCAAATCAAAACTACACTGAGATTCCATCTCACCTCAGCAAAATAGCAATTATCAAAATACAAGTAACAATAAATGTTGGTGAGGATATAGGGGGAAAAGGTTCACTTACACACTGCTGGTGGGACTGCACATTGGTTCATCACTCTGGAAAGCATACGGAGATTTCTTAAAAAACTCAGAATGGAACCATCATTTGAGAGTTATCCCACTCCTTGGCTTATACCCAAAGGACTTAAAATCAGCATACTACAGTGACACAGCAGCTCAACTCACAACAGGAGCTATGGAACCAACCTAGGTGCCCTACAACAGATGAATGAATAAAGAAAATATGGTATATATACACAATGGAAAATTACTTGACCATAAAGAAGAATGAAATTATGGCATTTGCCAGTAAGTGCATGAAACTAGAGAATATCATGCTAAGTGAAATAAGCCAGTCCCAAAACACCAAAGGCCAAATGTTCTCTCTGATATGTGGATGCTAACCCACAATAGGGAGGGGAAGATCAGAAGTCTACACTGGACTACACAAAGGGGAACGAAGGGAAGTGAGAGGGGATGGGAATAGAAAGACAGTAAAATGAATCAGACATATCTTTCCTATCCCTATATATGAAAACACAACCAATGTAACTCCACGTCATATACAACCACAATAATTGGATCCTAATTGGAAAAGTTACACTTTTTCTATGTATGTATAATAGTCAAAATACATTCTACTGTCATGTATATCTAGAAAGCACAAATTTTTAAAAAATCTGTACAAGCAGCAATTAGACTGCTATATTTTTCTCCCTGACTATTATTCTCCCACCATAATAGAGGACTCAAGATTTACTTTGGGGCTGGGGATGTGGCTCAAGCGGTAGCACGCTCGCCTGGCATGCATGCGGCCCGGGTTCGATCCTCAGCACCACATACAAACAAAGATGTTGTGTCCGCCGAAAACTAAAAAATAAAAATATTAAAAATTCTCTCTCTCTGTCTCTCTCTCTCTCTCTCTCTCCTCTCTCACTCTTTCTTTAAAAAAAAAAAAAAAAAAAAAGATTTACTTTGGAAAGATTGAAGTAGGAAGACTCTGGATTCTTGGACAACAGACTTAGCTAAAGATTGGAATATCACCTGAAAGCAGAAGATTAAATAAAAGGCTACACACACTGAATTGGTGGGAACTAGCCCCCAGCTTCATTCCCTCATCTGATTGTAGAGCACTGATAGCATCCCTGGAAGAGATCTAGAGTACTCTGTTCAAGATAAAAAGACCAGCAGAAAGAGAATAAGAAAAAACAAAACCAAGAAAAAAGACCAACAGAACGAGAATAAGAAAAAACAAAACAACAAAAAGATGGGTGGGGAAAGTAGAGTGGTTCAGCACCAGGGTTTAATCACCTGTACTGTAAAAAAGAGGGAGAGAGGGGTAAAGGAAATTCCCTAGGCTTACTGGAGCAAGGGCATAGGGGATCTCAGGTTTGATGATTCCATCAGCCTAAAAGAACAGACTGTCAAGACTGAATAGGCAAAGATGATATTTACAGTACCGACAGGAATTTGGGGATAAATTGCTGTAGATATACAGTAAACAAAACAAATATTAAAAAAAGAAAAAAGTACTCATCACCATTAAAATAAAGTGGAGCAAAATTTTTAATTTTTAAAAAGAAAACTTAAATTTTGATAAAAGTTAAAAATATGTATAATTCCAATACTTGATATTACTGAGCCAAAAAACTGGATTGTGAACACAGCATAATGTCTGAATAAAGCGATTTGGCGGGCTGGTGACTTTTCAGTAATGGCAAGATCCAGGGTGTGACTATGTGACCAGGTCACTAAAGAAAATGAAGAAGGAATCAAAAGGCCAAAGTGTCAGCTGATTGTCAATCTAGATGCTAAAGGTACTAAAACTGATGGTGTGTGACTGTGCTGGTATTTCCACCTTTCTCTATCATCATTTCTGCTACAGTAAGCTGACCTATATATATATATGTTATCAACAGGTTGCCAGGTCCCAAGGCTTCTGATTGTGTTTGGACAACAGGGAATCCCAGAGTAGGAGATTAGAAGAATAAAGTAAGGAAATTCATTCCTTCAACTCCCTCCCTGAAAGGGCCCTTAAGCTAGCCATGTCCCTTCACATGAAAGTCACCCACCATTCCTCTCAAGGCAGTCAAGTAATCATCCCTCTTCCCCTTCAAGTGATGTTAACAGTTTGGCTACAGATTATCACACTATTTCTTGTGGTACCATTACACCTGCAACATTATAAATAGTACCTTTACAAAGTAAACTCTCCTCAAATTATCTTGTCAAATATGCCACCTGTTCCTGTTGAGACCCTACTAACAATGATAGTAATAATGAAAATGATGGTGATGATAGGTTGTAACAGAGAAGAGCAGAAAGAAGTTACTAATTTTTAAATAATAACTTGTAACACAATTTGAGCTCTATACTGAATAACTTTTCAAAGCTCTTTATAGATACTACCTCATTTAATCATAACAATTACCCTATGTTACAAGCACTGATTATTTTCTAGTTCGTTTCTAAATATAAAAAACCAGCACAGTTGCTGGTTCAAGGACTCAAATACTGATTTTAAATACACACAACAATATGCAAATTTAGCAGTGATACTAACTACTTTTGTAGTACTGCTAAGCATTCCTCTTATATATATTTTAGAAAACTATATGAATATAAAGGAATTGTGACTTCCCAGATCAAAGAAACTAAACTCTAAAGGGGAACATATGTGAATAACTTCCTTATGTAGCCTACAGTAAAGTCCTATTTGTCTTCCCGCAAAGCAAACAAGGATTTAGGCCCCAAATTTTAAGTGTCATATTCAAAGTTGCAAATTTTAAAACATTTATTATGTACTTCTAGCCTACTGGCTTATTTAATAGAGCAGAGCACCTTTAAATATCAGTTATGAGTTAAACATATAAAAGGCAAGAGGGTAAACAGAAAAACATGCTTGTGAGTAAAATCACAAAATAAGGGAAAGATAAAGGAGGCTGTGGATGTAGCTCAGTGGTGGAACACTTGCTTGCTCAGCACGCAGTGAAGCCCTAAATTTGATTTCCAGCACCACAAAAAAAAAAAAAAAAGGGTAACAGTGAGCGTTTTGTCAGTCTCATCAGTTTTCAAAGTACTTCACAACTCAGAGCAAATCTTACATTTATGACCTATTTCAGCAAGATCACCAACTATACACACTTCCAGAAACAGCACAACACACATAAGTGTGAAAATTAGGGAATAAAGCATAAAATGTGAGTCAAAGAACAAGGAAATACAATATATGTAAGAGACAACTGAACATTTCACTAGATACTTACACAAACATACAGAATAACTGAGATAGCTACGATGTCCATCTTATAAATAAAAACCTAAAAGTCAGGGAAATAGGTTAGAGGACCAATATGAAGCAAAATGAGAACTCTTTAAGTTTTTCTGAAACCAGAATTAGCTTTTTTTTCCATCTGTATTATACTGCACTCCAAAGCAAAGAGAAAATTCACAAGTATACGAATCTAGAAACCTGAGAAATTTCGAGAATAATGTTTCAGAACTGGAATGAAAATTGGCAAAGACTAGTGAGGTGTGCGGCTACCTTCCCACGTTTAGAAAGAACTGCCATATACAAACTTTGGACATGGAGGTGAGACCGATAAAGCATCCTTGAGTGGAAGGTAGAGAAGCACTGATATTTGATTTGGTTGAAGACAACACAGAAAAGCACGGTCTAAGGAGTAATAGCAAGGACAGAACTTAAAGAGGGCTGGACCCACGCCACAAGCAAGAAGTTCAGGACCTACAAACCAGATTCTACGGGGTGAGGAATGGGCCAGTTCGCGAGCGATCAGCTGAGACTAGTTTCCGAAAAGCGACATAGATGTAGCTTCGCAGCCCCACCCCACAACAGCAGCTCCTCCCCAAGGAGGACCTCACAAGGGCAACCGCCCGCACAGGCTCTCCCCTCGAGCCTACGACCCACCCAGCCCTGGGACCCGCGGCGCAGAACGGCCTCTCTGGGCCCCTCACCGAACGCTGCAGCTCCCCAAGCCAAAACGAGGCGCGCTCCTTTCCGCTGGGATCCGGGTCGTGGTAAAGCGCCTGCACTGCCTGGTACACAAGCTGCAATGTCGGTTTTGCTCCTTCCATGGTGTTGGCGGCAGTGGTGACAGCGACAGTTCGGATTCTTCTCAGGAGGCTTCCCGGTTGCTCCGCCTTCGCGCTTCCTTACTGTCTTGGCCACAGCCGCTCCCTGACTGGCGCCATCTCCTCCTCTTTGGCCGTTACCAGGGCAGAGGGGTTCACTGTAGAAGTTGGCCCCTCGGAAACAGCGGATAGATCGTATTCAGGTTCCTTTTCTTTTTTTCCGTCTTTTCACTGGTATCCAGACTCCTGAGTCCGGACGCTGATTCTTGATTCTTCACCTGCTGATTTACGTTCAGAAGCCGATCTCCGCACGACACCAGCCACGTTGTGTACCTAAGCCACGTTTAACCGGACCGGAAGCGACAGCCCAGTACCTTTGGCACACTTCCGTCTGGTGCTCTACAAACGGCCTCCTTCCCGGCACGCCTCCTCTTGTCTCCCCGCCCCCTCCCGGAAGTGACCCTGCCAGGCGAGGAGTGTGGAAGAAAGGGTACGCTGTGGTTTTCTACGTCCTCTTTGAGCTTTAGGACCGATTTGTGTCAAGTACCTGAGCCGTTCTTCCCTCCTTGGCATGGGTCAGAGGTCATCTCTCTCCCTCCCGACTTCCTCATTCCTCTCTTGAGAATCCCTTCTGTCCCGGGTTGGTGATCAAGGCGCGTCAATTTAGCTATCTGGGGTGTCCAATGTACCGGAGATTGAGATGACTTAAGACACGGTTCCTACTCAGACCCTAGTGAATGAGACGTGTAACCGACTAATTATTTACAAACCTGAAATGTGCCACATTGAATAATCCAAAAGGACTAGAATCTATCAACCTCCGTTTTCTACTAAGTTCTTTGACCCAAAAGGAGTCTCATTCTACTGCTTGTTACGTGACTTTCCGAACTCCAGAGCACATGCACGTATCTGCAGGGCCATTATCACATTAGTTTGTATTTTTGTGTGTATCCCTTTCTTTATGAATCTAAAATCAGTAGTCTAATAATTCTCAATTTCACAAAAGAAAATAAAAACCCACACTGGAGAAATTTAACACGAAAAATAGCAGCATGTTAAGGGGTTCCCCAACACTGCTCCTCTCTTTGCACTATTTGATAAATGCTTATAATGTGTAAAATACTATAGTTATGATAGCTAAAACCTTGCCAAATTATCATTTTAAAGAATGAGAATTTTAAAAAACAAGAGAATGAAGGTAATGTAATTTGCCCAAGGTCACACATTTTTCAATGAAAAGATTTGAATCCAGATCCATTTTCCTTCAAATACTGTGAAGTAGTACAATTCCTATCATTCTGTGGGGTAGTTTTCTTCAGAATTATTATTGTCAAGGTATTTTAACTAGCCACACCATGATGAATAAAACTGTTATTGTAGAGTTGATAAAATTTCAGGCAAAGAAAAGAAACCTTATGCTTAATCTACCTCAGTGATCCATTTGGTGGAAAAAATGAGTTTTAATAACACCACCTTGATCTCAGCCCTCATGGAATTTACAATCTAATTGCAAAGAAAAACGAACAATTTAGGGCTGGGGGCGGGGGTGGGGGGTGGGGGTAGGTGATGTAGCTCAGTGGGAGGGCACTTAGCTAGCATGCCCAAAGCTCTGGTTCAATCCCCAGCTCCAGGGTAGGAGGAAGCAAAACAAAAACTAGCAATTCAAGACAGTGTAAAAGTTCTGTGAACATAAACAAAATAATGGTGTTGGACTTACTACCTCTATTATAAAAAGATCATAGAACCTAAATATAAGAGCTAAAACTACAAAACTCCTGGAAGAAAACAGGAATATATCTTCATGATTTGGATTTCTTGGGTATGGTACCAAAAACTCAGTCAACAAAAGAATAGATAAATTTGATTTCATCAAAACTAAAAATGGTGGGCTGGGGCTGGGGCTCAAGCGGTAGCGTGCTCGCCTGGCATGCGTGCGGCCCGGGTTCGATCCTCAGCACCACATACAAACAAAGATGTTGTGTCCACCGAGAACTAAAAAATAAATATTAAAAAAAAAAATTCTCTCTCTCTCTCTCTCTCTCTCTCTTAAAAAAAAACAAACTAAAAATGGTGTGTTGAAGTACACTCTCAAAGAAGTGAAATGATAATCCACAAAAAATGGGAGAAAATATTTGCAAATCATTTGTCTTGTAAGGGATTAGCATCCAAGAAATATAAAGAACTCTTGGAATTCAACAATGAAAAGACAAATGTAACTCAGTTTTTTAAAAATGAACAAAATATTTGGATAGGCATTTCTCTGAAAAACATCGGTAAATGCACATAAATGATGGTCAACATCCCAGTCATCTGAGAAGTGCAAATCAAAACTACAGGGTCAGGAGGGCTGGGATTGTGGCTCAGTGGTAGAGCGCTTGCCTGGCATGCATGGGGCACTAGGTTCAATCCTCTGCACCACATAAAAATAAATAAAACTAAGATATTGTGTCCATCTACAACTAAAAAATATATATTAAAAAAAAAACTACTGTGAGCCAGAAATGGTAGGTAGCACATGCCTAAAGTCCCAGCTACTTGAGAGGCTGAGGTCAGAGAGTTGCTTTAGCCAAGGAAGTCAAGACCAACCCAGGCATCAAAGTACCAGCCTCAGCAACTTAGCAAGATCCTGTCTCTAAATAAGATATAACAAGGGCTGGGGATATGGTTCAGTGGTTAAGAACTTACCCCTGGTTCAATCCCCAGTACTCAAGCAAAAATAAAAAACAACAGCAAAAATCTTCTTGGAATTTCTTGAAGGATTTTCCCCCAAGCTAATGCCAATTGGGTTTCTGTTACTGCCATCAAGAATTTTGACAAAAAAAAAGAAAAGAAAAAATGAATGAATGAATGTCAGTCTGCCATGACAAAATACCACAAACTTGGTAGCTTAAACAACAGAAATTTATTTGTTCACAGTTCTGGAAGCTGGAAGTCCAAAATCAAGGCAACAGGATGGATGACTCTGGTCGGGGTCCTCTTCCTACTTGTAGATGGTCACTTTTTGCTGTGTCCTCCTGTGGCATAGAAGAGAATTCTTATTAGGTCACAGTTCTATGGGATTAGAGTCCTACTCTTTCGAGCTCATTTAATCGTTTTTTTCAACATTATTTTATTGGTGCATTCTGGTTGTATGTAATGGTAGGATTTGTTGTTGCAAGTTTGTATACACACATATTGTATATATAACAATATAATGAACTTATTTAATCTTAATTACCTCCTAAAGACCCCCCAGGTATAACCATATGGTGATTAGTGCATCAACATATAAATAGAGGGACACAATTCTGTCTATGCATATGCTTTTGTTTTGGTACTGGATTGAATTCAGGCGAATGAGACCACTGAGGCAGCCCTTTTTTATATTTTCTTTAGAGACAGGGTCTCACTGAGTTGCTTAGCACCTTGCTTTTTACTGAGGCTGAACTCATGATCCTCCTGCCTCGGCCTCCCAAGGCACTGGGATTACTGGCATATGTCACCACATCCGACCATATTATATGCTATTACTTCCATTGGCCTTAGCTAGAAGAAGGCTCTTGCCCAAAAGAATAAGATAGCATCAAACTCCCTTTTGCACATGGAATTATAGTAAAAATTCAGGCAAAGACATGCTGCCTGCATCAGGAACAGAGATGTGTTATGGTTCAGCACAAGGCAATACATTTGAATTGGGTTCCATGACTCCCTGCTAGGATCAAGCACTCACAATTTTCCCTGGTAGTAAAAGGATACTTATAGATTTAAAAAGTACGTGTGTAAGAATGTTAATCCCAGTGTGGTTTGCTCCAGTAAAAAAGTAGAAACACACTCAATATCCAGGTTGGTAATTGATAAAGAACCTTAGGATAGGAGCTGGGGTGTAGCTCAAGAGTAAGAGTGCTTGCCTAACATGCATGAAGCCTAGGTTCTATTCCTAACACTGAAAACAAAACAAAAACTTAGAGTGTATGGGTACTATTAACATCAGATCAATATTGGCATCAGATTCACCATTTTAGGTCGGGAATCATTTTATCTAGAAACTCCAAAGTTTTGACTCTGAGGCAATGCTGCTTAACTTCCCATAAGAACATGGACCTGCTAAATGATCAACTCAACCCCAGTTTATGATGCAACTCCTAAACAGCTTATGAAATTCCTCTTGGGGCTATAGAGTTGCTCTGTGACTGCAGACATGCTGCTGCTCTCTTCGGTGGGGCAGCCTTGTTGGTTTGCCTTGTGCTACTGACAATAAATCTCTTGCGTGAGATCTGGTGTGTGGCGTGGTCTTTGGACTTTGTGTGGACTCTGCGAGTGTACTTTCAGGTACTAGGCAGCTATTGGAAATCAAGTAGAAAGAAGTACCATTAATTATATTACATATGACAATAGTATTGTCATATGTAAATATATAGAATATATGTAAATATATGGAATATATAAATATATATAGGAAATATATTTTTTTATATAAATAGGAAAAAATTCCTACTTATTTAGACATATATTCTAAAGTATTTAGAGCAATATGGTACAACAAAGAATATATCCAGTCTTTGTCCCCAGTTTCTGATGAAGTACTTCAAAAACTCTTGGAATTCTAGGCACTATGGCCTGTAATCCCGGCTACCTGGGTGGCTGAGGCAGGAAGTTTCCAAATTCAGTTTCAGACAGCTTGGGTGACACTGGGAGATCCCACCTCAAAACAAAAACAAAAACAAAAAAACTTCTTGGAATATTTGCAAAGTGATAGCAATGTCTTTGTTGTGGTAATGAGGTAACTCCACAGAGACCCTGGTAGATGCAGGTCGGTCTCAGGAAAGACCAATCACGTGACTAGAAGTTTGGAATTTTGAGATTCCAAGGGGAACTCTGGGAAGAACTTCAAGAGAGGAGAGGAATTAAAGATGATTCCATCCCATGACACTGATTTTCTCAATCATGCCAACATCACTCACACCTAGATTCAAAAACAATGACAAAACACAGAAACTCTGGACATCAAAGCTCTGTAGCACTTCCTGGTTAATGAACATATTGATTTTATGACAAGAGATGGAAACTACCTTCCTCCAGGACCTTACTCAATGTGAATCCTTTATAATAAAACTTAAACCATTAAGTATTGCATTTTCCTGAATCATTCTAGAAAATTATCAAATTTGAGGGGGCTATGAGAAGCCCTGTCATTGCAACTAGATGGTCAAAAATGCAAGTAGCTTGGGGATACCCAATGTGTAGCTGATATCTGAAATTAGGGGAGTCTTGTGGTGGACTGAGCCCTAAACCAGTGGAGTCTGATACTAACTCCAGATGGAGTGTCAGAATTTAATTGCAATTCCCCCATTTGGGTTAGAAATGGAACAGGTAATTAAGTTTAACATATGCAAAAATAAATAAGTAGATTAATTAAATAGAGTAAACAGCAAAATGTTAACAGTTTTTATGTACATAAGGGCTAAGTAAATGTTTACCATTATCAGTACTTTTGTGTATGTTCGAAATTTTCCAAGTTAAAAAAAGTGAAAACTGGAAACACATACAAAAATTCTTGTTTATTGTCATGAAAAAAATGCCTGACCATTGGAAAAAGAAACAGGTTTTGAGTCAGCATGTAAAAATACACATCGAGGGCTGGGGATGTGGCTCAAGCGGTAGTGCGCTCGCCTGGCATGCATGCGGCCCAGGTTCGATCCTCAGCACCACATACAAACAAAGATGTTGTGTCCGCCGATAATTAAAAAAAAAAAAAAATTAAAAAAAAAAAATACACATCGAGGTGAAAAAAATGTCTATATTTACATATATAGGTGAAGAAAGAGAGGTATCTGGGTGGATGGTTGACAAAATATTAACAATGGTTATCTCTGGGTGATAGGATTTTTTTAATATTTTTTTTTTTAGTTGTTGATGGACCTTTATTTTATTTTTTTATATGCGGTGCTGAGAATCAAACCCAGGGCCTCACACATGACAGGCAAGTGCTCTACCACTGAGCCAGAACCTCAGCCCCTGGTGATAGGATTTTATACTTTCTTTTTTTGTTTTTCTTCATAGCACTTATCACTCCTTGACACATTCCATACCTTTTTTTGTGTGTGTGTGAGTTTCCCCATTGAAGCGTTCACTCCATGCAGACACTGACATTATGTTGTCTGTTGCCAAATGCCCAGTGCTTTGGTACCTGGCATAAATAAATATTTTTAATGCATTAATAATGTTTATATGATTTGAATTTTTCTTTATAATGATTATTTACATTTTCAACAAGCACATTTTATAAAATCAACACAGCTTTTTTTCCCCTCTTCCCTTTAAACAATACAGTATCAACTAGAAGAAGTCATAACCTCAATTCCTAATAGCTAAACTGTGGAACCAACCTAGATGCCCTTTAGTGCCGCAGTCCGGCTGCAGTAAAATAACGGGGGTGGGGGGGGTGGTGTGACGAACAACTTGTGTACATTGATACAACAGGAGTGGGAGCCGTTTATTGTAGGACAGGAGAGGTATATATACATTCCACACAGCTTATCTTAATTAACATAAACTAGATACAGCAGTCAACCAATAAGGAATCTCCACTCTTAATGGCTCCTGGTGTTACTGCACAAACCACTCCCTCTGGCAAAATGCCAGGCGCCATCCTGACTTGTTTACAGACCCTAACACTTTAGTAAATAGTAAATGAATGGATAGAGAAAATGTGGTATATACACACAATGGAATATTATTCAGCAATAAAAGAGAATACATGGCATTTGCAGGTAAATGGATGGAGTTGGAAAAGATAATGGAACTTCCCCCACACACACACACACACCCAGGTCAGGGGGTCTCCCCTTAGAGGGGGAGTGAAGTTAGCCAATCCCCAAAAAAACAGATTTTCTCTGATATAAGGAGGCTGATTCATAGTGGGATTGGGAGGGGAGCATGAGAGGATTAGACAAACTCTAGATAGGGCAGGGAGTAGGAGGGAAAGGGAGGGAGCATGGGGGTAAAAAAGATGGTGGAATGAGATGGAACATCTTTACCCTAGTACACGTACAAAGACATGAATGGTGTGAATATATTTTATATACAACCAGAGATATGAAAAATTGTGCTCTATATGTGTTATAGTAATTGTAATGCATTCTGTGGTCATATATAACAAATTAGAATTTTTTAAAAATTGGTGGGGAAAAAAAGAAGTCATACCTGTTAGGGGCCAGTGTTAACTGAATCTTGGTTGATGTTGACCAAGAAAAGACCACACAGACCCAATCTCTCCTCTTCTGACTAATCGGGGAACATACTTTGGATCAAATTCCTCCAGCTGCACAACCTGAAACAGCTGTGAACCCAGAATGGAACAAATCTTTTTTTCCTTAGTTGAACCCACATTTGAGGCTCTCAAGCTGAGGACAACATCTTCCTTTGGCTCTCCAGCTCAGAACTGCCCAGTCACAGCCAGTTTTTCCCCAGATTTCATTTGCAAAGCAAATTCAAAACATGGGAGGGGTTGGGAGTGGAGGATGATGAATAGAAATAGTGAATTTCTTAGAATAAGGAGAGCACAAATGTGATAAACTAATCCACAGGTATGGATTAACTGAATGGTAACCTAGGAAGATAGGTAGCTAGAGGAAGTAGGTCATTGGAGGTATGATTGCAGGGGTGTATTTTGTCCCTGGTGAGCAGAGCTCTTTTTCCTTGTTGCTCTGTCCTGAGCTGCCTTCCCTTTCCTCCTCCTTCTGTCATGATATTCTGCCTCATTGAGGCTCAGAGCTATGGAGTCAGCTGACCATGGACTGGTCACATCTATGCAAAAGTTGACTGAAATAGCAGTTTTTCTCAAAGATTTTCTGAGGGATGGTTCTGAAATGCTAGGTGGAAAAGCAGTGGGTAGGTTTGAAGTTTTTGGAACTTTAACAGTGCAGAAAAGGAAATATGATACAGAGAACCCAAGGAAAATAAAGAAAAACTCCCTCAGTTCAGTAAATGTGCCCCGACTCCTCCTTTTTCATTCACAGATCTTCCTCCCTAGATCTTCTAAGCTTCTCACCCTAAATCTTCTTCATCTCCTGTTGAGCTTTTCTCTTTAAAAGCCTGATGTAGAAGAAGGAGGAAATCAACTTTTTTCCAACAAGATTAACTATGTGTGTGTGATACAATGTATTGAATCTAGGGTTCTTGCACATGCCAGGCAAACACTCTACCACTGAGCTGCATTCCTGGCCCACAATTAATTTTTGCAGTTCATATTATATCTAGTTTACTGACACTTCACCCAGTTTACTTCAGGTTATTAAGCATGGCTTTGGTGTGGTGTGATAAATGCCATATTGTTGACCAATAAACCAGGCTGATGAGTGAGTACATTTCCCTCGCAAAGCAAAAGGTACCACTGGGGTTGTTGGCAGAAAAATAACTTTCTCTCTCCTCTCTCTGTCTTATGGCACGATGGAACAAAGATTCTCCTAAACATCAGACCCCTGCATGTGACTTTAGGCAAGTAACTACCTTTCTCAGCTGGATTCCCCTGCAAAAAGCAGTCATAATACTTACCCATCCTTGCATAGGAGAACCAGTGTGGATATAGTGGATGTGCCTGGGAATTGGTTCAGTGTAAATAATTATAAAGTAATTCAGGGCTGAGAATGCAGCTCAGTGGTAGAGCACTTGCACTTGCCTGGCATGGAAAGGATCTGGGTCAATCCCCGGGTGTACACACACACACACACACACACACACACACACACACACACACACAGGAAAGTAATCCAACACAGTTTGACAAACATATAGAGCCAAACGGTCACTTCATTTTGGGGAGGGCGGGCAGTACTGGGGATTGAACCTAGGGCAGCTTAATGACTGAGCCACATCTCAGCCCTTTTTGTTTTTTATTTTGAGACAGGTGCTCACTAAATTGCTTAGAGCTTTGCTAAATTGCTAAGGCTGGCCTTGACTCGCTATCCTCCTTTCCCAGATCCTGAGTCACTGGGATTGTAGGCATGCACTACCAAACCCGGCTTAATTTTTTATTTTGAGTCTGGGTCTCACTAAGTTGCTCAGGGGCTCAATAAGTTGTTGAGACTGGCCTCAAACTTGTGATACTCCTGCCTCAGCCTCCTGAGTCACTGTGATTACAGGTGTACACCACCATGCCTACCACTTTTTATTTCAGCACTTGGTACCAAATCCTGGGCCTCATGCAATGGGGTGGGGGTCTTATGTCCCTTAATCCACTGCCATAAACCCCATCCAAAGCCATCCAGAGCAACAGGGATGGTAAATATATCAGGTTTCCATTTGTCTAGTGTCTCAGGGCTTGTGCCTGTTTTACTGTATGTTTGGCCTGATTAAAAGCCTCAGCGTGCTGGTCAACCCAGTCCCACACTCTTACACAAATTATGTAAGGGTCATAATTGAGTCACATGAGGGAAGAAAGCCCTCCAATAACCCAGTAGCCCCATAAATTGTTGCATTTGCTTTACTGTGTTGGGACGTACAAAAGGACTTTATTTATTATAGCCTGATGTACAACTTTGTCTTGCCCAACAAGACAATACTCAAGAATTTCACCATAAGCCAGGGCCATGCACTTTGTTAGGGGCTACAGCCAGTGTTCTCCTTTGCAAATGAGTCAAAGCGGAGTGCATTACAATTCATCCCATATTGTATGCTCCTTAGAAAGGCTACACATACATAGCATATTGCATTCCAAGTTCCTGAAAATAGCTTCCATGAACCCCCAGGTGCCTCTGGGCATACGAATATCTCCTGAATTTGGCCACATATTTTGAGTGGAAAGGAATATCTAAGCTCATAATGACCCCACACTTTCATCAGCACCACTGGGTAAAGCCATTGATGTAAGCAGGTAAATGTTACTGAAGCCATCTTAGATAATTCTACACCATTCAACATCATCCCATCTGCTCCAGTGTCCCACAAGCAGAACAGCTGTTCAGATACTCTTTCTTTTGTTTTCTGCCCAAACTTGAACCCCAGTTCCACAAACTTCCAGCATATATGATCTCATGGTCTCATGATGGTAAATATGTCAATATCTCTCAGGAATAGGAAGCCACAGATCTAGATCAGCTCTCTCAGGTTGAGCCTTTAACTTTTGGACCATTACATGTCCTGCTTCCACTAGAGTTTCATCTTCTACCTCAACTTCTGAATCACTGGAAATAGTGGACTCCTTAAGTGGGTTCCACATCTGAGTTTTCACAGGTTACCAACACCCTAACATGGGCTCTGGGCCTAGGATGTTTCCCTGGTTTACCAAAACGATTGACCATGACCTGTAGGCCAATCTTTTTTTTTTTATTTACATATTACAGCATTACAATTCTTATTACACATATAGAGCACAATTGTTCATATCTCTGGTTGTATATAAAGTATATCACACCAATTTGTGTCTTCATACCTGTACTTTGGATAATGATGTCCATCTCATTCCACCATCATTTCTAACCCCGGCCCCATTCCTGCCCCTCCCACCCCTCTGCCCTATCTAGAGTTAATCTATTCCTCCCTTGTTCCCCTTCCCTACTCAGCTATGAATTAGCCTCTTTATATCAGGGAGAACATTTGGCATTTGTTTTTTGGGGGGATTGGCTAACTTGGCTTAGCATTATCTTCTCTAACTCCATCCATTTACCTGCAAATGCCATGATTTTATTCTCTTTTATTGCTGAGTAATATTCCATTGTGTATATATACTACAGTTTCTTTATCCATTCATCTACTGAAGGGCATCTAGGTTGGTTCCACGGTTTAGCTATTGTGAATTGTGCTGTTATAAACATTGATGTGGCTGTATCCCTGTAGTATGCTATTTTTAAGTCTTTTGGGTATAGACCGAGGAGAGAGAATTTGGGGATTCCTTGGAAAACTGGGAATAGAGTAATCTGTAAGTTGTAAATGCCACGACAGTACATCCTTGCTGTCAACCTGTACAAAACAGGTCTCTCTAGTTTTAACTCTCCCTGTTCTCTGTGGAACTGGGTGAACTCCATGTCTGAGGCTAACTTTAATGCACACAGCAGGGGCATTGTTTGTTTTCTTTCACATCCCCAGTGACTACTTTGGATATGGCTTTCAACACTTGCAGCACCCCTCTTTGCATTTCAGGACTCACCACCCCTCCAATAGAGAAGCCACCTCCAATAGAGAAGCCACCTCCAAACCACATTGACACTTGTGGCCAGACTGTGATCTGTCCCTGCAGACTCCAGGCCCTTTCCCTATTCTGGAGTCAGTTCAACATGTTCTCCTTTGGGATCCTGCCAACTATGCCAATTGTTCAACCCCAGGGCTGTACACACCCCAAGGATACTGTTTATCCGTTTCAAAGAAAGAAATTAGAGCACTCAACAGAGAGATTTTGGACATTCTATTACTCACGTGCTCCTCAGCGATGATGGGCTGGGATACAACGGAGAACCACCTCACGCCTACAAGCAAGGGGAATATATAGGACAGATTGCATTTCACTGTGCAGGTGGAGTCCTTCAGATGTTTTACAAGCACCTTCTTTTATATTCAATCAACTTTGCTTTGATTCTCACCTAAAGATTGGAGATAAGGGCTGAGCATGGTGGCACACCCCTGTACTCTCAATGACTGGAGAGGCTGAGGCAGGAGGATTACAAGTTTGAGGCCAGCCTCAGTAACTTAGCAAAGCCCTGAGCAACTTAGCAAGACCCTGTCTCAAAAAGAGGGGGGAAGGCTGGGGGTGTGGCTCAGTAGTTAAGTGCCCCTGGGCTCAATCCCTGGTATTAAAAAAAAAAAAAATGGAGATAAGAGAAGTGGCTAGCCCTGCCTCTCCATTCCTTTCCTTATCAGATTGTTTAGACCTTATCTCACTGCAGTCTAGACACCAATTAGTGTTTAACCCAACATATGCCAACTACAAAAAGACATATACTATAGAACTCTGATTGCATTAGGTATCTAGAGTAATCAAATTCACAAAAACAGATAGTAGAATGATGGTTGCCAGGAATGAGGTGGGTGGACTGGAGGGCTGAAGAATTGTTTAATGGATACAGAGTTTCAGTTTTACAAGATGAAAAGCTCAGGACATTGGTTGCACAACAATATAAATACATTACTGAGTTGTACACTTAGACATAAAAAAATTAGCAAATTTTATGTTTTGTGTTTTTTTAACAAAAATAAAAAGTAATTTAAGATTTAAAAATATTTCAGAAATTAATTAATTACTTAATGCAATATTGGGGATTGAACACAGGGATACTTTAGCAGGAAACTATTTTCCCAGCCCTGTTTATAATTTGTTTCTAATAGCCCTTACTCTAAAAATGCTGTGGTCCACAGTATTGTGGCCCATTATTAGAGGTAATTTTGTTTTGTTTTTACTTAAACTTTTTTAGTACTTTATAGTTATACATAATATTGGGGTTCATTTTGACATAATCATACAAGCATAAAACATAATTTGCTCTAATTCAATCCCCAGTACATCCTTTGCCCTCCCCACTTCCCTCGCCCTGTTTTCTTTCCTCTATTAGTTTTCCTTCTTTTTATTTATAGCTTTCTAAATTAGTGCCTTTTAGATATATACAAAGGTGAAATTCACTGCAGTATATTCATATATGTTACATGGGATAGTTTGATCAATTTCATTCACTAGTCCTTCTTTTCCCACCCTCCGCCTTCTCCATCTATCCACTTCCTCTACTCCACTGATCTCTCTTCAAACACCAAAATTTTTATTTTTATTTTATTTGACCCCCTGAATTTTTTAGTCAGATTTGTACCACTGTAACAAAGAGACCTGAGAAGAAACACATAGAGCAGAGGGGCATATGGCTCAAGTAGTAGCGCGCTTTCCTGGCATGCATAAGGCACTGGGTTCGATCCTCACCCAAAATAAAATTAAAATTAAAATTAAAATAAAGATATTGTGTCCACCTAAAACTAAAAAATAAATATTTTTTAAAAATAAATAAAATAAAGATATTGTGTCCACCTAAAGCTAAAAAATAAATATTAAAAAAAAACATAGAGCAGAAAAAAGTTCATTTGACTTAGTTTCAGGGGTCTCAGTCCATAGACAGTCAACTCTATAGCTCTGGGCCCTAGGTGAAGCAGACAATCCATATCAGTGGATTAATTCACTTATTAGGTTAAAGCTCTCATAATCTAATCTTTTTACCTCTGAGTGTTCTTGCATTGTCTTACACATGAGCTTCTGGGGAATATCTTGTATTCAAACTATAGTATTCTAATCCTGATCCTCTAAAACTCAAGCCCATCTCACAATTTAAAATGCATTTAGGTGGCTGGGATGTGGCTCAAGCAGTAGCACGCTCGCCTGGCATGCGTGAGGCCCAGGTTTGATCCTCAGCACCACATACCAAAAAAAAACAAAGATGTTGTGTCTGCCAATAACTAAAAATTAAATATTGAAATTCTCTCTCTCTCTCTGTCTTTAAAAATATAAAATAAAATAAAATGCATTTAGGCCAGGCACAAAGCATGTGTCTGTTATCCCAGTAACGCTGGAGGCTGTGGCAGGAGAATTGTGAGTTCAAATCTAACCTCTCCAACTTAGTGAAACCCCAACTCAAAATAAAAAATAAAAAGGGCTAGGGATGTGGATCAGTGGTTAACCAACCCTTGGTTCAATCTATGGTATCAAAATAAAATACATTTAATCCATTTCCAAGAGTCCCCATAGTTTTAATAACAGGGATTTAATACCTAGGGCTGGGATTATGGCTCAGGGGTCTAGTGCTCACCTAGCATGCACAAGGCACTGAGTTTGATCCTCAGCACCACATAAATGTAAAATAAAGATACTGTGTCCACCTAAAACTAAAAAATAAATATTTTTTTAAAAAACCAAAAATTTCTTTTGAGACTCAAGGCAAAGTCTTAGCTCTTTTCAAAAACAAGTTATTGGGGCTGGGGATGTGGCTCAAGCGGTAGCGCGCTCGCCTGGCATGCATGCGGCCCGGGTTCGATCCTCAGCACCACATACAA
The DNA here is from genome assembly GCF_001458135.2 of Marmota marmota marmota. NCBI lineage: Eukaryota > Metazoa > Chordata > Mammalia > Rodentia > Sciuridae > Marmota > Marmota marmota. The sequence continues at coordinate 20,906,435 of NW_026000164.1, read as the reverse complement.
AGAAAGATGTTGTGTCCGCCGAGAACTAAAAAATAAATATTAAAAAAAATTCTCTCTCTCTCTCTCTCTCTCTCTCCCTCCCTCTCTCACTCTATTAAAAAAAAAAAAACAAGTTACATATATCCAATACATAATGCCATAGATCAAATATTTTCATTCCAAAAGGAAGATATAGGGACATAGAAAGAAGGAATAAGACCAAATCCTGATAAAATCCAGCTAAGCAGGGGCTGGGGTTGTGGCTCAACGGTAGAACGCTCCCCTCGCACGTGTGAGACCCTGGGTTTGATCCTCAGCATCACATAAAAAATAAATAAGCAAAATAAAGATGTCGTGCCCATGTATAACTAAAAAAAATTTAAAAAATATCCAGCTAAGCAAACAAGTCTTGTAGCTACACATTCAGCATCTAAGATGGCACTGGATGCCTTCAAAGGGTTTGTGTAGCTGTGTCCCTATGACTTGCTGGTTGCAGCCCATGTGGCCTCTCTCTTGGCTTGTTTCTACTAGAATCCTGAAGCTTTCCTCCAAAGATGCCCCATGTTACTGGCATCTCTTAATTTCTGGGGGTCTCCACTGAAGCTTTGGCCCCCTCTGCCGCAGTCTGGCTGGGCACAAATCACGAGCCACTCAAGCAGGAACAAACTTTATTTCCAAACTCCACCAGCACACTCTCTGGGAACTCTCCCGAACGCCACCCACGAGGCTCCTCCAGGAACACACCACACACCAACTGGAACTCCCACCACCGGAACTTCACCAACCAACACGAACTCTTCAGGAATCCCCGCGAGAGCTCAACCGGAACTCAACAGGAACTCTGCGAGAACTCAAAAGTCATCATCTTAATGGCTCGCTGGCGTCACCTCTCAACCACTACTTCTGGCAAAAATGCCATGTGGTCATCCCGACTCGGCTGTGGCCCTCAATACCCCTCTTTACATCTTTAGGCATCACCCTCTCAGGGATAGCCTGCAGGAACTCTGACTCTGCTGCACTTTACCTGGCCTCCCAGGTATTACTTTGAATCTCCATGACCTCCTAACCCCAGCATCCTGTATTCTGCAGAACCAGCACCACTTGGTTGATGCCAAGGTCTGCCACCATCTCAAGCAGTAGACAAGCCTTCTGAAACCATGGCTGCAGCAGCCTTGTAGTCCCTGGGTGGCTGAGCATGGTGAACAAAATCTTCCTAGGACCCTGTGCCAGCAGGGTGCCCCTTGGTCTCTTCTCAAATGAATTTTTGCTTCTACACCCTTGAGCCCAAGACAGGTGTGGCTTCCAATCCCTGAGATGCCCTCAAACTATATTTCCTAGTATCTCTATGCCAAGTACTTATCATCTCTGTAGTGGCTATAATATTTTTTTTCAACCCCAACTTGTTTAGCTCCTGTTTTACTCATACTTTCTGGTCAAACTGCATGTTCTTCAAATGTTTCTGCTTTGCTTTCTGCTGCTGATTATTACAGTAAACTTAGCTAAGAGCCACAAGAAATATACTTGCAACCTCCTGAATGCTGTGCTGCCTTGAAATTTCCTTTATCAGATTAATTAGCCTATCACCTTTAAATTTAGTCTCACAAAAAGTCTTAGGACATGGGCAAATTGCAGACAAGTTCTTTGACAGAACACAACATACATGGTCTCCAGTCCCATTTCCAATAGAGACTTCCTTCTCCTCTGAAATCTCATGAGCCCAGTTTTTACTGTCCACAGTCTCATTGGCATGCTGGTCTTCTGAGCTCCCACCAGAATCACTCATTAAATTCTGCTTACAACAGTCTACAGCTTTTCCATCTTGTGTCTTTAATCTTTCCAGACACTAACCCAAAAACCAGCTGCAAAGGCTTCTGAACCACATGGTCAGGTTAGTCACAGCAAAGACCCCACAACTGTGTTTTAGTCAGATTTGCATCACTGTGATCAAAAGACCTGACAAGAAAAACATAGAAGAAGAAAAGTTCATTTTGAGTCATGGTTTCAGAAGTCTCAGTCTATAGACAGCTAACTCCACAGCTTTGGGCCCAGGGTGAGGTGGAACCTCAAGGTGAAGGGCATGACAGAGCAAAACAGCTCAGGACAAGAAGGAAGCAGAGCACATTGCCGCAGTCTGGCTGGGCACAATCAGGAGCCACTTGTCAAAAGAAACTAACTTTATTTTTAGAACCACACACGCCAAACAAAACAGCCTCTCAGGAAAAATCCTCAGAGCCTCAACTGCCACCACCGGCTTTCCACAAGCCTCTCTCTCCCACACAAGCCTCTCTTCACCTCCCACCATCCTCCTGCTCTTGAGGCCGATTGGCTGGGTCACGTGGGCGGAGCCAAAAAAAGTCCCCCAATGAGCAGCTCCGTGGTCTGAAAGGGCAGGGAAACAGTCCAATGAGCATCACCGCAGAGGAGCCAATCAGCTAGATGTTGCTGGGGCCGAGGAGCCAATCAGCTAGATGTTGCTGGGGCCGCTGTGAGCCAATCATCAGCCGGCAGCTGGAAGTTTGCTGGCAGCTGGAAGTTTGCTGGGGCCCCTTTGGCTGTGGCTCTCAACAAAAAGGTCTGGGAATGTTGCTCAGTAGAAAAATACCTCTGGGTTCAACTCCCAGTACCACATACACACCAAAATATTGATTATACCAAGTGCTGTCAAGGATATGGAGCAATTAGAACTCTCTTATGTTGCTGATAGGAATGCAAAATGGCACATCCACTTGGAAAACGGTTTGGCAGTTTAAAGCTACCACCTGCCACATGACCCAGCAAACCCACTCTTAGGTATTTTACCAAGAAACATGAAAACGTGCATACAAAATCCTGCACCCAAATGTTTGCAGCAGCTGTATTCATAATTGTCCTAAACTAGAAACAATCCAGATGCTGTTCATTGGCTAAAACCATAGACAAACTGGTAAATCTATCCAATAAGATACTAGTCAATGACAGAAAGAATCAAAGTACTGACTCTGATAACAACTTGGAAGATTCTCAAAGCTTTACGCTGAGTATACGAAGCCAGTTTCAAGAGTTACATAGTATACAATTCCATTTTATAACATTCTCGAAAAGACAAACTCTTGTCAAAGAACGTATCAGTGATTTCTAGGTTCACAAGATAGAGGGGATGTGACTACGAAGGGACAGCACTAGAGGGGTTTTGGGGGGCTATGGGGCTGTTCCATATCCTGATGGGGGAGGTGGTTACAGGAATTTATACATGTGTTAAAATTTGTAGAACAGAACAGAACAAAACAAACAAAAAACAATATTGCTTTTTGTTACTTTATAAAACAATTTTTTTTTTGCAGTCCTGGAGATTGAATACAAGGCCTTGCAAATGCTAGGCAAGCTGTCTGCCACTGAGCTATGTCCCATATCTCTTTTTTTTTTTTTTTTAATCTTATTTTGAGCAGGGTCTTGCTAATTTGCCCAGGCTGACCTCAGTCTTTCAATCCTCCTGCCTCAGCTTTCCAAGTGTCTGGGATTACAATCATGTGCCACCACATCTGGCCTCTAAAACAAAAATTTAAAAATTGTTCTTCCAAAGGAATAGAGTGCTAAACAAAAAAATTATAGGAAGATACATAAGATTATAGTAATACTGGCTCCTCTGGGGAATGATGTGGTAAATCAAGAATGGGAGAAAGGCATACAAGACCTGCCAGTGATTTAAGAGACTGAGGCAAGAGGTTTGTAAATCCAAGGCCTGCCTTGGCAATATCGCAAGATCCTGTTTCAAAATAGAAAATAAAAAGGTCCCCAGTACTACAAAAAAAAAAAGAAAGAAAAACAATGGGAGAAAGATGCTCTTTTACAGTATTATACACTTTTTGCTGTTTGAATTATTAATTATGTGTATGTTACCTTTTTATTGCAAAAAGAAAATGAATTATATTTAAACACTACACACAAAGGAATATAGGACTTGCCCTTTTGTGTTCCCATGATTATGATTTTCCGCCCTTTGTTATATTTGAAGATGTCTATAAAGACAGAGCCAGCTAAAGGAGAGCTCCCAGGTGGTCACGGTTACTTTTGATTAATGGGATTTCGGCAGATTCTTACTTTCATCTTTCTACTTTTCTGTGTTGCATGCATTTTCTCTACAAGTTGTACTTAAGATTTTTAAAAAGTTGTTTTTGTTTTGGAAAGAAGAGCATGTTAGGGGAAAAATCATAAGCTCAGAGAATGAAGATCATGTTTTCTATGCCATTAGGTGCAGTAGATGATCTGACAAGGTAAAGGCACAGGAGAGTGTATTGAATTAAACATTATGGTTGAAAGTTATAGATAAGGGCTGGGGATATAGCTCAGATGGTAGAGTGCTTGCCTTGCATGCACAAGGCCCTGGGTTCAATCCCCAGCACCAAAAAAAGGGGCAAAAGAAGAAAAGAAAAAAAAGAAAGTTATAGATCAAGTAGACGATGATGGGTAGCTAGCACATTACTGCATATTTGGCTCTGAATGCACATGTGTTTAAGGATCCCACCTACCTTTGGGAGGAGCTTTGCTATTTGCAGCAAAGGCTTCAGGTGGGCAAGACACCTCTTACTATGCCCACTTTACAAAAGAGGTTCAGAGAGGTAGAGTCTGATGGTGGTGCAATTTAGACCTGAGTCTTTTGATATCAAACCTATTGTCTGTTCCAGGACTCACAGTATCTCTTCCCATTTCTCACAGCATTATAATAAAATAAAATATGGGTAACAAAATGCTATCTTCAACATATTCTAGATGCTGAGAGCTGATGGAGGCGTCATCTGAGCAAAATGATCTGGAGCTAGGAAAGACCCTTTGGGAGCCATGACCACTATTCAGGATCAGGCCTTTCACTCTGAGGGACCAGAGACCTGATCTTGGCAATGCCCACTGGAAGGACAGACTCACAACAGGAAAAGAACCCAAGAAACAGAGGGCGGCACCAGCCTGCCAATTCACTCACGGTCAGTGAGAATTGGATTTGTTGCAGGCTCAGGTATGCCTCCCCTCCAAGTCTTTCAACATACTCTCTCTGGCAGGCAGGTTGTCTTAAAATGAGAACTGCCTACCAGTGGCCATGAAAAGCACCAGGGGAGTTAGATGAAGCCACTACCCAGTGACAACAGAGTAGTCTAAGATAGCTGAGGCAGACATCCAATAATAGAGGTGGTCTTACAGCAGGACCTGGTTGACTCAGGTTGGTTGTACCCCCTGCTTTCCCATACATTCTAAGTAGATTTGTCAGGACCAAACACTGAGCTTTCCCTACTCCTGGACAGTATATGGATGTGTATATTTCTATGTCTGCATCCTAGAAGTGCTCTTTTCCTAGAATCCATGCTAACCAATGCTCCTTCTGAAAAGCAGATATTTTTTTCTTTAAATCTTTTAATTAATCAATCAAATCCTAGGAGCCAGTCTTTTTTTTACTTTGTGCTTCAGTTAATTATTGATCTTACTGATTTTTGTTTTGTTTTGTTTTTCTTTTGTTCTTTCTTCTTTTTTCTTTCTCTCTTTGGTACCAGGGATTGAACCCAGGGGCACTTAACCACTGAGCTACATCCTAACCCTTTTCTTTTTGAGATAAGTTCTCCCTAAATTGCTTAGGACCTTGCTAAATTGCTGAGTCTGGCCTTGAACTTGCAATCCTCCTGCCTCAACCTCCTGAGCTGCTAAGGCATGCATCACAGGGCCCGGCTAGGGATGGAGATTTGCTTAGCAGAACCCTTCGGAATGGAGGTTTGCTTAGCAGAACAATGATTTAGAGCAGGGATTCTCAACCTGGAGTTGCTGGATAGGATGTAGAGGTCTGTGAACTCGGGTGTTTTAATTTTCTGTGATTATGTGGTTGAGATTGCTAATTGCTCTGTGATGTAATGCCCTCCTTCTAATATAGAACTGTAATAGAATTGTTTGCATTTTTATAACAAACACAACTAAGACCACCTCTTAGTCTCCTTTGCAGCAGAGTGTGGCAAGGTAAACTAAGTTCCAACCATTGGATGTTAATGGAAGTATTCTGCAGCAGCTTCTAGAATCCCTCATTAAAAGACATCTGGCAAGGTGTCTCATGCCTGTAATCCCAGTGGCTTGGGAGGCTGAAGAGGAGGATTGCAAGATCAAGGCCAGCCTCAGCAACCTAGTAAGGCTCTAGGCAACTTAGTGAAACCATGTCTCAAAATACAAAATAAAAAGGACTAGGATATGGCTCAGTGGGTAAGTTCCCCTTGGTTCAATCTCTGGTATCACAAAACAAACAAAAAAGACTTCTGGCCTGTGCACTCTGTTCCTTCTTCCTGCCTTCTTCCATCTTGTTTCCAGAAAGCAGATATGACGGCCGCCATGTTAACCCTTAGGAATGGAGGTTTGTTTAGCAGAACAATGATTTAGAGCAGGGATTCTAAACCTGGAGTTGCTGGATAGGATGTAGAGGTCTGTGAACTCGGGTGGTATTACTTTGACTAACTTTTAACTGAAATTTGTGTCCTTTGTGTATGAATGTCATCCATAAACCAAGGAGTTGCCTTTTTACCAAGATGGCACTAAAAGCAAACAGGGAAGCTCCTGCCCCCTCCTAAAGCCGAAGCTAAAGCAAAAACTTTGAAAGCAAAGAAGGAAGTGTTGAAAGGTATCCACAGTCACAAAAAAGAAGATCTGCATGTAACTCACCTTCCTGTGGTCCAAGACATAGAGGCTCCTGGGGCAGCCCAAATATCCTTAGAAGAGTACCCCCAGGAGAAACAAGCTTGGCAACCATGACATCATCAAGTTCCCCCGACCACTGAGTGGGCCAGGAAGATGGAAGACAGCATACTCGTGTTTGTTGTGGATATCAAGGCCAACAATACCAGATCGAACAGATTGTAAAGAAGTTCTACGACACTGATCAGGCCTGATGGAGAGAAGGCCACATATGTTCTACTGACTTCTAATTATGATGTTTTGGATGTTGCCCACGAAATTGGGATCATCTTAATAAGTCCAGCTGACTAATTCTATTTTTTTTAAAGAGAGAGAGAGAGAGAGAGAGAGAGAGAGAGAGAGAATTTTTTCTTTAATATTTATTTTTTAGTTTTCGGCGGACACAACATCTTTGTTTGTATGTGGTGCTGAGGATCGAACCCGGGCCGCACGCATGCCAGGTGAGCGCGCTACCACTTGAGCCACAGCCCCAGCCCCAAGGCTAATTCTAAATAGACATTTTTTTCAACATTAAAAAAAAACTCAGAGTGTATTACCAGTACATTTCATATTTCCATATCACAGTACAATTGCAGTTATGATGATATATTTAATGATTATCATTATTTGAAAATTATGGTAGATATTAGATCAGCTACAGAATTCATTTGTGTTAACAGTGAAGCACTGTATAAAAATTTAAAATCAGCCAGGCTTGGTGGCTTGGGCCTATAATCCCAGCTGTTCAGGAGGTGCAGCAGGAGAATTGCAAATTCAAGGCCCACCTTGGCAATTTAGCAAGACCTTGTCTCAAAATAAAAAGTAAAAATGGCTAGGAATGTAGCTCAGTGGTAAAGCACCCCTGGGTTCAGTACTCTTTACTGAAGAAAAAAAACCACAAAATTTAAATCATAGTTTAAAACTATTATTAAAAAATAAATAATTGACTTTCTTTTTATTCCCATATCTTTTAGTCTATGTGTTTTAAAACATTACTCTGAGAAAGGGTCTAGACTGCCAAAGTTATCCTCAAGGGTCAAGTCATGATACTCTCAAGGTTTAGATCCCTCACCCTAGAAAAAGGTACTGGTGGGACTGCAGATTGATGCAATTACTCTGGAAAGCAATATGGAGATTCCTCAGAAAATTTGCAGCAGAATCACCATTTGACCCAGTTATCCCACTTGGTTTATACCCAAAGGACATAAAATCAGCATACTATGGTGACACAGCCGCATCAATGTTTATAGCAGCTCAATTTACAATAGCTAAGCTATGGAACCAACCTAGGTTCCATTCATTCTTCAACAGAAGAATGAATGAAGAAAATGTGGTATACAAACACAATGGAATATTACTCAACTATAAAGAAGAATGAAGGGGCTGGGGTTGTGGCTCAGTGAGAGAGCTTTTGCCTCAAATGCATGAGGCATTGGGTTTGATCCTCAGCACCTCATAAAAATAAATAAATAAAATAAAGATATTGTGTTCATCTACAACTAATTTTTTTTTAAAAAAGAAGAGGAATGAAATTACGGCATTTGCGGGAAGGATGGAACTGGAGACCATTATGCTAAGTGAAATAAGCCAATCCCCAAAAAACTAAGGCTGATCTCTCTGATATGAGGATGCTAACACACAATAAGTGGTGGAATAGAAATTCATTGGATTAGACAAAGGGAATGAAGGGAAGGGAGGATGATGGGAATAGGAAAGATAGTAGAATAAATCAGACATAACTTTTGTATGTTCATGTATGAATACATAACCAGTGTAACTACACATTATGTGCAACCACAAGAATGGGAAGTTATGTCCATGTATGTATAATATGTAAAAATATACTCTATTATTCTGTACATATAAAAAGAACAACAAAAAAGACCCCTTGCCCTAGAAGCAGCCTGGGTGCCTGATTCTGTGCAGTACCCTACCAGCCCAAAATGACCTGTTTCTGGAATTTTGTAACAGAAAGCAATATACTCTGACTTGCTTAAAGGTTTTAGTAATTTTTCAGTTACTCTCCAACTCAATCCTAACTAATATGCATGGTATTTATTCCCCTTTATTTTTAACTCCTTGCTGACAGTTTAAGATTCTACAGTGCTTCAGATCCGGGTTTCAAGCCTTTTCACATCACTGGTGACTCAAGAAGCAAGTTAACAAATTTCTGACCAGACAATGGCTTAAGAAACCATTTCCTTCCTCAGGTTCACATAATAAATGTTCAAAGACTCAGAGCTTATTTCAACTCCATGCAATTAATCTTGACCCCTGCACAATTTTTTCTTTTAATCTTCCATAACAACAGGTTGGCCAAGCCTTCAAAATCTATAGGTGTCATGGGAAGAAATGCACAATGAAGGCAAATCAGCAACCAGAATTATAGCAAGAGAAGGGCCCAAATACCACAAGCAACAGGTCCTACTACAAAGAGGAAACATGATGAAGCCATTTCCTGAACAGCTTGAAAGCTCTTTCATGCCCAGAAATAGCATTTGCCTAGTTTTTTGCAAATCCCCATTCTTGTTCAAAAATAAATAATAGCAAACACTTACCTATGCTTACCAAGTGCCAGAAACTGATCTAAGTATCTTACATGTATTATTAGCTCACTGTCTTTTCTTTCTTTCTTTCTTTCTTTCTTTTTTTTTCTGTGTTGGGAATTGCTCTACCACTGAGCTATATTCCTAGCCCCTCACACTTTTCTGTTTATTTTATTTTGAGAAGGTTCTCATTAAGTTGCCCAGGTTGGCCTTAAAATTGTGATCCTTCTGCCTCAGCCTCCCTAGTAGCTGGGTTTATAGGAGTATACCACCAGGCCCAGATTTTCTAGATTTTTATATGAATGCAATAGTACAGTTTATTTTATTTTATTTTTTTGGTCTGGTTAATTTCACTTGGTATTTTGAGATTCATCCACATTATTGAATGTACTTTATATAGGTGAATTATACATGTTATGTGAATTGTGTCTTAATAAAGTTGTTACCCAAAACAAACAACAATGAGATACCACTGTGCACTCATTAGAATGACTTAAAACAACAAACAAACAAACAAAAAAGACAGCTGGGGGCTTAGCTTAGTATTAGTGTGCTTGCCTAGCATACACAAGGACCTGGGTTTGATCCCAAGCACTGTAAAACGTAACAGTGCAGCCACTTTGAAAAACAATTCCTCAAAAAGTTAAGCAGAGGGCTGGGGTTGTAGCTCAGCAGTAGAGCGCTCGCCTAGCACATGCAAGGCCCTGGGTTCGATCCTCAGCACCACATAAAAATAAATAAATATATTGTGTCCAACTACAACTAAAAAATAAAAAATAAAAGTTAAGCATAGAAGTGCCTTTTAACTCAATAATTCCACTCTTAGGTGTATACTCTAGAGAGATGAAAGACCACACAAAACTAGTTTATGAGCTGGGTAAGGTGGCAGAAGTCTGGAATCCCAGTGGCTTTGGAGGCTGAGGCAGGAGGATCACGAGTTCAAAGCTAGCCTCAGCAACTTAGCTAGACTCTGTCTCTAAATAAAGTATAAAAAAGGGCTGGGGATGTAGTTCAGTGGTTAAGGGTCCCTGGGTTTAATCCCTAGTATAAAATGACAACAAAGTAGTTCCCAAATGTTTATATTCCCATTACTCATAACAGCCAACATGTGGGAAACAACCCTATGTCCAACAACTAATCAATGGATAAACAAAATGTGGTATTTCCAAACAATGGCATATTATTCAACCATTGTTATGGTTTGAATATGAGGTATTCCCCAAAAGCTCCTGTCTTAATAAGAAATGTTTAGAGTTGGGACTATAGCTTAGTGGCAGATTGCTTGCCCAGCATGCATGAGGCACTAGGTTCAATCCTTAGCACCACATAAAATAGACAAAATAAAGACATTCTGTTGAAAGAAAGAAAGAAAGAGAGAGAGAAAGAAAGAAATGTTCAGAGGTTAAACGATTGTATTTTGAGAACTGTAATCTAATTAGTGGATTAATCCATTCCATGGATTGGTAATTTGAAAGAAGTATTGTAGTAGGTGGCAACTATAGGCAAGCAGGGTATGGCTGGAGGAGGTGGGTCACTGAGTGTGTGCCCTTAAGGACTATATCTTGTCGCTAGCTCCTCAATCTCTCTCTCTATTTCTGGCTGACAGCTGAGCAGCTTTCCTCCACCAGGCCCTTCCACCATGATGTTCTACCTCACCTCAAGCCCAGAGCAATGGATTCGAGGACTTATGGACTGAGACTTCTGAAATAGTAAGCTCAAAATAAACTTTCCTCCTCCAAGTTGTTATTGTCAGATATTTTAGTCACAGTGATGAAAAGACTAACACAGCTATAAAAAAGGAATAAAGCAGGGCTGGGGACATAGCTCAGTTGGTAGAGTGCTTACTTTGCATGTACAAGGCTCCAGGTTCAAACCCTAGCACTACACACACACACACAAAAAAAAAAAAAAAAAAAAAAGGAATGAAGCAGTGATGTGAACTATAACGCAAATGAACCTTGAAAATGTGCTAAGTGAAGGAAGCCAGACATGCACATCCTATTAGATTCTGTTTTTATGTGAATTGTTCAGAATTGGCAAATATATAGAGACGGAAAGTAGACTAGAAGTTGCCTAGGATTGGGGTTGGGGGCAGGTAAGTGTGATGGAATTAACTGCTAAAGGGTAGAGTTTGTTTGAGAGGTGATAAAATATTCTCAAATTGATTGTAGTGGTGCTTGCACGATTCCGAATATTCTAAAAACCACAACATTGTACAGTTTAAGTGATTAAATTTTAGGTATGTGAATAATATCCCAATAAAGCTGTTACTGAAAAAAGTGTTGTTCATTTTATAGAATAGTATTCCATTTGCATTTGATTGCTTCTAGCTTTTGATTGTTAAAAACAAGACTGGGGGCTGGGGTTGTGGCTCAGTTGTAGGGTGCTTGCCTAGCATGTGTGAGGCACTGGGTTCGATTCTCAGCACCATATATAAAGAAATAAAGTAAAAGTCCATTGGCAATTTTTAAAAAATTAGAAAAAAACAAGGCTGACATGCAGAGTTTTTTCTTTTCTTTCCAGTCCTGGGATTGAACCCAGGGTCTCACCCATAGTAGGCAAGCTCTTTACCACTGAGCTATACTCCCAATCCCTCATGTGATTTTTTTTTCAATTATACCTCAATAAATCTGAAGAAAAACACAATAAAGCTGCTATGAATATTTATATAAAAGTCTTTGGGGTTGGGGTTGTGGCTCAGTGGTAGAGCTCTTGCCTAGAATGTGTGAGGCACTGGGTTCGATTCTCAGTACTGCATACAAATAAATAAAATAAAGGTCCAATGACAACTAAAAAATATTTTTTAAAAAAAGTCTTTGTATGAACCTATGCTTTCTTTACTCTTATGTAAATGTACAGGGGTGGAATGGTTACTTTATATGGTAGGTATGTTTAACTAAAACAAACAAACAAAAAAACTTGTTAAACAAAAGAACAGCAGAAAAGAAACTGCCAAACTGTTTTTCCAAAGTAGTTTTATCATTTAACATTCCCACTAACAGTTCCTACTAACTAGTTCTACATTCTTCCCAACACTTGGTATGATCAGTCTTTTTAATTAGACATTTAATAGGTGTGTGGTAATAACCATCTCGTTGTTATTTTAACCTATATTTCCTTAATGTATAATGATGTTGGACATCTATTCATATGCTTTTTGCCATTAATATATATCTATTCATCTTTTTCCTAAAAAAAATTCAAAAATTTTTTGAATCATTTGTTCTTATATGATTTCTAAAGTTCTTTCCATATTCTAGATGCATGTCCTTTAGTAGATATACTATTTGCAAACAGTTTCTCCTAGTGTGGGGCTTTTCCTACAACCACTGTGGTTTTCGATCTTTTTCCTTCCTGATAGGCCAAGGTGGTTCCCAACAATGACAAGGACCACACAAATGCTGTCTCCTAAAAACTAAAAATTTTTTTTTAGTTGTAGGTGGACACACTGCCTTTATTTTTATGTATTTATTTTTATGTGGTGCTGAGGATGGAACCCAGGGCCTCACCCGCGCTAGCCAAGCGCTCTGTCACTCAGCCCCAGTCTTAGCCCCTCCTTTCATTCTTACAATGCTTTTTCTGAAATAGAAGTTTTTAAAATTTTAATGTAGTCCAACTTATTAACTTTTTATCATTCATTGTATTTTTTTGTTTCATATCTAAGAGCTCTTGTCTAATTCAATGGCACTAAACTTTTTCTTCTGTGTTTTCTTCTAGGGTTTTTATAGTTTTAGATTTCCCACTTAAGTCTATAATCAAATTTCACTTAATTTTTGTATATGGGATAAAGTATGGATTGAAGCTCATTTTTCCCCATATGGCCATTTGATTGTTCCAGCCCAATTCATTAAAACAATTCATCAGAAACTATATATCCTTTCTAATTGCCTTTGGATCTTTTCCAAAAAGCTTTGTGTGTGTGTGTGTGTGTGTGTGTGCCCATGTGCGTGATCATGCACTTTCTCTGTCTTGATGTCAATAGCAGATTATCTTGATGACTCTTGTTTTATAAGTCTTAAAATCGGCCAATTTAGTGGCACACAACAGTAATCCCAGAGACCCAGTAGGCTGAGGCAGGAGGAGTGCCAGTTTGAGGTCAGCCTCAGTAACTTAGTGAGATCCTGTCACAAAATAAAAAACAAAAAGGACTGGGAATGTAGCTCAGTATAGCTCAGTGGTAAAGTGCCCCTGGGTTCAATCCCCAGTGTTGGGGGGGGGAAAAAAAGAATTCTTGAAATCAAGTATCAGCCCTCCAACTTTGTTATGCTCTTTCAAAGTTGTTCTGGCTATTCCAAGTCTTACATCTTTTCAGAATTTTTAGACAACTTGTCAGTTTCTACAGTCTTCTCTTCTGTAAAGGCAAGATAGTAATATAGCATATTAATGAAATACCCAAGGTGCTGAGTTCATTCTGCCTAGGCTCAATCCCTAGCTTTTCTTCTGCATAGCCGTTTAACTTTGGGCAAGTTATCTTATCTGCAACTCTGTTTCTCATTCAGAAAGCTGAGATAATCAGAGTGCCAATCTCATGGGGTTGTGATGGGGCTTAAAGGAGATAATGCAGAAAATGCTGAGAGACTGAAAACACAGACAATGGCCTGACCTATAGGACAACAGATCTCTAACCCACAACCTCCACAGCATCCAGCCCAGGAAGCCAAAGCACAGCCTCTGTAGCAATTGGTCCAGAACAGTCAGCACTTGACCAAGACAATAAGTACCAACTTCCCCAGTTTTTGCCCCCTCTTCCAACTTGATCAAGCAGAGAAAACCTTATGTTTTTCTCCAAACTGATCACATGGACTGTCCGTTCGTTGCTAGGCCTCCTGTCTCCTTCTTTCCTAGGCCTCCAATCAGGACACATCTGAAGCCTTCCCTTTTTTCTATTACATAATGCTTTCCCATCTTCTGCCTGCCTTTGAGTCTCTGCTACACATTAGTGATGGTGACTGACTCCTGGGCTCTAGAAATCTCAGAATTAAAAGATTCTGTTTCATCTCATTTGGGTGGTCTTTTTTAATTTCCATTGCCCTAACGAGTGTATTTTCAGAGTTTAATCATTGCCCAATACACTTTATAAAAGAAGTAGAAGTATTTATCAAGTTAAATTTTACTTTACAGAATCTCAATATATAAAATAGATAAAAGCAGTATTTTGCCAGATGTGGTGACACAGATTTATAATACCAGCTATTCAGGAGGTTAAGGCAGGGGGATTTGTGAATTCAACCCTGAGCAACAAAGTGAGCAAAGTGAGACTTGTCTAAAAAAAAGAAAAAGTGGTATTTTAATAGTTTATTCTATTTAAGTCAGTCAATATTAATGGTGGGACTTTTATAATGATCTCAATAATATTAAATGGAGGGGCTGAGGCTGTAGCTCAGTGGTAGAGTGCTTACCTAGCATGCATGAGTCCCTGGGTTCAATTCTCAGCACCACATTAAAAAAAAAGTAAAATAAAGGCATTAAAAATATTAAATGGAGTCAAAGGACAATTGCAAGCATGACTTTTTTTTTTTCTTTTTGGTGGTGTTGAGGATTGCTGGGGATTGAACCCAGGTCCTATGCATGTGAGGCAAGCACTCTAGCAACTGAGCTTTATCCCTAGCCCCAAGCATGGTATTTTTAAAAATCCTGATTCACAACCAGGTGTGATGGCACATGCCTGTAATCCCAGCTACTTGGGAGGCTAAGGCAAGAGGATCCCAAGTTTGAGGCCAGTCTCAGCAATTTAGAGACCTTCACAGCTTATCAAGACCTTGTCTCAAAAGATAAAAAGGAATGGGGATGCAACTCAGAGGGAGTGGACCCCTGGGTGATTTAATCCTTGGTACCAAAACCAAACAGCAACAAAATAGAAAAATAAATAAACTAAAAACTCTAGGG
>NW_026000164.1:20887504-20890278 GCF_001458135.2 Marmota marmota marmota | reverse complement strand
CGTTGTAACAAGCACCCAGCTAAATCTGAAGCTGGTGTGTCACTTGGGCAGACTTTGAGGAGCAAATGAGTAACTGGTCTTTTCTGTCCCTTCTGGCTGTCACCTGTGTGATTCAGGTAGAGCTGGCCATGAGTAATGCACATTTTACTGCTCTGGAGCCCACAGAACAAAGCATTCCCAAACACCCCCATCCACTGTCCCCACCCCGCCCCCGCCATGCCCCAGGTTTCCAAACACCACAGGTGAAATTAATCACGCAGCACCCTCTGCCCTCCTGCTCCACGCCTTCTCCATATCCTGGATTGAGATAGGAGAAGCCAGAAGAGCGTTTGGCTAGGAGCCTGCCCTCCAAGGCTGAGGAAACCCAGGCCACCCCTCAGGCTCTCCGATTCCTCCCCATTCCGCGGTTGAGGCCCCGGCTTGGTGTGGACATACCGTCCTCTTGCGGCGAAAAAAGGGACTCCGCCTGGGGAGGAGAATAAACGCCGCTGCGGAAACCCGGGCATAGATCCAAAGCTCTTCCTGGATCCGAGGTGGAGGACAGGGGAGATAAAGGCATCACCAGATTCCCCCGCAGCCGGTCCTCCCACGTAAACTTGATCTCTGTTGTGTAATGTAAAAACTTATACTTTACAATTTGTTTGCACAAAGTTTATCTCATGTGATCCATTCTCTCTGCCTTTTCACATGACCTTTCTTCCTCTTCCAGAACTAGAAGGAAAAACGGAAAAATAACAACCTATGTAAATGCCTTTCTAGTATTTTGCATAAGGATAGGCCTAACCCCTCCCTTGTTCTTAGGTTCCAGGGGCCAAGATCATGACCTTGACCCCTACAGGAGCCCATTACCTTCGTTCTGCCCTGTGGTCGCAAATGGAGCTTAAACTTGGCCACGGTTTGGTCTCAAGAAGAGAAAGCAAAGTATATGATCAAAACATTACAAGCCTGGCTTTTCTTCTTTTTCTTTTCAGTATTGGAGATTGAACAAGTGCCTCACACTTGCTACCAACGCAACTATATCCCAACGCCTCCCTTTTTAAAATTTTTTTTTTGGTTATGGACTTTATTTTTATTTTTATGTGGTGCTGAGGATCGGACCCAGTGCCTCATGCATGCAAGGAGACCAACCCCTTTTTTAAAAATTTATTTTAAGACAGGTTCTGCTAAATTGCCCAGGCTGGCCTCAAACTTGAAAATTCTCCTTCCTCGGCCTCCTAAGTAACAGAGGTCATAAGCATGTGCCACCACACCTAGATAACAATTTTTTTTGTTTCAGCAACTTTTAAAAGGCATGCTGTGGGCTGGGGTTGTGGCTCAGAGGTAAGAGCTGCCCCTAGCATGCGTGAGGCACTGGGTTCGATCCTCAGCACCACACAAAGGAAAATAGAGACATAACTAAAAATAATAATAATAATAAGTTTTTGTTTTTTTTTTAAAGGTGGGTTGTGGTGGTACTCGCCTGTAATCCCAGAGGCTTGGGAGACTAAGGCAGAATCATGAGTTCAAAGCCAGCCTCAGCAATTTTTTGAGGCCCTAGGCAACTTGGTGAGACCCTGTCCGGAAAGGAAAGGAAAGGAAAGGAAAGGAAAGGAAAAAGGGAAGGGAAGGGAAGGGAAGGGAAGGGTTATAATAAAACGAGAAGAAATACAGAACCATAAATGTACAGTTCAAATAGCTTTCACAAAGTGAGCAAACCCGTGTAACCAGTATCCAGATCAAGAAACCAAACCAAACATTGCCACCATTCTCTAATGCACTCTCCTGTCTCCTCCCACTCACAATTCACTACCGGGATAACTGCTGTTTTGACTTTTAACACCTACTGTGGTTTAATGTGTCCCCCTCAAAGTTCATGTGTCCGGAATTTAATTCTCAAATTCAAATGTTAATATTAGGAGGTAGGGCCATTGGGAGGTCATTGAGATTAGATGAGCTCATGAAAGGAGAGCCACCAAGACACTAGTGACTTTATATGAAGAGAAGGAGAGACACAAACTAATGTGCTTGTTTGGTCTCACAATGTGATGCCCTCTATCATGTCATGATGCAGTAAGAAGGGCCTTATCACATGCTGAGCAGACGGCAGCACCATGTTTTTGGACTTGCCAGCCTCCAGAAGCATGAGCCAAATAACACCCACCCCACACAGTGCTGAGGATAGTACCGGGGACTCACACATTTTAGGTACTAGGCAAGCACTCCACCAATTAAACTTAGATTTTTCATAAATAACCCTGTCTCAACTTTTTTGTTATAGCAACAGAACATGAACTAAGATGATGCTGTAGGTTAATTTTTGTCTGCTTTTGAATTTCATATAGAAGGAATCAAACTATGTATTCATGTATGTAGCTTTTGCTGAATGTGAACTTAATCTTTGTTTATAGCACATAGATTGTTCTTTCTTATTGTGGTAGTGTCATGAGTGAGCATAAACCAAACATATTTGTGCCTTTCTAGAATATCAGAATTTATTAAATAACAATAAATTCCCAAGCTACATCACTTTCATTAGCTGCTGTTTACTGACTACTCATGGGTCACGCAGTAATCCTAAGGCAGGCAATCTGCACAGGTTCTTTGATTCCAATCTTAGTTACTAATATCTATAACATTTAGGTTGTGTATGTGTGTGTGTGTGTGTGTGTGTGTATATATATATATATATATATATATATATATATATATATATTTAAATATACACACATATATATAATATATATACACATATGTGTATATATATACATGTATATAAATATATAAATACATGTATA
>NW_026000164.1:20867341-20887381 GCF_001458135.2 Marmota marmota marmota | reverse complement strand
GCTTAGTTGGAGAGATTGTGTATGAGTTTGTGTGTGTGTGTGTGTGTGTGTGTGTGTGTATATATATATATATATATATATATATATATATATATATATATAAATATACACACATATATATAATATATATACACATATGTGTATATATATACATGTATATAAATATATAAATACATGTATATACAATATGTATATATATATATCAAAAAGGTCAAGATGGCCTTTTTTAGGAAGGTATTAGGTATTAGGAAGCTAGGCTGCAAGCAAAAGGCAGAGAGCAAATGAAAATGCAGAAGAATTTCTGCAGGTGGTGGATAAGATTACAAACCAGCACAAGAACTTGTTTAGGGTGCAGAGTTGTCAGAGTTTCAGAACTTATTCTAGGCCAGGGTCCAGATGGCAGGCAGTTTTGAGGTGGACCATGTCAAGTAGGAAGATTGAACTGAGCTAAAGCCTGGGGACAGAGTTGGAGACTCATTCCTTGTCAATCTCTTAATGCATTCCCCTCATGATGAATTCACCAGATGGTCTGATGACAGATCCGTGTGTGCCATAGCACCCAGTTTGAGGTTCTTCTCTTTTTATGGGTTTCAGGTGAAGGCGTTGTATCTCTTGAGATTGATAAGCTTGTGGGCCTGTTTCTTCTGATGTGGAGTTGATACACCCATGCATCCATGTGTTTCTGATTTAATTTGATAAGTGCACAGGTGGTCATTTTTATTAGCATGATTAATGTATTTATTTGTGTCTTATGGTTGTGCTAGGCAGATGGTTGTTGTTTACTTGTACAAACAAGGTATGAAGTCATTCTACCCTGACATTTGTACTAAAAATGAAGTAACTCATGACAAACTACTGCTTTACAAAATGGAGTATCTCAGAGCTGGGCACGGCCTGAAAACTGCTGTTTTATGCATCATGGAATAACTCAGAGTAGGGCACAACCTGCTGGAGAGCAGACTATTGTAGAAATTTACCACAATTTATCCATTTATTATTTAAGGTATTGGGGTATTTCCAGTTGGGGACTCTTATGAATCTCCCCCCGCCCCCCCCCCGCCTTTCTTTTTTTTTTTTTTTTTTTTTTTTGGACTGGTACTGGGGATTGAAGCCGGAGGTATTTGACCACTGAACTCCATCTCCATCCCTTTATAAATTTTATTTTGAGACAGGTGTTATAGAGAAAGGGCCTGCTGTGGAACCAAAGCAGCCACAGTGGTCCTCAGCCACTGGTTCTTGAGATCATTCTGGAAAGATTTCAGATACATCACCCGTAGTGGCAGGCATGGTGTTTGTTAGAAGAGATAGAAAAAGGGAAAAGGGGGATACTCTCAAGGGAGAGAGTGGGCACTCTCAGAGAAGAGAGAGGCAGCTTGCCTCTCCTGCCCTCCTGTTTTATTGGGGGTCCCAGGGAAGTTTCCTGAGAGTCCTGCCCAGGTCCACCTCTTGACTTTTTTTGTGGGGGTATCAGGGATTGAACTCAGGGGCACTCAACCACTAAGCCACATCCCCAGCCCTATTTTGTATTTTGCTTAGAGACAGGGTCTCACCGAGTTGCTTGGAGCCTTGCCATTGCTGAGGCGCGCTTTGAACTTGCCATCCTCCAGTCTCAGCCTCCCAAGCTGCTGGGATTATAGGCCTGCATCACAGCACCAAACCCACCTCTTGACTTTTGACTGACAGCAGGATTGCACACAGTCTTGCCCCATGAAGGGGAGATCTTACTATTATAATGACATGCCACAGATCAAAGGCAACTCTAGGTCACTTTGGCCCAAACTGAACAGTTCTAATTGGAACTTGTTATGGAAGATTTTATGGTTAGGGAGTTTTGCTTCTAATATGATAATTAGAAGCAAATAATTATCTAATATGATAATTAGATTCCTCCCTGATTTCTAGAATCTGGTCTGTGTAAAGGTCACAGACTTCTTCAGGGTAACTTGTGTTTTCCTTATCAGCATAGAGGAGCCTTTGGGCCTGAATTTCTTCTACAGATAATATAGGTTGTTTGCTAAGGAATGTAGCATATCCTATGGACTTAGGCAAGGCAGGATCACAGATAAATCGCTTTTTTAAAGAAAGCATATTGTGTGGGGGGGGGTCAGCATAGTAGGCCCAGTTTATAAAATTATCCATTAATCTCACATTACCCCCACTTATCTCTGTTTTGCTAAATTGCCCAGGCTGGCCTTGAATTTATAATCCTCAGCCTCCCTAGTCACTAGGATTACAGGTGTGCACCATTGAACCTCCTTTGAACACTCTTGTATATAGCTTTTGGGAAATGTATATAAACACTTTGGTTGGCTTTATAATTAGAAGTGGAACTCCTGGTCATAGGATTGCTCTGATACTGCCAGAGCTGGGTGCAGTGATGCATGCCTATAATCCCCAAGACAGGAAGATGGCAAGTTCACGGCCAGCCTCAGCAACTTATAGAGGCCCTAAGCAACTTAGTGAGACCCTGTCTCAAAACAAAAATAAAAACGGCTGGGAATGTGGCTCAGTGATAAATTGCTCTTGGGTTAAATCCCCAGTACCCACCCCTCCCCCACAAAAAGTAAATAAAGATACTGCCAGGCTTCTGAAGTGGTATATCAATTGACATTTCCATCCACAGTGTATTTATGGTTTTATGTTGACAACAATCCATGTTATTTTTCATTTTAGTCATCCTAGTAGGTGGATAATGGCGTGTAGTTTTAATTTGCATTTTCCTGATGACTAAAGCACCATTTTGTGAGTTTATCATCCATTTGGCTTGGATAGCTTCAAGTGCCTATTCAAGGCTTTTAAGCAAACAAGTTTAGGCCAAAATTTACCCAGGGAGAATGATAAGAGCATTGTTAAGTACTCAGTTTAATCCCAGTTAAGCAAGTTCTATTCACAGTCTACTTGAGAGAGTCCCTCTACTGGTACATATACTGATCTACATGATCTCCTTTAGTTAACACAACATTCACTCCAAAAAGTAGGTAGGGGTTTTGCTTGTTCTACAGAGGAAGGTATAGTCTTAGGGTTAACAGGGGCTACAGGATATAAAGAGGCAGAATGAAAGCTAAGGCAGAGAGTTGATACAAATGCAAGGTGGCACTGCAGAGGGTCAAATAAAATTAGTGACCCGGGCACAGTGACTCATGCCTATAATCCCAGCCACTCAGGAGGCTGAGACAGGAAGATCGCTAGTTCAAGCCCAGCCTCAGCAAAAGGGAGGCACTAAGCAACTCAGTGTCTCCAAATAAAATACAGAATAGGACTGGGGATGTGGCTCAGTGGTCCAGTGTCCCTGAGCTAAATCTCTGGTACCCCCAAAATAAATAAGAATAGTGAATCCAAAGAGAGTGTTATAGCCCACACCTATAATCCCAGCTTCTCTGGAGGCTGAGATAGGAGAGTCACAAATTCAAGGCCAGACTGGGAAATTTAGAGAGACCCTGTCTTAAAATTAAAAAGAATTTGGGTATAGCTCCATGTTAGAGTGCTTGCCAAGCATGCATGAAGCCCTGGGTTTAAGCTCCAGCACCCAAGGGAGACAAAAAAGATTAACAACCCATCCACTGAACTGTTTTGAGATGTGGAATTTAGCAGTTCAAGGTGCAAAGCTGTCCACAGCACAGGTCCTGAAAGCAGGCAGTTTCAGGGATGCCTCAAGCAGGGAGACGGAGCTGAGCTAAAGCCTCAGGTTAGAGAGTTCCCTGCCTCAGCCTCATGAAGAGTTCACCAACTGGGTGACAGCATGATGGGTTGGTATGGCCACCATACCACCACCATCTCAGATTCATCCTTTTATGTGTTTCAAGTGAGGGGGTTGTGCCATTCCTTGGTCTAGTGTGCTTGATATGCTCCCAGTCCTGGTTTCTCTGATATGGGCATGATATGCCCATGCCTCCATGTGACTCTAATTTAATTCCGTAAGTTCACAGGTGATAATTTTTATTAGCACATTTTACTTTTTTATCAGTTTGTGCCTTATGATTTTGCTATGCAGCTAGGGGTTATTCTTTTCAATAAATTCTGTTTCTCTAACATCTGGTGGTTACATATTCCTCAGACAAGTTCCAAGTTATTCTGCCTTAGCACTTACACTTCAAAAAGGAGTAGCTCAGGGCAAGCTGCTTACAAAATGGAGTAACTCAGGGCAGGGCACAGCCTGAAAGCTGCTGTTCTATATAAAATGGAATAACTCAGCAGGGCACAGCCTGCTATCCACACTGTGGAGACATTCCAGAGTGAACAGGATATAACAGGGACTTAGAGAAGCTGCTTTTGCTAAAAGCAGTGACTTTTCATTTAATCCTATAGATTCCTGATGGGTAAATAAAATCAGGATAAATCTTGACATCTCCGACTTCATTTTGTATATGTCTCCTTTGTTATCTTGAACTTTGAGTCATGTCGATGCTCTGCTCTGTGGTCATGTTAATCTTTTAAAGAGTGTTCATCTAAAAACTAGTAATAAAGGTTTATTAGCCCTAAATTTTCCTAGCCTACAGAGTCCCCTTTCAGGACTGAGACATGATTTTCAGGGATATTTGAATTTTTTCAGATCCCTGAAGTGGCACCTAGAAGTCTTCAGTTATTGCCCTATACCTTCCAAGAAATCACT
Source organism: Marmota marmota marmota (assembly GCF_001458135.2). Taxonomy (NCBI): domain Eukaryota; kingdom Metazoa; phylum Chordata; class Mammalia; order Rodentia; family Sciuridae; genus Marmota; species Marmota marmota. Next base: position 20,882,772 of record NW_026000164.1, on the reverse strand, counting down.
CCTTGAAGTGACCACTCCCTCCCCCGCAAGCAGGAGCAATCATCTCATGAGAACTGAATTGTCCCCTTCTAGGATTACAGGTCTGTTTAATAAACATACTGAGCAGCAAGTGGAAATCCCACCCTGGCCAAGGGATAAATACTTCTCTGGAGCCACTTTGCAGAACCAGAACTGAAATCATATTTGACCAGATCACAGTTTGACCAAGACTGTTAAACTGTGCATACTTCTTGCCCCCTCCCCCAATTCTTCCTCTGTTTAAACCCAAAGCTCCTGCCAAGATTGCTGAGACAGGATTGAGATGTTGAATCTCATTTTGCCTCCAAAATGGCTGTATTGATTAAAGCTCTTTTCCTGATTTTCATCATTACCTTTTCTATTTGTTTTTTTTTTGGGCAAGTGGCTGGATCTGGTTTGTTGGGATACCCAGAGTCAAGCCTCTGACCTAAGACTCTGATAACAAGGACATAGGACAATTCTTCATTTTGTAGGAATGTGGCATTCATTGCAAACTAATTTAGCAACCCTCGTCCTATGCCTTCGAAATAACAAACGTGTCTTCCAATCATTGTAAAAACCCAAAACTCATTGGAGTAGTGCTACTCCTGCTAATAGTACTGCACCACATGCGTCATAGAGCAGAGTCCCTGGCTGAAATGTGGAATGCAACCAAAATGCTGAGCTTTGAACTAGAAAAGACCTGGGTTTCGTACTTAGCCTTGTCACCATCCGTGAGACCCTGAGCAAGTCACTGAAGCCTATCTCTGAGCCTCCAGGTCCCTAGCTATGAGGTTGGTCTCTGCATTAGCAATAGCAGCAGTTACTACATCTCAGTGGGTAGTGGCAAGCTGTAAGGAGTCCCCATCCCTCACAGTTCATGGCTCAGGCCCTTAGCCCCTGCACGATCCTACTTTGCCCCATGTTGGCAGTAGTTTGCCAGGTTGACCAGTTAGTTACTCCTGCACATGGTTCTTTTGACCTTTCCATTCCCTAGTGATAAATATGCTCAGTAGCAGATAGCATGGAACATATTAATATAAACTATCAGAAAAGAAATGTCAAAATGCATATCTATTGCCTAGTCAAAAATACTTCTTAAGGCCTTAGCAACTGAAAAACATAATACATTACTTGATGCTTTCTCAAATCCAAATGCAGTACTTCATCATGACCAAAATCCTGGTAATTATAAAACCTTCCCATTGGATCCTAGCTATAAGCCTTGCTAGTATATGCCTTTTTGAAATTTGTGATAATTGACTGCTTGAAAAATAGAAATCAAATTAGTGAGCAATGTCAAAGTGGATTCAAAATTATGACTAGAGCTCACATTTAAAACCATAAGAATGCAGAATATGAATATAACATTGTCAAAGTATAGTGTTTTAAGTTAATAGCATGAACTTATGCAAATTAACTTGCATCAAAATTTCTAATTAAATTCATTAATTAATAGAGGAATCAAAAGATATTAAATCAATTCAACAAGAATATAACTTATGAAGACTTACATTCTCCATTGAACAAAATTTTATTTACTTTTTGTGGTGCTGGGGCTCAAGCCCAGGACCTCACACATGGTCAAACTATTTTTTTAAAAATATTTTTTGTAGATGGACACAATATCTTTATTTATTATTTATTATGTGGTGCTGACTATTTTTAATGATCTATAAACAGAAATAATTTGCATTACTAAGGACAAGAAGCATTTACATTGCTATTGATTTTTTTAATATTTATTTTTTAGTTGTAGTTGGACACAATATCTTTCTTTCCTTCTTTCTTTATTTTCATGTGGTGCTGAGGATCAAACCCAGGGCCTCGCACGTGCTAGGCGGGTGCTCTACCGCTGAGCCACAACCCCAGCCCCAATATTGCTATTGATTTTCTATAATTTAATCTCTACCTCTACAGGTTGTAAAACAATCTGGTATCAGTTTCCTATTGATGTTGTAACTAATTACCACAAACTCAGTAGCTTAAAACAATACAAATTTATTACCTGATATTTCATTTGGAATCGCTTATAACTGGAGGTCAGAAGTCCAAAACGAGTTCGCTAAAATCCTTGTATAGCATGTCTGTTTGTTCCAGAGGCACTAAAGAAGAATGCATTTGTTTTCTTTTTTTTTTTAGGGATTTTTTTTTTAATATTTATTGTTTAGTTATTGGCAGACACAACATCTTCGTTTGTATGTGGTGCTGAGGATCGAACCCGGGCCGCACGCATGCCAGTCGAGCGCGCTACCGCTTGAGCCACATCCCCAGCCCGCATTTGTTTTCTTCATCTTCTACGGGCCACCTGCATTCCTTGGCCCAGGGCTCCATTCTTCCATCTTCAAAGCTAGTAATGATGGGTTGAGTCTTTTTAACTCAGCATCATCCCAGGTTCTCTGCTTTCATTGTCACATCTCCTTCTCTAATTCTCTTGCTTCCTTATTCCATTTATAAGGACCCTCATGATGGCATTGGGCCCCCCTGGATAATCTGGGATCACCTCCCATGTCTAGATAGAGAGATTTTCATCAAGAGTGCAAACTCCTATAGATTCCAAAACTCCCTGGAAAGTCCATGAGAGTATACCCTGCAATTCACTGAAACAAAACCCGATAATCCATTTTGCTCTTTTCTGGGTCTTGGACAATCTTTCCCAACAATGCCAAGATTCATGAAAAGATGATTATGCAAAACAAGATAAGGTGGGCCGTAGGCCCCAGGACTATGTGAACCACCATCCACCTAAGCAAGGAAGCAGCTGTCCCTTTAATCAGGGCATGGTTATTTTGTCCCTATCCAACCAACTTGGCTTATTTCCTCTGGCCTCAGAATGCATTTGAGTTTTCCACCCCTGGTTACTGATTGACCAAATTCCCTCACCTCTATCCTGGAGGGATGGGAACAGGGCCAAAGCATAATATGGTCCATAAACTAGGACGGAGATGAAGACAAAAAGGGAAAAAGAAACAAACAGAAAAAGCCAAACCTTAAGTACTTTATAATTTTGTGTAGACCTGACATTGTCCCAGGGCTGGTGCATGCAGCAAAGCAATAAAGTGGAGTGGAGATGTCTCTCCATGCTGCCCTCTTCTCCAAACCCATGTGGCTCTCATGTAATAAGAGGGAGCCAAGAGCTTCCTTATCACAAGTCCGATATGGTTTCATGCTGCTATTAACTAAATTGCCACAGTGAAAAGGGAAGTAATTGACCCCATTCCCCCACCCTTGTACCAGGGATTGAACCTAGGGGCACTTAACCACTGAGCCACAGCCCCAGCCCTTTTTTATATTTTATTTAGAGATAGGGTCTCCCTGAGTTGCTTAGGGCCTCACTAAGTTGCTGAGGCTGGCCTTGAACTCTCAATCCTCCTGCTCAGCCTCTAGATCCACTGGAAATACAGGCGTGTACCACTGCTCCCAGCTTGATGACCCACTTTTAAGATGATAATTTCTAAACTATACCTGCAGTTACTCATCTCTCCTGAGCAAATCCACTTAAACAAATGACAGTTAACCAAGACATAATGAGGAACTGTATGATGGAGACCAGAAGGTCACTTATGTCAAAGCCAAACTCATTCCTTCTCCGAGCAAACCCTGGTGGAACCTCTGCTGGCCACAAGGCAAGGGTCAAGGAAATATAAATAAATCCATAGTCCTGTCTCCCAGAGTTTCCAGTCCAGAGTGAAGAGGTCAGAGTGAAGTCACATATCTAAAAGCAAAAAGAGGGAGGAAGAGAATTTCAGAGTAAAGGGAAACAGTAGAGAAGGCACATAAATGTGGACTCAGAGGGTGAGTTCTTGGTTGGAACTTCAGGTGAAATGACGGGTCTGGAGCTAAGAGTAAACAGAACAAAACCAGGGGAGGTGAGAGTGCAGACAGGCATATTACATGTGCCTTCAGTCTGGAAACACACTTAGTTCTTCATTTGGTAAGTATTTATTGAGTACTCCCTATGCACCCAAAGTCCAAGTAAGTACATCCAACAAGAACAAAACTGTAAGAAATGGCTCTACCTCAATAAATCATAGTCTAAAGAGGGGAAAGAGTCGTGCAAATAAATATTTCCATTACAGCAAGAGAAGGGCAAAATAAGGTATGCTTAGGCACTGGAAAAAGAGACCCAGGAACTCTGACCACAGGAATAGGAAGAGAAAGCAAGGTCCCTTAGAAGGTTTTTGCAAAGTGGCTCGAGAGGCAGAGGCAGGAGGATTGGAAGTTCAAAGCCAGCCTCAGCAACTTAGCGAAGCCCTAAGCAACTTATTGGGACCCTGTCTCAAAATAAAACACAGAAATTGCTGGGGAATGTGGCTCAGTGATTAAGGGCCTCTCAGTTTAATCCCTGGTACAAAAAAAGAAAGTTTTGCAAGGGTGCCTGTAATTAGTAACACACCTGTGTGTGTTAGAAACAGAAGATAAGAGGAATTTGGGAATGACAACTCATAGTCCACTCCAAAGGTCTATACTTATACTCTAAAGGCACAAAACTCATAATGTCCTACCCAGTTGGGTCATTGGTGGCTCAGTCCCCATTACATCAAGACAATCTGAGTCTGATTGAAATCCTGCAGATTCATTTCTTCCCTTCCATTTGATTCACTTGCCTCCCCACATTACATGCATTGGACTGGTTTCTCTCTGCCCTGCAGCTCTGCAATTTAGTCCAGGATCTGGTCTCTCCCAACTTTTGACCTTGGATTCACTGTCTGGTTACAGCTTTTAAATTGCTGATTCTATGAAAGGCCTTAGGGTCACATCAATTGCTTCTGCCGGTTACTCAGTAACTAACTCTGAGATTCCCAGTCAGGCGAGAAGGAAAAGCTTACGGGCACTCTGCATTCGCCTTGCTTGGCTAACTTGGCATTGTAAAGACAGTCTCTCCTTCCAGAGGTGAATTCCAGCATTTATAGCCTTCACTGCCAACTGTTCTAAGCTCACCAGTGAGCTCCATTCTCTCCATTCCCAGGGCTTGCCAAATCCAGGTGTCTCCCTCCAACCCCAACACTGAACCAAAGATTACAAACTGGAATTTCATATTATCTACCTTGCCTGCATAATATAATCCAAGCCTTATCTTTTTGGAGCAAGAAAAATCAAAGAACATTTTCTGTTTTCCTGCCCTACTGGGAAATTCTGAAATGGCTTGTGCCCCTCATGTGGCCTGAAAAACCCTGCACTGAATCTACTCTGTTGGGGGCTAGGGTTGTGGCTCAGTGGTAGAGTGCTTGTCTAGGCACTGTGTGTAAGGCACTGGGTTTGATCCTCAACACAGCATATAAATAAATAAAATAAAGTTCTGCTGACAACTAAAAAAAAAGATTTTTTTTAAAAATCCACTTTGTTGGGCTGGGGTTGTGGCTCAGTGGTAGAGCACTCGCCTAGCACATGCCAGGCCCTGGGTCGATCCTCAGTGCCACATAAAAATAAATAAATACAGTAAAGGTATAAAAATTATATAGATAAAAAAAATGCACTTTGCTGGATTCCCTGGGGACCACTAGGAATTGAAAGGAAGGAAGGAAGGAAGGAAGGAAGGAAGGAAGGAAGGAAGGAAGGAAGGANAAAGAAAGAAAGAAAGAAAGAAAGAAAGAAAGAAAGAAAGAAAGAAAGAAAGAAAGAAAGAAAGAAAGAAAGAAAGAAAGAAAGAAAGAAAGAAAGAAAGAAAGAAAGAAAGAAAGAAAGAAAGAAAGAAAGAAAGAAAGAAAGAAAGAAAGAAAGAAAGAAAGAAAGAAAGAAAGAAAGAAAGAAAGAAAGAAAGAAAGAAAGAAAGAAAGAAAGAAAGAAAGAAAGAAAGAAAGAAAGAAAGAAAGAAAGAAAGAAAGAAAGAAAGAAAGAAAGAAAGAAAGAAAGAAAGAAAGAAAGAAAGAAAGAAAGAAAGAAAGAAAGAAAGAAAGAAAGAAAGAAAGAAAGAAAGAAAGAAAGAAAGAAAGAAAGAAAGAAAGAAAGAAAGAAAGAAAGAAAGAAAGAAAGAAAGAAAGAAAGAAAGAAAGAAAGAAAGAAAGAAAGAAAGAAAGAAAGAAAGAAAGAAAGAAAGAAAGAAAGAAAGAAAGAAAGAAAGAAAGAAAGAAAGAAAGAAAGAAAGAAAGAAAGAAAGAAAGAAAGAAAGAAAGAAAGAAAGAAAGAAAGAAAGAAAGAAAGAAAGAAAGAAAGAAAGAAAGAAAGAAAGAAAGAAAGAAAGAAAGAAAGAAAGAAAGAAAGAAAGAAAGAAAGAAAGAAAGAAAGAAAGAAAGAAAGAAAGAAAGAAAGAAAGAAAGAAAGAAAGAAAGAAAGAAAGAAAGAAAGAAAGAAAGAAAGAAAGAAAGAAAGAAAGAAAGAAAGAAAGAAAGAAAGAAAGAAAGAAAGAAAGAAAGAAAGAAAGAAAGAAAGAAAGAAAGAAAGAAAGAAAGAAAGAAAGAAAGAAAGAAAGAAAGAAAGAAAGAAAGAAAGAAAGAAAGAAAGAAAGAAAGAAAGAAAGAAAGAAAGAAAGAAAGAAAGAAAGAAAGAAAGAAAGAAAGAAAGAAAGAAAGAAAGAAAGAAAGAAAGAAAGAAAGAAAGAAAGAAAGAAAGAAAGAAAGAAAGAAAGAAAGAAAGAAAGAAAGAAAGAAAGAAAGAAAGAAAGAAAGAAAGAAAGAAAGAAAGAAAGAAAGAAAGAAAGAAAGAAAGAAAGAAAGAAAGAAAGAAAGAAAGAAAGAAAGAAAGAAAGAAAGAAAGAAAGAAAGAAAGAAAGAAAGAAAGAAAGAAAGAAAGAAAGAAAGAAAGAAAGAAAGAAAGAAAGAAAGAAAGAAAGAAAGAAAGAAAGAAAGAAAGAAAGAAAGAAAGAAAGAAAGAAAGAAAGAAAGAAAGAAAGAAAGAAAGAAAGAAAGAAAGAAAGAAAGAAAGAAAGAAAGAAAGAAAGAAAGAAAGAAAGAAAGAAAGAAAGAAAGAAAGAAAGAAAGAAAGAAAGAAAGAAAGAAAGAAAGAAAGAAAGAAAGAAAGAAAGAAAGAAAGAAAGAAAGAAAGAAAGAAAGAAAGAAAGAAAGAAAGAAAGAAAGAAAGAAAGAAAGAAAGAAAGAAAGAAAGAAAGAAAGAAAGAAAGAAAGAAAGAAAGAAAGAAAGAAAGAAAGAAAGAAAGAAAGAAAGAAAGAAAGAAAGAAAGAAAGAAAGAAAGAAAGAAAGAAAGAAAGAAAGAAAGAAAGAAAGAAAGAAAGAAAGAAAGAAAGAAAGAAAGAAAGAAAGAAAGAAAGAAAGAAAGAAAGAAAGAAAGAAAGAAAGAAAGAAAGAAAGAAAGAAAGAAAGAAAGAAAGAAAGAAAGAAAGAAAGAAAGAAAGAAAGAAAGAAAGAAAGAAAGAAAGAAAGAAAGAAAGAAAGAAAGAAAGAAAGAAAGAAAGGAAGGAAGGCAAGGAAGGAGGGAGGGAGGGGACCCTGACAGGCATCAGCCATCTGCTGCTTCAGTTAAGGAAGGATGACTGAGGTTTTCTTTCATGAAATTCTGCACCCTGGCTCTGGAGTTAACTTTTGTTCAAATTTCCAGAAAGAATTGAGTATCATAACAATTCAAGGTCTTGGGGCAATACCTGGGACCTCAGGTGGCAATACACTTCTCAGCTACCTGCCACTTGTCAGCTCTGCTTACAGTCCTCATAATTGGGTGCAGGACCACCTCCAACCTCCTGATCACTCCTCACTTTCTAATCTGTGCCTTTATCTGACCAGCCCAGGCCACTGTCCAAACACAGGTGTTTTGAAGGGTAAATAACTCTTATGTCTTCCATCAGCCTCATGCTTACTGCTGCTATATGATGTCCAGCACCTGGCAAAGCTCTGAGTAGGCCATTTATGAACAGGATCTATTTTCATTATCCTTATGCTATAAGTGTGTCCTAAATATAGTGTTTTCAGTTCTGAAAACTGTTGTTGTTGTTGTTATTTTCAGTGCTGGGGATGAAACCCAGGGCCTAGAACCTGCTAGGCAGGCACTTAACCTCTGAGCCTGAGTCCTAGCCCAGAAAATAGTTTTTCTTCCAATTGTCAGTCAGATACTTCTACCTAATGCTTTGCCATGACCTCATTCAACATAATTAAAACTGAACTCATTCCCTCCAAATCAGGTTTTCCCTTCAGCTTCTCTATTTTTGTTTCCAATCTCTAAGATTTAGGAACTAAAAAATCCAAGAATCATACCTCCAAATCTTCCTTAACCAGCATTTCTCAAATTTAATCAGTTACCTGATACTTCAGTTCTTTTTTAATGCTTCCCAAGCCCAGAAGTTCTCAACCCCAGTTGTACATTGTTGTTGTTATCATTACTAAGATGCTGGGAGTCAAAACCAGGACCTTACACATGCTAAGCAAATGTCTACCACTGAGATATACCCACAGTCCTTATACATTAGAATTATTAGAGGAATAATTTTTTTTTATTCAAGCTATTTAATTGACCTTCTAAAGTGGTTTCCATGCCTGCAGTAACCTCTTCTTTAAATATATCCCAAATATTCTATATTTTAAAATATGGAACACTTCATGAATTTGCATGTTATCCTTGCTCAGGGGCCATGCTAATAATCTTCTCTGTATGGTAGATGAACAATTTTTTGTTTATTTATTTTTATGTGGTGCTGAGGATCGAACCCAGTGCCTCATGCTCTTCTGCTGAGCCCCAGCCCTAGAGGAACAATTTTTAAATACAGATGTGGATCATGCCACTTTGTACAGATGTGCAGATTATTCAGTGCACAGGGCAAATGGGTAGTTGATTCAACTCATGTTCTGCTAGAGCCATTGGCTCTGGAGCTGCATTTGATGGGAGGAAGGGCTACCTTTTTAAACTCTCACAACAGCACTCTTTGGGCTAAGAAAGTCCTGCCCATCCTTCTAAAATTCTTCAGACCTAGGCATTTACATTTTAAATAGTTCCAGTGAAATACATAAGCTTTACTGCCAAGTAGCTGTGTTCTCTCTTTTTTTGTGATATTATCAGTATGCATATTACTTCTATGTATTTCACAAATCCAACATACACATATCCAAATTATAACATATAGTGTTATAATGATTACTTTTAAGAAAGCTGAGAGAAAGAGAGCAGGTGTATATATTTATAGAGCTTGTTATAATAACCTTATTATTTACTCTCTTGTTTCTCTCTATTTCTTCCCATGGATCTGAGTTACCATCTGGTCTCATTTCTTTACTCAAATACAGGTTTGCTCTCACCTGCTTCTTTTGTGCTATTATTGTCCAATGTATTACATTTTTACCCAGTATAGGACCAACAATACAATTTTATACATATTATTTTATGCAATTGTTTTTTTAACAATACATAACTCAGTACCATAAAATTCACCCTTTGATGACAATTTATTACCAACAATGAGCACTTTTTTATGTGCTTCCTGGCACATGCCATTGGAGAAATGTTTATTCAGTTCCTTTTTCTATTTTTAAATTGGGTTATTTGTCTTCTTGTTTTTGCGTTATAGGAATTCTTAAATATATTCTTCTACAAGTCCTTTATTGATATATGATTTGCAAGTATTTTCTTCTATTCTATGGGTTGTCTTTTCACTTTTTTGATGGTGTTCTTTAAAGCACAATAGCATTAATTTTGATAACTCCAATTTCTCTGTTTTCTTTTGTTGCTTTTTGCTTTTGGTGTCATATTTAAGAAAACATTGCCTTATCCAAAGTCGTAAAGACTAACTCCTATGTTTGCTTATAAGAGTTCTGACATTTCAATGCTTACGTTTGGGTCTTGGATCCATCTGGAGTTCATTTTTGTATGTGATGTGAGGTAGGGGTCCCACTTCATTTTTTTCTCACATAGGTAGTTGTCTTAGCACTCTTTGTTGAAAAGGCTATTCTTTCCCCTATTGAATGGTTTTGGTACTTGTGCTTGTTTCCTAAGGTTGCTATAATAAATTACCACATTCTGGGTGGTTTAAAACTGCAGAATTTTTTCTTTCTCACATTTCATGAGGCCAGAAGCCCCAGGTCAAGGTATCAGCCAGGCTGATTCCTTGTGGAGACCCCTCTCCCAGTTTCTGGTAGCTGCTGGCAATCCTTAGTGTTCCTGGCTTGTAGATGATCACTGCAGTATCTGATTTTATTGTCACATTCTCCCTGTGTACCTGTGTCTGCTGTGTCTCTATGTCGCCTCCTTCTTTTTTGGGGACGGGGAGGGGTAATAGAGGTTGAACCTGGGGCACTTTACCTCTAAGCTACATCACCAGTACTTTTTATTTTATTATTATTTTTTTTAATTTTGAGACAGGGTCTCACTAAATTGCTGAGGTTGGCTTCCAAGTGCTCCACCTACCTCAGCCTCCCTAGTTACTGCGATTCCAGGCAAGCACCACTGTGCCCAGATCCTTCTTGTTATAAGGACTCCAGTCAGTGGATTTAGGAGCCATCATAATCTTATGTCTTTTTTTTTCTTGTTTGGTACTAGGGATTAAATCCAGGGGCACTTTGCCACTGAGCCACATCACCAGTCCTTTTTATTTTTTATTTTGAAACAAGTTCTCACTAAGTTGCTGAGGCTTGCCTCAAACTTGTAGTCCTCATGATTCAGTTACCCAAGTTTCTAGAAGTTGACAGGTGTGTGCCACCACACTTGGTTTATGTCTTCATCTTAATGAATTATATCTTCAAAGGCCCTGGCTCTAAATAATGCCATATTCTGGGGGCCCACTTAGGCATGAATTTTGAAGTTATAACAGAACTAGAAGCTGCATTTGCTAAAAGCACTGACTCTTAATTTGGACCTGCAGATGCCCATTGAGTAACTAAATGCAGGATCGAAGATCAGCATCTCTACTTTCATTTTGTGCCTGTTGCCTTTATTACCTTAAACTTTGGGTTGTCTAGGTCCACAAGTAGGCATAGTAATACAAGTTTCAGTAGGCCTAAATTACCCCCCTCAAGACTAAGGACACCAAGATAAGAGTAACTAAGGTATTTTCAAGGTTTTAAGGGACATTCAACGGCCAGCTTGTACAACATCCTGTTCTAGAACCCTGGGTGGTGCCTGGAAGTTTCCAGTCTTTGCCTTACACTTTCCAGGAACTGCAGAACCTTGCAGATAGATCACCCATGGTGAGGCTGCCCCCACCTAAAAAGAGCAATCATTTCCTGGGACCCAAGTTGTCCCCTTCCAGGATCACAGGTCTGATAACTATACACCCCACATCCAAATGCAAAGCAAATGCAAATTGCCCCCTCAAAAAATAAGGATTTCTCCTGGAGTCACTTGGCAGAAGTGATCGATTATATCACAGTTTGACCAAGACTGTTTAATTGTGCATGCTCTTGTCCCCTGTCCCAGTTCTTACTCTATTTCAACCTAAAGAGCATGTTAGAATCCTGAAGATAAGGCTGAGACCCTCAGACTCACTTTGCCTTCTCAATATAAACATATTGATTTAAAGTTCCTTTCTTGCTTTTCACCATTATTTTCCTTTGTTTTTTGGGGTGAGTTGCCAGACCTGATTTATTGGGACCCCCAGAGTCAGGTTTCTGGTCTAGGACTCTAGTAACAGATTCAGCCCAACACAATCTGCCTTTTGTTTCCCCAAATTTATGTCTATCCCATGCACAAAATATATTCAACTCCATTCCCAAATCCTCAAAGTCTCAACCCATTTCAGCATTAACTTAAATCCCAAATCTTCTCTCAGTATCAAATCAAAATTTTCCAAATCTTATTATTAAATTATGTTAACAGTTATGACTGAGACTCTGAGTTTTGTCCATCCCAGGGAAAAATTTGCAGCTCAAGGAGTTTACTTTCTTGTCCCTTGTCTAGCCAGGACCTAGTAACTTGGAGCTTCCCTCTCTGATCACTCAGGATAGAGCAGAGCCTTGGGCAAGTCCTCAATCTTCCCAATTTTCAGGGATGAGTGTGATTTTACTTTCAATCCTGTCTTCCTCAGAGTTATCCTTGTTCAGAATACTTTATTGTTGAGCTGCTGTTTGGTCAGAGGTTCTGTTTGAGGCCTTTGTGCCAATGAGGCATATTGGTCCTTCTGTCCTGTGTTAATAATTTTGTGTGTGGCTTACCGGATGTTTTCAATACCATGCCATGCAGCCAGGCCTGTGCACACAACCTTCCTGACTTGAATGTGATGTCAGGAAGGCTCTTCCTTCTATTTCCTGGGTTCTCTGTTCCATTTCTAGCTGTTCTGCCCTTTTGCTGCATGGTAGAGTTCCCAGCCTTCTTTAATTGCTCTACATCAAGTCTCTGTTGTTTTCCAAGACACCCTTAGGCAGTTCTCCAGGCTCTGTTCCAGGGTAGTCTGTGTCCCCAGAGATCTAAAGCTTTTGTCTTTATGGGCTGCCAATCCTCCTGGCAGAACCCTTGTGCCTCTGCATTAGCACTGGGGAGGTCCTCTGTTTCTGGGGTGACACCCAGCTCGGTGAATGGGCAGTAGGGGAGGAAGGTGGAAACCAGTGATTTCTGCTTGCCTCCCCCTCCCCAGGTATAGGACCTCTACTCTATAAATTAGATGGAAGGAGGAAGGCAGAGTGAAGGGGCCCCAGCCCTCTCAGTCCGCAATGACTGGAAGAAGGGGTTAGGAAACAGATCATGGCTTAAATGTCATAGACTTGTTGTTCTTACCAAGATTTGGATTATCTTGGATAATATTTCTTTGTTTTCTCTATGCTCTTAGAAAAATTTCCAAAGATTTTATATGATTGTATTTTGTTTTATTTTATCAATTTTGCCAGTTGACTTGTTGTTTTGCTGGGAAGAGGATCTATCTGACTGTTTCCTCTGCTGTTCTGGAAGTCCCACCTTTGATACACTGCATTTAGAACAGTGTCTGTCACAGTGAGTGCTCAACTGTGCTCTACTTTTGTTTCTGTCTTAAGATGAAGAGGTTTCTATCTCCTCAATGAAAACTTCCTTAAGTGCACAGCCTGTGACCGCAAGATGGCCTCTGAACGCAGTAGCACGTACTACATTCTCCTTTGTCTGGTTATCTACCTTCTGGGCATTGGGGCTGGACTATGAGATGCTTTTATGATTTTTTTTAATATTCCCAACATACCTGATAACCTGTAAATATTTGTTAAATGATGTGAAACACAAAGCATTATTAATAATAGAGGGAGTGGGGGCTGGGGTTGTGGCTCAGTGGTAGAGCGCTTGCCTACTACCAGTGAGGCACTGGGTTCAATCCTCAGACCACATAAAAATAAAAATATAGGCCAGGTACAGTGGCTTATTTCTGTAATCTCAGCTGTTCAGGAGACTGAGACAGGAGAATCGATAGTTCAAAGGCAGCCTCAACCAAGGCGAGGCGTTTAGCAACTCATTGAGACCCTGTCTCTAAATACAAAATAGGGCTGAGGATATGGTTCAGTGGTCGAGTGGCCCTGAGTTCAATCCCTAGTACCCCAAAATAAATAAATAAAATAGAGTTATGTGTCCATCTACAACTAAAAAATAATAATAGAGGGAAAGTTTGCGTCGGACAACTATGCAAAAAATCTCATTGATACATCCACTCAATAAGCTATTCTTTTTTATAATAGCTTCATTGAGACAAAATTCATATACTATATAATTGGACCATTTAAAGTGTTTTAGACTAGTCACAAAGTTTCAAAGTCATCACCACAGCTTCAGAACGTTTTCATCAGCTCCCATTAGCAGTCACTCATTTCCAGTTCCCTGCCTAATCCCATTTATAGGTGGATCTACTTCTGACTCTATGAATTCGTCTTTCTAGACATTTTAGACAATGGAATTGTCTAATATGTGGTTCTTTGTGACGGGCTTCTTTTGCTTAGCTTGATGTATTTAAGGCTTCTCCAAGTTGTTGCACGTTTCAGTACTTTTTATTGCTGAGAAATATTTCATTGTATAGACCCATTTCATTAATTTGTTCATCATTTGACAGACATTTGAGTTGTTGTCCTTCTTTATTATGAGTGATGCTGCTATGGACATTCATGTCCAAGTGTTTATGTGGCTCTGTTTTCACTCCCCTTGTAGATACATCTAGGAATAGATAGAATTTCTGGGTTTGTAACTTCATATTTAGCTTTTTGAGGAACTCCCAGGCTGTTTGCCAAAGCAACTGCACCATTTAATATTTCCAGAAACAGCATATAGAGATTCCAGTTTCCCTACATGTTGTTAACACGTGTTATTATTTGTTTTTTCAAATAGCCATCCTAGTGGCTGTGAAGCTCATTTTTTAAATGTTTTATTTAGACACAGGGTTTCACTGAGCTGTGTAGGGCCTCCATAAGTTGCTGAAACTGGCTTTGAACTCAGGATTCTCCTGCCTCAACCTTCCAAAGCACTGGGATAATAGGTGTGTGCCACCACGCCTGGCTCATTATGGTTTTGATTTGCATTTCCCTGGTGGCTGATGATGTAGAACTTCTTTTTGTATGCCTGTTGAACATTTGTACATTTTTCTTAGGAGAAATATCTACAGAAATCTTCCCGATTTTTATTTGGGTTAAATTCCCCTGCCCTGGGAATTGGAACCCAGGGCCTCATGCATGCTAGACAATTGTTTTACCACTGAAGCAATTGTCATCTGCTACACCCTCCAACTAATTGTCATCTTATCACTTAGCTGTAAGAGTACTTCATGTATCTAGACACAAATCCCTTATCAGATTATAAATTTCTCCACTCTGTGGGATATCTTTTCACTTTCTTGATGGTATCTTTTGGAACTTAGAAGTTTTTAGTTTTAATGATTTTCAATTTATCTAATTTGGGGTTGCTTTATTCTTAAAAATTAGAAATAGGAAGGTTGTACAGGGAAAGAAAATAATGCTTGTCAAAAACAGGCTAATTTGGGAGCTGGGTTTGTGGCTCAGTGGTAGAGCGCTTGCCTGGCACGTGTGAGGCCCTGGGTTCAATCCTCAGCACCCACATAAAAATAAATAAAATAAAGACATTGTGTCCAACTACAAGTAAAAAGTAAATATATCTTTAAAATCTTTTTTAAAATGGGCTAATTTGAGCTGGAGATATAGCTCAGTTGGTAGAGTGCTTGTCTTGCATGCTCAAGGCCCTGGGTTCAATCCCCAGCATCACAATAAAAAAAAAATAAAAATAAAAAGGGCTAATTTGTTAGAACATGATATATATCTGATTCAAGTGAATTTTAGCAGAAAGGGAATTTATTGGTCATGAACTCTGGGGGAGTTCAAACAACTAACCCATGGAAAGCGAGCAGCATGGATCAACTTCAGAAAGAGCTAGATTCAGACTCTCTATTAGCTCTAGGGTTCTCTCTCTTCTAATTTTAGTTACATGGCCAGGTACACCCTGCCTCTGCTCTCAAGTTTTTACATCTTGAAATTCTGATACCAGGGAAGATGCTCATGTGGATCAAATTATATATACTCTCATAGAAACAGATCTGCTGTCTATTCTTGGCCCTCACAGTGCATGCCAACCCCTACCTCCATATGTGTGTGTGTGTGGGGGGGGGGGG
>NW_026000164.1:20861322-20867316 GCF_001458135.2 Marmota marmota marmota | reverse complement strand
GGGGGGGGGGGGGGTTCAGCATTAGGGATTGAACCCAGAGGTACTTTACCACTGAACTATATCCTAAACCCTTTTTAGTTTTTATTTTCAGTTGAGATCTCACTAAGTTGCCAATACTGGCCTTAAACTTGACAATCATTCTGCCTCGGCTTCCTGGATAGCTGAGATTACAGGCATGTGCCACTACACATGGCTATATATTTTTTTCTTTGGTGGTGGTAGATATTGAATCCAGGGCATGTGTATGCTAGGCAAGCACCCTAGCACTGAGTTCCACCCCCAGGCTCACTCCCTCAGTCACATATTTTATACAAAAAGCTGTTTTCTGTAAAGACATGTAAGACTTAACAGAAGTCACCAGGGAGAAGGGTGGAGAAGGAATGTTACTTTTTCTTTTGTACTTTGCATCATGTACATTAATTACTTTTGAAAAATCATAAAAAGAGGTGAACCTTTAATATTTAGAAGGAAAAGAAGCACATAGGAGAAAAGATGAGAAAATAAGAGAAAAGGGAAAAATATTCCAAATGCTAACAAGTGACAGGTGTATTAATGACAATGGAGTCACGTGTGATTGTTTTCTTTTTCAATCCTCTCCCAGCCCCACCGGTTTTTTTCCAAAGTAATATCGTTTTATGCCAAAGAAAATGTTTTTTAAAAAATGGAATTGTAGGAAAGCTGAAGAAACCCTTCAGAGATGCTTTTGGAAAGCAAAAGATAAATGAAAAAACACATACATAATCACCTCCCAAAGGCATCATTCTGGGGAAAATCTGGATCTCCATAACTCCAGTTTTGCATACAGCAGGGCTGGCCCAGACCCACTTTGCCCTTTTGGTGTTGAGCGGTAAAAGCTGCTGGCAAGCAGGTGAGTCAGAGAACTGAGTGAAGAGCCTCCTCCACGGTCCAGGTTAGTCCAAGTCTGGTTCCAGGGTTATAAACTGGGAAACACATCACCTGGAAGCCTACAGGTAATGATAAAACTCCTTTATGATTAGAGAAGTGGGGTTAGGAACAAAGGCTCCCTGGCTGCTCTGTTTATGTGGCTGATTTGCTTAGATCATGCAGCTGCAGAAATCTACTCAGCCATAGAAATAACTGCGAGGATGACTTTGGATTGTGGGGATGACCTTGACTTGGTTCACTGGTTAGAGGATTTCTTCAGGCTCAGCCCTCTCATTCCTTTTTCTCCTTCTCTCTTTTTAATAATCTCTCTTTTTTTTTCATATGTTCCCCACAATTCTTCCAGTCTCACTGATGCTCATCATTAATCTCAAAATTCCTACCTAACTGAGGATTATGGTGCTTCCCCTCTCCTGAAGACTCACTGTGGTGTTTATTATGTCACCAAATCAGTATCAGGGAGCACAAAGGGTCAAGATGACTGGGCAGAAGATGACTGAAGGGACCACATTTCTAACCAGTGATTTGAGGTGGGGACCAGGCAGAGCCAGGCAGGATGAATCGGGGACTGGAAGGGAGCTGGCTTTGTCTTCTCTCCAGTTCTAAGGCTCAGCCTGGGCTGTGGGAATAGGAAAGGAACAGTGAGCAATGGTACTGGTTTTCCAGTGGGACTCTCCTTCATGTATCTTAGAATTCCACACGTAGGAGAGAATTTACTCTTCCTCGTGTTGTCTGTTTATTCACATTATTCCTTTAGCTTGGCCATTTTATTTCAGACACCAGTGCAAACTCCTTCAGAACTGCTTATGATCATATAACAGGGACTCAGAGCAGTTGCCTTTGCTAAGAGCAGTGACTCTGTACTCAGGCCTACAGATGCCTGATGGGTAATTAAAATCAGGATAAAGCTTGGCATCTCTAATTTCATTTTGTATTTGTCTTCAGATTCCTTGTTAGCTCTGCGTATAGGCATGCTAATCATTTAAAGAGTGTTCATCTAAAAACTAAGACAAAGTTTATTAGTCCTAAATTTACCTAACCTATTTATCCCTCTTCAGGACTGAGACATGATTTGTAGAGACATTTGCTTCTCAGTGTGTATAACATCCTGTTTCAGACCCTTGGAGTGGCACCTAGAAGTCTTCAGTCTTTCTACACCTTCCAGGAAATCACCCCATGATGAGACTTCCCCCTGATTCCCAAGTGGGAATAGTTATCTCATGGGAACTGATTGTCCCTTTCTATCAGATCATAGGTCTGATAGGTAAACATACTGAGCAGGAAGTAGAAATCGCCCCCCTCAAGTGCCAAGGGCTTCTCTGGATCCACCTTGTAGGACCAAAAACTGAAATAATGTTTGACCAGATCACGGTTTGACCAATACTATTTAATTTTGCCACTCTTGTCTCCTGCCCCATTCTTCCTCTGTTTAAACTAAAGCTCCTGTCAGGACCCCAGAGACAAGGTTGAGATGCTGGATCTCACTTTGTCTTCCCTATATGCCCCACATACTTTTCTTTCTTTCCTTATTTTTTTTTTTTAGAGAGAGTGGGAGAGGGAGAGAGAGAGAGAATTTTTTAATATTTATTTTTTTTAGTTCTCTGCGGACACAACATCTTTGTTTGTATGTGGTACTGAGGATCAAACCCGGGCCGCACGCATGCCAGGCGAGCGCGCTACCGCTTGAGCCACATCCCCAGCCCTCCTTATTTTTCTTTTCTTTTCCTTTTCTTTTTTTTCCAGTACCTGGGATTGAATGGGGACATTTAACCACTGAGCCATATTCCCAGTCCTTTTTATTTTTATTTTGAGACAGGGTCTCACAAAGGCCATTCTAGTAAGGCCCCAAAGTTGTTGAGGGCTTTACTAGAATGCTGAGGTTGGCCTCAAACTTGTGATCCTCTTGCCTCAGCCTCCTGAGTCACTGGGATTAGAGGCATGCATTACCACACCTGGTCCCATATGGCTGCATTGATTAATTTTCTTTTTCTGCTTTTCACCATTAACTTTTCTATTAGATTGTTGGAACCAGCAGCCAGACCTGGTTTGTTGGGAGCCCTGGAGTCAGGCCTCTGGCCTGTGACTTTGGCAACAAGAGCTTCATGTTAACACCAGTGCAGGCCATTGAAATCCAGAGCATCTCACCATTAAAGGATGTCCCAGAGCTGGGTCTGACCTTTCTAATCCCTCCCTTCAAAGAATTAAGCTGGGGTTGGGGATGTAACTCAGTGGTAAATCACTTCCCTAGCATGTGCAAAGCCATGGGTTCCATCCAAACACCACAAAGGAAAAGAAAGTGTTAAGCTGACCTCCACATTTAGGGAGATCTGAGTCATTTCCTTATCTCAGGGACATTCTCAACTTTATTTTGAGGAATAGTGTAGGGTGAGGTGGGTGGCAGAGAATACTAGTCCTGGACCAAAATTCAGAGTTGGCAAACTACTGGAATAGAAACTTGCCCTTTGTAACATACATCTGGAAGCTCCTGGACTCAGCAGGCTGTTGCTAAATAGAATTTGGTCTTAGTTAATGGGATTCTGGTCCCTTTTTCTGATCTTGTTTTAAGCCTAGGTCTTGAATAGAGGGTGAGGAGCAGCTCTCTGTAAGAAGCCTACGGACAGTATGCAGGGGATCCGGTGACAAGCAGATCTAGGGGAGTTTTCAGAGGCTGAGATTCTGCATACCAGTGTTAAGTCCATACAGAGCTAGCAGCATCTGAGACTGGGCCAGGGCTTAAGGTGGAAGAGAAAGGACCCAGAAACAACAAAATAACATTGTGGACAGCAAGGAAACTGGAAAATGCCATGTAGCCAATTTTGTTCTGGCTACTAAAGTTGTAGATTGACTTTCTTTCCTTCCTTTGTCCTTTTCCTTCCTCTAGTCCTTCCTTCCTTCCTTTCATACTGGGATTAAACACAGGGGCTCTTTACCACTAAGCTAAATCCCCATCCCTTTTTATTTTTTATTTTTTGAGTACCAAGAATTGAACCCAGGAGCACTTAACCACTGAGCCATATCCTCAGCTCTTTTTTGTATTTTTTTTAATTAAGAGACAGGGTCTCACTGAGTTACTTAGGTCCTCAGTAAGTTGCTGAGGCTGGCTTTGTTTGTTTTTGTGGTGCTGGGGTTCAAACCCAGGGACTTGTGCATGTGAGGCAAGCTCTCTACCAACTGAGCTATATCCTCAGCCTGAGGCTTTGAACTCGAGATCCTCCTGCCTCAGCATCCCAAGCCACTGGGATTACAGGCATGCACAACCTGGCCTTGCTTTATTTTTATTTTTGAGATAGGATGTCACTAAATTGCTGAGGGTATTGCTAAGTTAGGCCTCAAACTTGTGATCCTCCTGCCTCAGCTCCCAGGTCACTGAGATTATAGCTGTGTACCACCATACCTGGCCTAAAATTGCAGATTTAAAAATTCCTAATTGTGAATAGGATGGCCCTGCTGGGTCAGGGGAAGGCCTGACTAGCCAGGCTGCCCACCAACAGCTCTGACCTCACCAGTCAACATTTTCTTGTTAATATAAGGTAATACATTAGACTTTTTCTGCTGCTATATGAAATATTGGAGGAAGAGTACTTTTTAAAGAAAAGAGGTTTAGGTAGCCAACAGTTGTAACAATTCAGGAGCATAGCACTGGCTTCTGCCTGGCTCTAGTAACAACTTTGCAGCCAAAGGCATCAAAATGGTAGAAATGTTTATAGAAGCTATCACAGGGGGAGAAGGGAAGCCAGAGAGTGGAGAGGGACCAGTTTTTCTGTTTTTATGACAACTCACTCTCATGAGAGCTTGCTCCAGAAGACCAACATTAGTCCCTTCCAAGGACAATGCCCCCATGACCTAATTAACTTTCACTAGGCCCCTCTTCATAAAAGGACCACTACCTTCCAACACTCCAACACATGAAACTTTAGGGGACACACTTAAACCATATTCAAACCACAAGAAGGACTAAGACAAAGATCCCCACCATGGGTCTGACACTGAACTCTGCAACAAGTTTATTCCTTGATTGGGATACTTTTTGTCAAACTGGATCCAACATCCCCTGTTAACGCAAATGAAAATTTGCAGTAGTGGCAGGGTGGGTAGACAAATAATAAGCCATAGCAACTATCAACTCTTTAGAATGAATTAGTTTAGAAATTAAAAAAAAAACTTCCTGAGGAGACAGGATGTACAATGTAGGGGTGGTGCTAATTTGTTAGGGTTTTTTGTTTGCTTTCTGGTTGTGTCTTTAATGGTTCTGGGGGTTGAATCCAGGGACTTGTACATTCTTGGCAAGTGCTTTACCACTAAGCTACATCCTCAGCCCTTTTTATTTTATTTTTGAGAAAGTCTTGCTATGTTGTCAAGGTTGACCTCAAACTTTTGATCTTCCTGCCTCAGCCTTCCAAGTAGCTGGGATTATAGGCATGCCACCAATGCCTGGCTAATAGGTTGTTTTAATGTTCTGTGTGATGCATGGGTTGGGGAAATAGATTGAAGGAGGATCAAGAGCCAAAAGAGTGTTGAATAAGGTGTGTTTGTGGCAGGGGGATCAGTCTGAATTATAATTCCTGATCTCAAAGAATACATAATTCAGTGAGTAGTGAGATATGATGCACCACTGATATTCTAGTTTCTCAAAGTAGTCACTGGAAATGGAAGCAAGAGCCAGGACATATTGGGGAGTATAGTTAGACATAAAAGGGTTCATGTGGGTAGAGGATAGAAGGCATTTGTCAGAGGAAAGTATTAGAAAGAGAAGGTTAAACTCGGAAAAAATAAAAAATAAAAGTCCAGGTATGGTGGTACATGCTTATAATCCCAGCAACTCAGGAAGCTGAGGCAGGAGTATGCTGAGGCAGGAGTATCCCAAGTTCTAGGCCAGCCTCAGTAACTTAAGGAGACCCTAACAACTCAGTGAGACCCTGTCTCAAAATAAAAAGGTCTAGGGGCTGGGGTTGTGGCTCAGCGGTAGAGCGCTTGCCTAGCACATGCAGGGCCCTGGGTTTGATCCTCAGCACCACATATAAAGAAAATAAAGGTATCATGTCCAACTATAACTAAAATAAATAAATAAATAAATATATATATATATATATA
>NW_026000164.1:20819269-20861297 GCF_001458135.2 Marmota marmota marmota | reverse complement strand
TATATATATATATAATAAAAGGTCTTGGGATATAGCTCAGTGGTAGTGGTAAAGCACCCTGGGGTTCAATCCTCAATACCAAAAAACAAACAAACAAACAAAAAGCCCAAAATTTTGAACCAGTCTTTGTACTGCTAAATTGGGCCCACCACCCTGCCTACCTAGCTGTACACAGGTCATGTCTCCAGGAAAATGTCAGGGTGCCACTAACCTCTTCCAAGAAATCTGATGTCTACTTTTCTTCCCAGAGACGGCAGGGTATCCTAATATATCAAGAGGCAAATCAATAGCCAGTGGTCAGGCACTCACCTTTTATTTAACCAAGTAACTACCATCAGCCATCGACCACCATCAGACGTGGGTCTAAGGAGGGCTTTGGGTTTCTGAAGAATGGGTCTCTGAGCTGAATGCTCAGATCTTTGTCCCACTGTGCTGAGACTCTTGACACCAGGACAGGAGCTCTCCCCTGCACACACCAGTGGCGCTGCACACGCAAAAGCTTACCCCCTTGCTTACAAATCAGTTCCTTTAGACCCTACAGTTCCTCAAGCCATGAAACCTCAGAACTCTGAGGCTTTCAGAATATATCAAAGCCAACATCCCCAGGAAGCCTCAACGCTGCCATTTTACAAAGGAAGAAACTGTGGTTCAAAGAGATTAAGGGGCTTGTCCAAGTCACATAGCTACTTAGTGGCAGATTTGGAACTAAAACCTAGGTTTCAACTCCCACTCAATGTTCTTTCCTCTAGAATCTAGCCTCTGCCCCCTTGTTATTTTGGGTAAAGGAGAAAAAGATTATATTCGTGTCTCTAGAAAAGCTTTGCTCTTGGAATGAATCTGATTTTCCCAAAGCTCATTGAAAGCCAGATAAAAAAATTTCTCTGCTGGATTTGAGTTGTTTAAAAAAAAAATGAATCTGAAGAAAAAATAGCAAATCTGTTATCCTAATGAGATAATGAATGCACAAGTACTTTGAAAGAGGTACAGTGCTTTTCAGATATAAGGTATTATTATGCTCTTGAAAGAGATGCAGAGGCCTAACTTGCTTGGAGGCTGGGGGTGGCTGCCTGACAGAGATCATGAGTCACACACTAGGAAGCAGGGGTTTTCTCCATGAGACTGACTCATTCTTTGGTTGTCTTAAGCTTAGAGCTTGGGGTTATTTCCCACCTCAGTCAGGAACTAGTAGTGGGTTCTTTCTAGAGTTAAGCGCTACTGGAGGGACTTTCCACATTGGGCATCTGCCCCAGGACTGCACTGGCCAGCTGTGGTGACGTATTTAACTGTGGTTAGTTGTCCGCATAACCAGCCTTCTGGCTTCACCTTTAAAGAAGCCCCACTGTGCTTCTCCCTGCTGGAGCTGCTAAAAGGAGGTCATCAGCAATTGCCAGAGGTAAAGAAAAAGTCAATAGCTGAGCTATAAAAACAGGCGGCCTAGATCTGCTACTTCATGGCCGTTTTGCATATGGGATGAACTAAGAGAAGGTGAACCCTCTTGATGTTTGCAGCACCCGGTGGGAGGAATGGTATGCAGGTCAGTACTTTTTCCACTGCAAGGTGACTGAAAGCCCATTTTATCTGATGCAGGCAAAAAACAAACGAAAGAACCAATAAATGAAAAACAATGATTTTTATCAACTCACAACTGAAAAAGTGTAAGCTTGAGGCTGATTCCCGCACAACTGGTTCATGTGGCTCAAACAATGTCATCAAGACTTGGCTTAACCTTATCTCTTAGCTCTGCCTCTTTTCATGTGACCTTCTTCCTTCAGGATCCCTATGGTGACTCCCAACAGCAACAATTCCCCTGTTATGCTAGAAGTCCCAGAAAAGAGAGAGGGATTCTCTTTCAGTACTGTTCACTTTCCCCACCAAATTCTGGGCTCCATTCTGATTAGACCAATTTGAATCACATGTCCATGCCTGTGCTCTGATTGGCCAGGATAGAGTCCAGTTCTCTAAGTCCAGGGCCTAAGGGTAGATCTACCCACTACTTAGCCTGAGATGAGAGATGGTAGCGCGTTTCCCAAAGGAAATCTAGCAGGTTGGGGCCAAAAGGGGAAACAGATGCCAAGTTTGGAAAAACAACAGGCAAGGATTCAGTTCTATCCATATAAGGGTTTGAAACAATTTCATCCCCAAATTGGAGTGGCCAAATTTCAAACACATGAGATTCTACCTGAGCTGTCTGTCATCCTTTGATTTCTGGTGACTTGAATGGAGTGTACACAGAATAAATGTTTCGACTAATGTATCACTTCTAAGGTATGAAGTACAAATATTGGGCTGGGTATCCCTCCCAGAAATAGTTGCATTTTAAAAATCAATTTCAGGCAGGCTTGGTGGCTCATGTCTATAATCCCAGTGGCTCAGGAGACTGAAGCAGGAGGATCACAATACAAAGGCAAGGTACTAAACAACTCAGTGGGACCCTGACTACAAATAAAATTCAAAATAGGGCTGAGGATGTGGCTCAGTGGTTAAGTACCCCTGGATTCAATCCTGGTACCAAAAGAAAGAAAAAAAAAAAGCAATTTCAAGAGGGCTGGAGGTGTATTTCAGTGGTGGAGTACATGTTTAGCTGAGGACCTAGGTTCAATCCCCAGCACCAAAACCAGAACAAACAAATACAAACAAACTGGTTCCATACCCCAACCTTTCAGTAATGGGGATTAGAGAATGATGAGAAATTATAGAACCTTTTAAGTGATACAGAAGTGTACAGTTGACCTTCCCCTATTCAGATTTGACTTTGCTCTTGATAATCTGCTGAATCAGAATGCCACCTCTCAGGTCACAGTTGGATTGGCCAGTTTCTTCTTCTTTTCTTTCTGCTGCTATACAGAATACCACAGACTGAGTGAATTATCAACAATAGAGGTTTATTTCGCTCAGTTTTGGAGACTGGGATGACCAAGGTCAAGGGACCACATCTGCTGAGGGCCTTCTTAATGAGTCATAACATGCGAAAGGGCAAGCCGGCGTGCATAAATCAGAGACAGAGAGGGCAGGAGGAGGCCAAGCTTATAACAAGCCCATCCTCACGATAACAAACCCACTCCCCCAGTGATGACCTTACTTCATTCCTAAGAGTGGAGCTCTCCTTATTTAATCACCTTTTAGGACCCAGCTCCCAACACTGTGGCATTTGGGATCTAGTTTCTAACACGTGCCCTTTGGGGACACATTCAAACCATAGCACCCCCTCTGGATGGGCTGCTTGGATTCCACTGCATCCGTCCCTCCCTGTCTGCATCGACAGTTGCTCTTCTGACCCATGTTCCAGTTCCAGACAGAACATCTACTCTATAGACAGAACATCTTCCCAAGGCACTCCAGGGCTCCAGATACACCTTTTGTGTGTGTGTGTCCCACTTCACACCATCTGAACCTTTTGGAAGCCCTTTGAAATCTTTTCCATTCAGCCCCATTTTTTTTTTTTTGCCCCAAACTTCTTATTGCTTGCTCTTCAATTCAATCTGTTCTGGTTTTCAAGGTCATGCTGTTTCTCTGGCTCTTCCTCCTTCTGAAAGGCACACAGTCTCCCTTCTGCCCATGATGCTCCTCTCTGCTGCCTTGCTCAACTCTGCATGCTGAGTCTCCTCTATCCACTGTGATCTAGAACAATGTCACTGTAGGTGGAGACTGAGTACAAATGGAATTTTCCAATGGATTCTAACAAACCAGGCTACTTTTTGAGTGAGCATGAAGGAACCTGAAACTTCACTCATTTGCTATTTTGTAGATCTCCGAAAATCACCCAGAGCCTTTTACACAGTTTATGTAGTTGTCAGGATCATCTTTTCAAAATTCCTATAACATGTTTCAGATTCCCATACAACATGTTCCCGTCCTATAAACTTTACCTCTTGCCAGTCCTATCCCCACTGAAAATATGTCCCCAACTATTTTGGGCCATTTTTCACTGGCCAGTCTTTGGTAGTATCACACTACCAGCATAAATGATGTCTATTTATGCTGTGTGTCCTGTTTTCCATAAGCATATAGGCAGAGTTTCGGTGCTGAGCCTGTAATCTTAAGTACTTACTAGGGCCAGGGAGCTAATGCAATATTTATAACTAGGATGCGTAGAAGGATGCCTAGAAAGGAGAGTGGAAGTCCAAGTTAAAGGCATTCAGATTCAAAATTTTAAGACATTGTAGGGCAAAAAAAAAAAATTAATCACCTGTCCTTCTGAAGAATTTAATGTGCAAGAACATCTGCAACACTATTTAGGCTTGTTTTCTGTTTTGCAGGACTCTTCCTGGCCAGTATATTTCTTTATCATCTGGTAGAGTTAAGACTTACTGTGTAGCCTGACACAGTGGAGCACGCCTGTAATCCCAGCAATTTGGGAGGCTGAGGCAAGAGGATTGCAAGTTCAAAGCCAGCCTCAGCAATTTAGCAAGGCCCTAAGCAATTTAGCAAGACCCTGTCTCAAAATAAAAAATAAAAAAGGGTTGGGGATGTGTTCAGTGATTGAGTATCGCTAAGTTCAATCCTCGTCACAAAGAAGAAGAACAACAACAACAACAACAACTTACTGTTTAAAACTCCTCCAGAGGCCAGACATGGTGGTGCACACCTACAGTCCTGGCAACTTGGGAGGCTGAGGTAAGAGGATCACAAATTTAAGGCCAGCCCCATCAATCTAGTGAGACCCTGTCTCAAAATAAAAAATAAAAAGGTCAAAAAAAAAATAAAATACTTGGGAATCAACCTAACAAAAGAGGTGAAAGAACTATACAACGAAAACTACAGAACCCTAAAGAGAGAAATAGAAGAAGACCTTAGAAGGTGGAAAGATATACCTTGTTCATGGATAGGCAGAACTAATATCATTAAAATGGCCATATTACCAAAAGTACTCTACAGGTTTAATGCAATGCCAATCAAAATCCCAATGGCATTCCTCGCAGAAATAGAAAAAGCAATCATGAAATTCATCTGGAAAAATAAAAGACCCAGAATAGCAAAAGCAATTCTAAATAGGAAGAGTGAAACTGGTGGTATAGCGATACCAGATTTTAAACTGTACTACAGAGCAATAGTAACAAAAACAGCACGGTACTGGTACCAAAACAGGCAGGTAGACCAATGGTACAGAATAGAGGACACAGAGACCAATCCACAAAATTACAACTACCTTATATTAGACAAAGGTGCCAAAAGCATGCAATGGAGAAAGGATAGTATCTTCAACAAATGGTGCTGGGAGAACTGGAAATCCATATGCAACAAAATGAATCTGAATCCCTTTCTCTCGCCATGCACAAAAGTTAACTCAAAATGGATCAAGGAGCTTGATATCAAAACAGAGACTCTGCGTCTGATAGAAGAAAAAGTTGGCTCCAATCTACATAGTGTGGGGTTGTGCTCCAAATTTCTTAATAGGACACCCATAGCACAAGAGTTAAAAACAAGAATCAACAAATGGGACTTACTCAAACTAAAAAGTTTTTTCTCAGCAAGAGAAACAATAAGAGAGGTAAATAGGGAGCCTACATCCTGGGAACAAATTTTTACTCCTCACACTTCAGATAGAGCCCTAATATCCAGAGTATACAAAGAACTCAAAAAATTAGACAATAAGATAACAAATAACCCAATCAACAAATGGGCCAAGGACCTGAACAGACACTTCTCAGAGGAGGACATACAATCAATCAACAAGTACATGAAAAAATGCTCACCATCTCTAGCAGTCAGAGAAATGCAAATCAAAACCACCCTAAGATACCATCTCACTCCAGTAAGATTGGCAGCCATTATGAAGTCAAACAACAACAAGTGCTGGCGAGGATGTGGGGAAAAGGGTACACTTGTACATTGCTGGTGGGACTGCAAATTGGTGCAGCCAATTTGGAAAGCAGTATGGAGATTTCTTGGAAAGCTGGGAATGGAGCCACCATTTGACCCAGCTATTCCCCTTCTTGGTCTATTCCCTAAAGACCTAAAAAGAGCATGCTACAGGGACACTGCTACATCGATGTTCATAGCAGCACAATTCACAATAGCTAGACTGTGGAACCAACCTAGATGCCCTTCAATAGATTAATGGATTGAAAAAATGTGGCATTTATACACAATGGAGTATTACTCAGCACTAAAAAATGACAAAATCATGACATTTGCAGGGAAATGGATGGCACTAGTGCAGATTATGCTAAGTGAAGCTAGCCAATCCCTAAAAAACAAATGCCAAATGTCTTCTTTGATATAAGGAGAGCAACTAAGAACAAAGCAGGGAGGAAGAGCATGAGAAGAAGATTAACATTAAACAGGGACGAGAGGTGGGAGGGAAAGGGAGAGAGAAGGGAAATTGCATGGAAATGGAAGGAGACCCTTATTGTTATACAAAATTAGATATAAGAGGAAGTAAGGGGAAAGGGAAAAAAACAAGGGAGAGAAATGAATTACAGTAGATGGGGTAGAGAGAGAAGATGGGAGGGGATGGGAAGGGAGGGGGGATAGTAGAGGATAGGAAAGGCAACAGAATACAACAGACACTAGTATGGCAGTATGTAAAAACGTGGATGTATAACCGAAGTGATTCTGCAATCTGTATACGGGGTCAAAATGGGAGTTCATAACCCACTTGAATCAAATGTATGAAATATGATATGTCAAGAGCTATGTAATGTTTTGAATAACTAATAATAAAAATTTAAAAAATAAAATAAAATAAAAATAAAAAGGACTGGGGATGTAGTTCAGTGGTAGAGCACCCCTGGGTTCAATCCCCAGTACCAAAAGAAAAAAAAAAAGAAGGAAAAAACTCCTCAAGATAATGGCAGTAATTAGAAATGGAGATGGAGGTTGTACAAATATTAACATGCAGTTTTCATTAGCAATGTGTTCTGTAATCAGAAGTGAGCTCGATGAAGATTTGAGTACAACTTGAGTACAATCTGGAAGCAGTGCATGTTTAGCATCAGTTTCTTTTCCTCTCCTAGAGTCAGACTCCGGATGCTTCCAAGACTTGGTCAGCTCCAAGTCTACTCCTTGCTTTTCCTTGGGGAGGCAGTAAGGTGCAGGGGTTATGAGCACAGATCTGGCACTTGTCTTGCTGGGTTTAAACCCAGACTCTGTAGCTTTCCAGCTGTGTTTATCCATATAACTCTGGGAAAGTTAGGCAACCTTTGTTTGTCTCAGTTTCCTCAATTGTGAAGTAAGGATCATAATGGTACCTGCCTCATGTCATTGTTGAAAAGACTAAATGGATTAGTATACATAAAGCACAGTGTGTCTAAAAAGTTGGAAAACATAGGATAAACTTGCTTTTGAACTATGATAGTCAGACTTTCAAAGAAGGTGGTCAATATTTTTCTCTTTAACCCTTTGACAACTCACAATTTAAAGCAATGAGTCTATTTTAATATTTCAAAAGTGTAATAAAAATATTAAAGAGTGTCCAAAAATTCTAGAAATACAGAGAAAATTATATATATTTAATGTGAAATTAGTTTTTTCCATATAAAAAATGGATCCATTGCTTCAAATTTAGAACTGTTTCATTTAAAAATATGTCTTAGGGTTAAAAAAATTAATTATTTGAAAAAACGAAATAATATAGGACTGAAAAAAAAATCTCACCCTATCTCAAAGTAAAAAAGAAAAAAAAAGGCTTGGGATATAGCTCAGTGGTAGATAGCCTTGGGTTTCATCCTCAGTACTAAAAAGAAAAAAAAAAAAAGGAAGAAAACAATTCATTTAAGTTGGGAACAGCGGCACATGACTGTAATCCCAGCTACTTGGGAGGCTGAGGTGGGAGGCTCACAAGTTTAAGGCCAGCCTGAGCAACTTAGGGAGACTTTGTTTCAAATTTTAAAAAGCAATGGGGATGTAACTCAGCAGTAGAGCACCCCTGGGCTCAATCCCTGAATAATTTAAAATAATAATAATTATTATATTATAATTAAAATAATATAATTATTATTTTAATTATATTATATCCTGATTCTGTACCTGGCTAGCAGACTGCTGCCTTCTCAATAGATCCTCACATGGAAGAACAAGGAGGAAAAAGAGAATGTTGACCAGCTCTTTGATGACCCATCATGAGGGTTCCTCCCCATGAACTCCTCTAAATCTAACATCTCCCAAAGGCCTCATCTCCACATTATTATAATTAATTATATTATAATATAATTGATTATACTATAATTATAATATAGTATAATTATATTACCATTATTATAATATAATAATAATAATTATTATTATTATTTTAAAAATAAAAATGTATTCATGCAATGTCTCCCAACTTTTCAGGCACCCTGTACTTAGAACAGAGACTTGCTGTTACAAAAGTGATTTTCCTGGGGTTGGGGTTATGACTCAGTGGCAGAGTGCTTGCCTTGCACATGTGAGGCACTGGGTTCAATCCTCAGCACCACACAAAAAAAATAAAAATAAACAAAATAAAGATATTGTGTCCATCTATAACTAAAAATTTTTTTAAAGATTTTTTTTTTAAAAAAATGATTTTCCTATGGCCCTTTAAAACCCTTCACCTTTGTAAAGAGGGTTTCCCCCTCATGCTAAACCAATGCCCCATTTTGGAGACTGTTAAAGTAGACATTTCAAAGAGCTTTATCTTCCTGCAGTATTCCTTGCTGTGCTTAGAGATTGAACTCATATGTTTAGGAGGAATATTTGTCTAGGCTCAGGCCACCATAACAAAACACCATAAGCTTCAACGTTATCTCTCACTATTTCAGAGGTGGGAAGTCCAAGATCAATGTGCTCCTGATTCTGGTCCTGGCTTGCAGACTGCTGCTTTCTCAATAGATCCTCACATGGAAGAACAAGGAGGAAAAAGAGAATGTTGACCAGCTCTTTGATGACCCATGATGAGGGTCCCTCCCTCATGAACTGCTCTAAATCTAATATCTCCCAAAGGCCTCTTCTCCACATACCATCACACTGGGAGTTAGTGCTTCAGTATATGAATTTGGAATGGTGGACCGTAATTCAGTCCTAGCAATATTGTACACATGGCCAAAAAAAGGAAGGGAGCAAACTGAAGTGATACTGGAAACCACTGATTTTATAAATTACTGGGAAACTTGATTATATCAGTTGCATAAGACCCCAAATTAATTTTGATCACATGTTTTCCATTTTTTTTTTTTTTTTTTTTTTTGGTATTGGGGATTGAACCCAGGGTGCTCAACCACTGAGCCACATCTCAGTCCTTTTTATATTTTAGTTAGAGACAGAATCTCACTGAGTTGCTTAGGGCCTCACTAAGTTGCTGAAGCTGGCTTTAAACTTGTGATCATCCTCCTCCCAAGCCACTGGGATTACAAGTGTTTGCCACTGTAACTGGCTTTCCTAATAATTTTTGGATTTGTTTTTGGTGCTGGAAGTCAAACCCAGTGCCTCATGCACACTGAACATGCACTGTACCACTGAGCCACACCCCAGCCTTTGTATTTATTTTCTGAATAGATAATATATTTATGATTCACAGTCAGAAGATGCAAAAGGGTATACACAATGAAAACTCTTTCCTCTTATCTCTGCTTTCTAGCTACCTGTTTCCTTCCCAGAAGTGGTGGTTGGTGTTTTTGTCTCCTTCCATATATAGTCTATGTGTATTCAGATTCCTTGGGCAGATGGGTTTCAGAATCCAGAAGGTTTCCAATTTAAGCAGTAATAACAATGTGTATTGTGTGTGTTCCATAACACTCCAGGCTGCTCTAAGATAACCAGTCATGCCAGTTTGTCCCAAACTGACTGGTCTTTGGCACTGTAAGTCCCTTGTGCCAGGAACCCTCTCAGTTGCAGGCAAACCAGGCCCATTTGTCCACTTTTAAATTTAACCAAGTTTTTATTTTTTCAAAAAAATATATATTTATTTTTTAGTTATAGGAGGACACAATATCTTGATTTTATGTGTATGTGGTGCTGGGGATCGAACCCAGTGCCTCACACATGGTAGGCAAGCACTCTACCTCTGAGCCACAGCCCCAGCCCATTAACCAAGTTTTTATAAGTAGTGTGTTTGATTTTTCTGCTTCTTACCACCATGATTGTTTGAAAAATCACTTTATTCTTTCTCTTCCTTTGGCTTTCAGACTTGACCTCTCTTTCAAATCATTATGCAAAACATATTTTCATAAACATCAAGTTCCATATCAAAGTAAATACTTACAATTTTAACACACACTAAGAATTAATCTAAAAAAAAAAAAAAACTCTAATCAGAGGATAGTGTAAATTGCAATTATGGAATACCTCTCCTTGTTCTTTAAAAATCCCAGATACTGCTCATGAAGTTATCCAGGTATCTGGAAACGTTAAATATCGGACCAGACATATTTGTGTAAAGAGTATATATTTATGTGTGTGCCCAGAGAAAACTCTGGAAGACTTCTAGAAGACTTTGTTTTCTTCTTTTTTATTGTTTGCATTACTTATAATGAATGTATCCTAATTGTATAACATTTGACATATCTTTTTCCCTCTTTTGGCGAGACCCTAAGCAACTTAGGGAGATCCTGTCTCAAAATGAAAAACAAAAATGGGTGGGGATGTGACTCAGTAGTTAAGTACCTCTAGGTTCAATCCCTGGTACAAAAAAAAAAAAAAAAAAACGCTGGTATGTTTACAGAACTATTTGATTCTTTTCAAATTTAAACCCTTTTATCAAGGCCTAATTCCTGTTTCTAATCTAAACAATTTAGCTAAACTTGCAGTTAGATTATGTGCTTCTAAGTTTGTGACTAACACTGTGTCTCATTCATGTTTGTGCTCCAGCACTTAGCACAGTGCCTGACATATAAGAGGTGCCCACAGCATGTTTGTTTGAACATTTAAACACTTTTTAACTCTGCAAGGATCCAAATTCTTTTCATAGATTAAATAGTTTAATCACAGGTTTTAATTCATGAGGAGTACCCATACAAAGTACCACAGAGAACAGTGTCCTATTACAAATACATCACCTTGAAAAGGTGAGTCACAATTCCATAATCAGCTGACATAACTCCAGCAATTGCTACCACAAATATGTTTCAAAGCAGAGTTAATGTAATCTATGAAACCCAATTTATATCCATCCTCTCTTTCAAAAGGAGACAAATTTCATCTATTTTTGCAAAATGAAAACACATCTGTAAAGAAGCAATCATATTTGAAATGTAAAATTTAATTATACTTCAATATTTTTATTTATTTTCCCCATGCCACTCCATTAAGAATTTGTGACAGACTCTTCTTGCCACAAGAAACTATAATGGCCTTCCCCTGAGATGGATGCTTTGCAAAGGGGCTGCAAGTCCCCCAAGGACCCATCCTCACTACTTTTCATTGTTCCTAGATCTGTAAGAAACAAGTTAAAGCAGGCCCTAGAGAATGAGGTACAAAGTATAACCTGTGAAGAGACAAATTACACAATGAAGAATTGTATTATTTTACCAGTTTATATCAACCAATTCCCGGACTAGAGCAAGTTCACAATTTATACAAACCAATTTGTAATAACCTGGGGATATATGTGGAAATTGATGCTATAAGTATGGGATCAGAATGAAAGAAACATAAAGTTGGATCAGGCTCAATTTATTGATATGAGCTCACTAAGCAAAGATTCTGGATTTAAATGTCAGATCAAGTTGCTAGAAATGACTCTGGTTGGTTGGTTGTTAGTTAACTGAAACTTAAACCCCTAAGATGGCCTAGATTGGGTGAAATTTCCTTGATATATATGGAGCAGAGTTACTCAATCATAGCACAATTCATATAATACTTGAGAAGAAGGGGCTGCCCTGTGCATTGTAAGATGTTTAGCGTTAGAGCCAAAACTAGAATTGAGTAAGACATCTAGTTTTGTGCTCTGGGTGACTCGCTAACCTCTTCCTAGTCCTGCCCCATTTAGCTGTAGCCCTGACCCTTACCACTAGAGACCCGAAGTACTCTTCTAGCTGTAAGAACCAAAAATGTCTCTAGACATTGCCAAATATTTTTGGAGGGCAAAATCACCCCCTCCCACCACTGCTACAGAGGAAAGTTTGCAAAGGCTTATGAATATTGGAATGAAAGAGTAGATTTGCCATGTAAGAGTTCTCACCCACCTTTTCCTATGGGACCTCCCTTGGAGGGTTTCCAAGGCAGAAAGAAATCTATTTGTAAGGAGAGCTCCACCTTAATTAAGGAACTTTGTGGTGGCTATTCTCTATAGGCCAGGAAAGATGGTGGAAAATATTATTATTAACATGGGTTTCCTGAATTCAGAGGAGATGAATCAAGGGACTTGGGGGTGCAAGGACCAAGAGGTGGCACTTAATGAATAAAGAAAGTATGGGTGTGGATACTGTAATTGGCAAGGGATCCAAAGTAATAATCAGAATAGTCTGACCTGCAGACATCTTTGGAACTGGCCAGCTAATCATGGTGTTCCTAGAACTGAAAGAGATGGGCAACCTACCCAAGTTTTTTTTTTTTTAATTATTTTTTAGTTGTAGTTGGACACAATACCTTAATTTTATTTATTTTTATTTTTATGAGGTATTGAGGATCAAACCCAGGGCCTCGCATGTGCTAGGCAAGCGCTCTACCGCTGAGCCATAACCCCAGCCCCTCAAAGTTTTTTTTTTTTTTTAAGCTTTTTCTTGTTTGTTTGTTTTGATTCGCTTTTGCAGTGTGAGGTTTGCGTACAGGGCATTGCATATGCTAAGCATACATTCTGTCATGGAGATAAGCCCCCATTACTAAAGTTTTACTTAATTTGTGTAAGTGGAAAAGTTTGTGTCTATTGAACAGAATTCTCACATGAATCACCACAGTCGAGAATCTCAGCACTACAACCAATTTCTAGACTGGAAAAAGGTCATAGATCAAGAGCCCTTTGCTTCAAGAAGAAATCTGCTACACGGTCAATCATTTTTAATATAAATCTTCTTAATAGAAATTGGAAGATTTTTAATATAAATCTTCTTGATAGCCTCCTCTAATAGAAATTGCAGCTCTTTTACTGGATGACCTAACAGAATGTAAATACCATACACATATGTTTATACTACATTGCTTAGGGAATATAGATAAGAAAAAATCTGTATATGTTCAATGTAGACATAATTTTCCCCAACTTTTTCTTTTTTCTCTTGTATATATAGTGGTTGGGGGGCAGATACTGAGAATAGAACCCAGGGGTGCTCTATCACTTAACTACATCCTCAGTCTTATTTATTTATTTATTTATGTGAGACAGGGTCTTACTAAGCTTGCTCTAACTTGTGATCCTCCTGCCTCAGCCTCCCAAACAGCTGGGATTACAGGCATTCCAAATATTTCCAATCTGTTCACAAGGACCTGGGATTGATTCCCAGCACCATACACAAAAATTTTTTTTTCAATCAACTATTAGTTGAATTCATGGAAACTATGGACATACAGAGTTGTCACTTGGTCGTATGGCTGTATTAAATAAATTCTTTACCCTAAAAACGTCAATTTATATTCTCTTACCATGATTAACAGCTGGAGACCCATGTTACCACAATTAAAATCTATTTCAACTTTCACTGATTCACTCTGTCCTCCGCTCAACAATGTGAAATATCTACTACATGCCAGTGCTACAGAGAGACAGGTGAGACAGCCACAGTCCTCACTTACAAAATGGACACTTTCCTCCATTCTCAATGGTTGGTCAAAGCTATGAAAAGATTCTTCAAGAATAACATGGTGGGGGGCTGGGGTTCTTGCTCAGTGGTAGAGCACTCTCCTAGCATGTGTGAGGCACTGGGTTCAATCCTCAGCACCACATGAAAAATAAATAAATAAACAAAATAAAGGTATTCTTCCCATCTGCAAATTTAAAAAAAAATAAAAATAAAAAAAATAACAACTGGGAGCGGGGCACTGTGGCACACACCTGTAATCCCAACTGAGACAGGAGGCTCTCAAATTCGAGGGCAGCCTCAGCAATTCAGTGAGAGTATAAGCAACTTAGTGAGACCCTGTCTCAAAATAGAAAATTAAAAAGGGCTGGGAATGTAGCTGAGTGGTAAAGCACCTCTGAGTTCAATCCCTAGTTTTTTTTTTTTAACTCAATTAAAAAAAAGGAATTGGGAATTGGACTATTTCAATCTCATAATAAAAGTTTTCCTGCATAAGTTTCATGATAAAACTTTTGATAGCTTTTGAAAGACTAAAATCTCTGAGTAAATCCACTGTTGGACTACTTCTATAGTTGTTTTTCTTTTCTTATCACTATCAACATAATCATTAACACAAACTTCAAATGTATTCTCATGACCTTTTTCACCATTGTTATGATTAAAAGAGATCCTAGCTGCACAAAGCACACACAGGTTGAAAATCAAACTTCTTTTTCTGTCCACAGAGTTACTCTTAAAAGAGATCAGGCAATAGACAACAATTAATGTAATGAAAACAGTTAATTGTTTTTATCTATGTGATGTGTGTTATGAAAACTTGCAGCATTTGATGTAAAGTTATTGTATTAAGATGACTAGCCAATACACAATTCAAAAATATTGTCAATTTTCAAATGGCACAATGCCTTGAGTTTAATTCACAGTAACCCAGTGATGGGTCAGTAGGTGGGAGTGTTGACAAAATAAGAAGGGCCACAAGTTGAAGGTTGCTGTAGCTGGGTGTTGGGTTCATGGGGGATGGTTATACCATTAATCTCTTTACCTTTACATATATTTGATTTCATAATATAATGCTTTTTAAAAAACATCTTTCTTTTCCTATTTACACCTTTTTGCCTAAATGATTTGCTTCAGTTCTGTTGTCTCTGCCTATTATTTCAAATTGCTCTGATCTTTTGCTTTGCTCTTTTTTTAAACATAACTTTCTTAAAAATTATTTTATTTATTTATTTTTATGCAGTGCTAAGGATCGAACCCAGTGCCTCACACATGCTAGGCAAGCAGTCTGCCACTGAGCCACAAGCCCAGCCCTTTAGCATAACCTTTGCTATCTGACATACTTAAGCATGTATAAATAGGCATGATGACAAGAACAGACATGCTCATCTCCTTCTCCTGAGTCCCAGCCTGGGTCTAGCTCCCTATCAGCCTTCCCTGTCTCTTCTTTTCTTTGCCCATATGCTGGACCACCAGCTGCTTCCTAATGATCATACCTTTCATCCTCCACACTATCATGTACTTCCCTCTTTCCTTTTGGCCCAGCTCAAATGCTACCTCTCTCTTTCCTTCTGTTATGGTTTGCATATATGGTGTCCCCCAGAATCTCATGTGTGAGACAATGCAAAAATGTTCAGAGGTGAAATGATCAAATCATGAGAACTATAATCTAATCAGTGGATTGATCCACTTGAATGGATTAATTGGCAGGATGTGATTGGAGGAAGCAGGTCACTGGAGGCGGGCCTTTGGGGTTTATATTTTGTTCCTGGCAAATGGAGTTCTGTTTACTTACTGTCATGAACTGAACAGCTTTCCTCTGCCACGCCCTTGCACCATGATGTCTTGCCTCACCTTGGGCCCAGAGCTATGGAGGGGGGCCAGCCATGGACTGAACCCCTAAAACTGTGAGCCAAAATAAACTTCCTCCTCTCACTGGTTCTTGTCGGGTCTTCTTGTCAAAGTGAGGAGAAGCTGATGAAGACTGCTTCCTTTTCATTTCACCCTACCTCCCTTCTAGCAATATCAAGTTCTCCTTTCCTCCTTCTCCAATAAGCCTTGGCTCATATTTCCAGTATATTTATTGAGTTATATAATTTGCAGTTGTATTGATAAGGATTATTTGAAAGAAAGAGAAATTAATTTAAACTAGTTTAACAGGAACTCTACTAAAAGAATAACAAGGAAACTCTCAGGACTTGAGTGCAAGTAGCCAGCTGAGCCTGAGGGACTAATCCAGGAAGTGGACAGACTCTTCTCTCCAGGCATTTCTCTTCTCTGCTCTTCTCCAGGTGACTGGTTCATTCTCTTGATGAAAATAGACATTTCTGCTTTCTGGTCCCCATGTGAAAAAAATGTGGGCGTCCTTTAGCTACCAGGTTTATGTTAGAGGTTTGGCCACACAGAGAGAAAGTGACTAACTGTGTTTTGTGAGGGAGGGAATGGATTGGCCCAGTTTAGATTAGGATTCATCAGGGTCGGGTGGTCGGTGGATGGACAGGATCACATTGCGCACAATGTCTGCCTCAGTGGATGGGGCAATGGTGGTAGCTCAGTCATGTTTGCATGTCCTTGCCAAGAAACAAACATTTACTGAATGAATTTCTAACCAATTCTATGACTTAACTTATACATTAGGCTCAAGCAAACGTCTGAATTACCACCTACAGACATAATTGTTTTAGACATTCTAATGTACAATAAACACTTTGTAACAGAAATTGCTTTGGTTCCCTGTCCACATCCCTTTTCTTCTTCTTTCTTAATAATAGAACCCCATTTTCCCTCGGGAAATTAGCACATTTATCTATTTATTGGTGCTGGGGATCAAACATAGGGCCTTATATATGCAAGTCATGTGCTCTACCAGTAAGCTACACTACCAGTCCTATTTATTTATTTTTGAGATAGATTCTTCCTATGTTGCTCAGGCTGGTTGTGAACTCATAGGCTCAGGTGATCCTCCTGCCTCAGCCTCCCGAATAGCTGGGGAGTGACTCTAGGCATGCACACACACCCCCTGGAGTAGTATATTTAGTTAGCAACATTTACTCCTTTAGAATCCTGATCTAAACTGGGCCAATCCATTCCCAGAGGTGGCAACGTGACTCAGTTCTGGCCAATGAGATATGAGCCCAAGTTGCTAATTAAGCATCTGTGTGCATTTGTAAAAGGGATGGATGTATCTAACTTGTACCTTTTGATTCCCTTTCCCTACCTGGAAGATGGATGTGATGCTTGGATGTGTAGCAGTCATCTTATGACCTTGAGAATGAAGGCTGTTTTCTAAGATGGAGCAATAGAAGAATAGAAGCAAACTGGCTCCTTGAGGACATTATTAAATCTTTGAACGCAAAGAACCAGCCCTGAACAGTCTACCTCAGGCTTCTAGTTACCTGAGACAAAAAGCAAACAAAACCAAATCTGCTCCTTTAAGCCCACTGTTGGTTGTATTTTTCCTGTTACTTGAAGCTGAACATAACCCTAGCAATTTTAAAAAAGTTAAAACTCATTTTTTAGCTGTACAAGTCATATTCTTTACCGGGAAAGATCCTGGGTCCTTCAGAGAAATTTTCAAAGTATCATCCATAGTGATCTGCATCTTTACACAGGTTGCTTGTTTAAATAGATAAATTTTCAATGTACTTGTTTGCCCAACTTGACCTCCCAACCAAGAATTGGGATCACTGGGGCTAGGGCCTGGGAATCTGTCTTTTTTCTTTTGCATGTATATGTGGTATACTGGGATTGGAACCCAGGGCCTTGCAAACGCCAGGGCCTTGCAAAAAGTGGTAAACACTCTACCACTGTCCTACAATCCTAGCACTTTATAAAATTTTATTTTGAGACAAGTTTTCATTAAGTTACCCAGGCTGGCCACAAACTTGCAATCCCCCTGCCTCAGCTTCCTGAGTAGCTAGGATTAGAGGCATATGCCTCTCTCTGTAGGTGATCCTAGTGCTCAGAAAACCTTAGGAACCACTGACAAATAAGCCAAACAAGTTTGAGTCACTCACTGGGTAGCAAAATAAAAGTTTTTTTTTTCTTCCCCTGTTCTGTACCTATCCTCACACCTACTGACCTTAACTTGAATCATCGTCAAGGAGGGCCCAACCTCCTTTGGGAAAGGGGATAAACTGTTACATTTCAATAATAGTACACATGCCAGACACCATGGTACACACCTATAATCCCAGCAATTGGGAGGCTGAGGCAGGAGGATTGCAAATTGGAGGCCAGTTTTGACAACTTAGTGAAAACTTGTCTCAAAATTTTAAAAGTTGAAAAGGGAATGGGGATGCAGCTCAGTGGCAATCTGCCCCAGTGTCTTTCCGTCTGCCTCTCTCTTTCTCACACATATACAAAGCACACAAATTCCTATGTGGATCCAACAAATGTTCTGCTTTCTTTATTAAGTTTATTTTAACTAAGTTTGCTAAGCTTCCTCTAAATGTCATTCTATCCCTCCTCGATTTCTTTTTTGAGCATTGCCAATTATATTCCCATTTAATATATGCAATGATGCTCAGTATCATATACCAATTATCTAATAAATTTGAAATGAACACATTCCAATAAATTTGTACTTCATATTCATTTAGTTTAGTTTTATCTTATTATTTGTTTTCAGGCTCAGAATAACCTTGTTTAATTTTGTCTTTCTTATTGGATTAAAAGTTATTCTTTGCTGGGGCACAGGGGCACACCAGTAAGCCCAGCAGTTTGGGGGGCTAAGGCAGGAGGATCGTAAGTTCAAAGCCAGCCTCAGTAACTTAGCAAGGCCCTCAGCAATTTAGCAATGCCCCCAGAAACTTAGTGAAACCCTGTCTCAAAATGAAAAATAAAAAATGCTGGGGATGTGGCTCAGTGGTTAAGTACTCCTGGGTTCAATTTCTGGTACCAAAAAAAATGTTATTCTTATATGAAAAAGCATAGGAAGACACAATTTTAAAAACCTCAAATCTTGATCTCAGGTATGATTAAACACTATTGAATAACAGCAGAGATATTGACCAATATTAGACCCCCTGAATTATCCTGACCCTATCTTTTGGAAACTCATTTCACAAAGCATCTCTAAGTATGTTCTTACTACTCATGCTAACCTCAACTCCTTCCTGACTCCTCATTGTTGCTTGTGATGTTTCTCCAGGTAGGTTAGCCAAGTCTCAGTATTATTATTATGTAAAAAAAAATCCACTACTTTAGGTATGAAAACTGAAATAACTGGGTCTAATATTATGATAGCATAAAAATGGATAAAGGAAACATGACAAAATATTTTAAAAACTGGTATTGGAACTATAGATGTTTTTGGAATATTTATACCTTTCTGTGTATTTGAAAATACTTCTAATCATCTGGTTGTGGTGATGCACACCTGTAATCCCAGTGGTTTAGGAGGCTGAGGCAGGAGGATTGTAAATTTGTAGCCAGCCTCAGAACTTAGAGAGGACTTAAACATTTTTTGCCAATAAAAGTAAAACACATTCACTAAAGCAAATTTGGGGAAGAAGAAAAGTAACATAAATAAAAAGCAACCATTTTCCTACCAAGCAGAGATAATCATTACTTTTATTAGGATGAATTTTCTTCTATATACTTAAAAACAATTCTGGGTTGGGGATGTGGCTCAAGCTGTAGTGCGCTTGCCTGGCATGCGCGCCCGCTGGGTTCGATCCTCAGCACCACATACAAATAAAGATGTTGTGTCCGCCGAAAACTAAAAAAAAATAAATAAATATTTTAAAAAATTCTCTCTCTCTCTCTCTCTCTCTCTCTCTCTCTCAAAAATTAAAAAAGAAGCCTTATACAATAGTTTAAAAAAATAAAAAAATAAAAAAAATTCTGTTATTTATTTTTATTAACAAATAAAAATTGTATATATTTGTGGTGTACCACATGATATTTTAAAATACATAATAATTTTTAAAAATTTTTACTTTTTAGTTATAGGTGGACAAAATATCTTCATTTTATTTTTGTGTGGTGCTGAGGATTGAACCCAGTGCCTCACGCATGCTACACAAGCGCCCTACCTCTGAGGCACAACCCCAGCCCATAAAATACATAATCACTTTTATTTTACAAAGTTATAATTGCTCTGTACATATACTTTTTCAATAATTTCAGATTTTAAAAACATACAAAAGGTAAAAAGAAGAGTGCATAAATAAAAAGAATGCTGCATTTTGTAGGCATGTCATCTGCCAATAAAAAGTTAAAATACAGTAAAGGAAGGAAGAAAAGAAGGGAAAAAAAGAAGTCATGTACCATGGGTTGGATATGGTTGTTCCTCACAGGTTTGTGTGCTTGGTCCCCAGTGGGTTGATGTTGAGGTGATGAATCTTTAAGAGGGGGATCCATTGGAAGGTAATTAGGTCATGGGGTGCAGCCCCTGGAAGGGATTAATGTGAGTCTCATGGCTGGATTAGTTCCTATGAGAATCGGTTATTATAAGGGAGCCTGGCACCTCCCTTTCCTCTTCTGCATGTACCACTGCCACTCTCATACTCACTGCTGCCATTGTCATGCCATTTGGCATGAGGCCCTCACCAGAGATGAATAGATGCTGATGCCATGTCCTTAAACCTTCAGAACTGTGAGCTAGATAGACTTCTTTTCCTTTTAAAGTACCCAGCCTTAGGTATTTTATTATAGCAGCTGAAAATGGACTAAGACACAACTAAACAGAAACAATGTGCTGACAAACCTTCTAATCCTCCCATATTCACATATAAGAGTTAGTTCTCTTGCAATCCTAGATTCTACAAATGGACAAATTCTAAACCATCCTTAAGCCAGGCATGGTGACATGTCCCTGTAATCCCAGCAACTCTAGAGGCTGAAGTTCAAAGGAAGATCAAAAGTTCAAAGCTGGCCTCAGCAACTTAGTGAGAACCTCAGCAACTTAGAGAGACCCCATCTCAAATAAACAAAATAAAAAGGGCTGGGGGTGCTGGGGATGTGGCTCAAGCAGTAACGCGCTCGCCTGGCATGCACGGGGTGCTGGGTTCGATCCTCAGCACCACATACAAATAAAATAAAGATGTTGTGTCCACCGAAAAACTAAAAATAATAAATATTTAAAAATTCTCTCTCTCTTGCTCTTAAAAAAAAGCGGGGGAGGGGGGAGCTGGGCATGTGTCTCAGTTGTTAGCGCCCCTGGGTTCAATTCCCAATACAAAAAAAAAAAAAAACCCACCACCAAATCATCCTCAAATCACTTTTCTCCAGGCCCATTATGTATTTTTTAAATATGTTTTTAGTTATAGGGAGACACAATACCTTGGTTTTATTTATTTATATGTGGTGCTGAGGATTGACCCCAGATCCCCACACATACTAGGCGAGTGCTCTATTACTGAGCCACAACCCCAGTATTTTTTAAAGACATCACTAGCCTTACTCACTGGAACTACTAGTTATTGGCCACTCCAGCTAGGCCTCCAGTTTCTTGCCCTGCTCTCTCCATATACCCCTTCTTCCTAAAGCTTCCAGCCTGCATGTTATGACTGTCTTTTCTTCACACACCTTCTTTCTATCCAGTGTTGCTTCTAGCAACGTGGATTTTATTGTTGTTTTTGCTTTACAGAAATATGAAATATTTTAATTCTTTTCAAAATCACATACAGGGCTAGGGAGATAGTTCAGATGGTAGAGTGCTTGCCTCGCATGCATAAGGCCCTGAATTCAATCCCCACCAACACACACACACACACACACACACACACAATAATACTACATATACTTTCAGTGATAAATTGCTATACAATAGCCACATCAATGTTTCTGATATTACTCTTACATTTTCTTCATCTCTGTTGAAATTTATACTGTTCTTACTGTGAATATGCTTATGTTGTTAAAATTTTGCATATTTTCAGTTCCATTTTAAATGACCATATCAAAGAATTGAATACCTTCCAAGGACCTGAAAAAAATTGAAACCATTCCCTGATTATTGGATACTTCATACACATAATTTTGTAAATTGCTTTTTGTATTCCCTTTTCTAAATCTTTCTAAATTCAGTGCATATATTTTCTACATTATATTAAGTATCTACATAGCATTTTATAATAAGGATGTAATTTTGTCATTTAAAAAAATGGATACTGTAATTTTCCCTTTTGAATAATTAATATACTTCATACTGCAAAAATCAGGAAAAAGTGAAATGACATATAATGAAAAGACTCTCTCCTTTTTTCTTAGTCTGATCTCCCCAACAATATCTAACCTCCTTTCTTAGGATCTTATATGTCCTTCCGGATTTATTTAGGCAGATGCAAGCAAATGCAAATGTCATTTTCTACTTTTGTCTTTTTCTTTTACCAGAATGTAATCTATTACTTACACTGTTACTCATTTTGCTTTTTTGACTTGGTAACTTAAGCTTGGAGATCGTTCTAACTCAGTGCACAGAGTTTCCTCATTCTTTGCTCTACAGCTGCTTGGCTTCCTTCTGTATGGGCGCCATCCTTGACTTCCATATGATAGACACTGTGGTCGTCACTTTGACTA
This sequence comes from Marmota marmota marmota, assembly GCF_001458135.2. Classification (NCBI taxonomy): domain Eukaryota; kingdom Metazoa; phylum Chordata; class Mammalia; order Rodentia; family Sciuridae; genus Marmota; species Marmota marmota. The sequence continues at coordinate 20,839,143 of NW_026000164.1, read as the reverse complement.
CTGATCTCATCCCTCCCTATTATCTCCAAAACTTTGCCCCATCCTTTATCCACCTCAGTTCTTTTTACTTGACCCTTATTCCAGTGTTGGGGTATAAACCCAGGGCCTTATGCATGATGGGAAAGAGCTCCACCACTGAGCTACATTTCCCCGATCAGCTTTTTTTTCTTTCTTTCTTTCTTAATTACAAGCATGTCAGGTCTCTTGTACATTAAAAGAAGACTTTCTCTTTACTCTGAGGTTGCTTAACCTCAAACCTCTAGACAGAGGTGCCTGCAGTCTCCATTCACAGCTTCCCTTTCACCACAAATTATTTCCTTAACGTTTTGTGATCTGTCCTCATCTTATCTATTAAAACTGATTTCTGGAAGGTCAACTAATAGCAGCATTCAGCAGCTTGACCTATTTCTCCATTCTCATCCTTGTAACATCTGAAAATGGATACCTACCCTTTGCACACCCATGCACAACCTTAACCTCTTGTAAAATGGCTTCTGCCTGCCCTGCCACCTTCATGCTAATACTGATCTCCAGTTAATCATCCATCCTGTTCATGGTAATTCCCCCAGTACCCTGGTCCTAGCTCACTTCTTTGACCCTCACCCCTGGTTCTTCTGTCAGCCCTGCCCCCAACCATTGTCTAGTCTTAGAGGTTTTATCTTTCCAGTGGTTTCGTTCCTATCCTCATCTATTATTCTATCCACTAATTCTAAATCAAATCCTAATTTCTGATTATCTGGACTACTAAATAGAGGTTCCTAATCTACCTTTGTTTCTCCAGTCTCTCTCCCACTCTAACTGAAAACAGCAGATCTTATATCATTCCCTTTTTCAAAACTCGTATTTCCATATCAATTAAGCACTAACTTCCTGATCTGACATTCAAGTCCTTCCACAATTTTAACTCAAGTTGACATGTATTGGCATTAGCCAGTGTTACTGAGCATACCATATCTTCTGGCCAAAAGTAATCTGCTGATTTTTTAATCAACACATGGTGTGTTTTTGGACCTCCAAGTTTGGTTGGATCTTTTTGTCCACATGTATAACACTTTCCCTCCGTCTCTGCTTTTCTAATCTCACTTGTCATATCTTTGCTAAACTTCTCCCAAATATAAAATAATTATTTGCACAGTAATCATATTTACATATTGGCTTCTAAATTCTGTTAAAACAAAATACTCCAGCTAGTGAGTTCTTCTATGTGAGAGGTGTGTGCTAAGTGATCCACATGAATCATCTCATTTAATCCTTACATTGACATGCTTCAGCCAGGATGCTCCCCAATTAACAGTAAACAAAATGAGTCTGCAGAGATTAAACTATCTATGATCATTCTAATGATAGTGAAATCAGATTCTCCCTGAAATTCATTGCTTATTACTTATTGTAGCCAACCCAACTTACAACATCCACCACCTACATGAAATTCAATAGGTGCAAGTCCTATCAGCACGTTAAAAACGGTGTCTGCATGTAGACCAAGATTTAAAGAGGACCAGGTTGGGGGGATTGCGACAGTAATAAATTAGGATGGAAAGATTGATGACGATGTTTCCAAACCTCCACTATCGGGTTATAGGATTTTTGAAATAAGCATTTAAAAGACACAGTTGCACAGGATTGCATTTGCTCTTAAAGTCTCCGATTATTACCCGTTGGTTAGTTTTGTCTCCCTGGTTTTATTTTCATCCTTCTCAGGATTATCTCCATTCTCTTGCATTCCCACAGCTTTCGGAGCATTGCTCAACACACACAGTGCGTACTTGTTGATTTTAACGTATGTGTGCACCGCAACTGGGAGGAGGGTGTGGGTGTGGAATGCAGTGCGCATTCCTCTTCCTCATTCTTTTTTCCTTGAGCAGCTGCAGTCTGGGATGCTTTCCTTCTCCAGGGAGGAGACAGAACCGCTGACCCTTTAACAAGTTGTCCCTCACAGAACAGGTGTCTCCCCCGCCTCTCGGAGGAGGGGGATGGCTGGATACTTAGTGACATCAACCATTGACCAATGAGAAGTCAGGCTTTGGCAGCCTCGCCAATGGGCGTCCGGGGGCCGGCCCAGTTTCCTGGGAGCCGGGCTGGCCGGGCTGGTCCTGCGGCGGCGGTGGAGTCTCCGTAGCTCACGCCGCCGGTGGTGGCTCCCGCGGCTCCCGGCGGCGCCGTTCCCTGCCCGCGCTACTCTGCGACGCACTGCTCCGGCGGCTCCCGCCGCGGCGAAGCTCCGGGGCCGCGCGGTTTCCCGCAGTGGCGCGGCTCATGTCCCCGGGCGCGGGGCGCGCAGGTGGGCCGGCCGCCGCTGGGAGATAGGCCCCCGGGGGCGGCCGCGGTGGACTATGGCACGGAGACCCGGGGCGCCGGCCCCCTACGGGGAGGAGTTCTCCTTCGTCAGCCCGCTGGTGAAATACCTGCTCTTCTTCTTCAACATGCTTTTCTGGGTGAGTCTTGGGGGTACCCGGGCGGCAGGGTACCCCTAGAGGTGCAGGGGTTGCCCGCAGCAGAGGAGGGGGCGGCTCGGGATGCCCGGTGACAAGCGAGCGTGGATAGTGGCATTGCCTAGTTTTCTGGATTTACGACACTTTGGGGGCATTTCTCCTGGGGAGGGACATTACATTGATGCCTCTTCAGGAAAGGGCGTGGGGAGGGGTGCAGAGGGTTCAGTAAGGACAAGGGGTCTATGGCAGGCCAAAACGGTGGGTTCAGGGGAGGAGCAGGTGTTCCTGTTGGTCATGGCAGCCCCCCTGGCACATTCACGATTGGGGACTTTCAGGCCAACAGGCTGGGAGGCCCCGCTGGCAAAGAAGAGGGAGGAAAACCCCAAGCCTCAGCTCTTTACCTCAGGGAGGATGGGTCAAGGGGTTGCATCTCTTCCTTTTTGAGGCGTCTTCAGATGCCCCTTCCAACAAAGAAGAGAGAGGAATGGCCTCCAGGTCGGATGTCCTTCCCATCCCAGCACTGTCCCAAACTTTGCCCTATCCCTTTCAGGACCAGACGTGTCTTGGAGCCTGGACTCTTTAAATAGGACCTTGTGTTGGGCTTGAAGGCTAGGGATCCTTTCAGAACATTCTTGGGGTTGGAAAAAGTGGAAAAAATACCTGGATTGGGGCTCCAGGCTCCCAGGTTTCCATCCCCAGTGTGCCATCATCATTGTTGATTGAGCTGGGCAAATATGTTCAAGTCTGCAGGCCTTTGTTCCCTCTGCCATAAAATGAAACCCAGTGTGATTAGGGTTGGCAGAAATACTCTGCCAGAGCTGAGAATTCAGCTGGACCAGATAGCGAAATGCTAGCTCCATCCTGGTTCATGGCTAGAGAGTCCCTGAGCTCCTCTGGATTTTAGAACACAGAAAAGTCCTTTCCCCATTTCTCTGCCTGCTCCTATCACACCAGAGCTGCCACTCTGGGAGTGTGTCATCCTTGCCCACCTCAGCCTGAGACCTTTACTTTCAGATTTACAGGAGGGAAGAATTGTGAGTCTAAAATATATTTCCTAGGAGAAGGAGCAGACCAGACATCTGAGCCAGCTGCTGGAAAGGTTTCACAGGGGCGGTGGTGTGAAGTACAGACACAAAGTACATAAGTGCTAGCCTGTTGGGACAAATGAGAGAAATCCCAGAGGGTGGTGATGACAGCTCACTCTCAGCCGTTGTACTCTTGGGAAAATTGGAGTTTGGGCTTCTATCAAATTCTCAGTTCTAGAACTAGAACTAGAAAAAAAAAATTAGCAGGCATCTTGTCCAGCATCCACATTTTATGTATGAGAAAGCTAAGTCATAGTGATGTTAAATGTTTCCTCTAAGGTCCAACAGCTGGTTAGCAGGCTTGGTATGATGATTTTTCTACTGAACCAGGGTGCCTGTAGGGGAAGTCCTTGACCCAGATGGCTGCTACCAGAGCTGGGGTAGTGACGGTATTAGTAGTTAACCAGTCAACCCAACTTCCTGTGGTGTGGGTTCTGTTTCTGCCCAAGGTTAGGGGAAAAACAGAAGAAAAATCCCTCATCACCCTCCGCTAGGAAAGGGGGAATGTGCTACCCCGTAGGGACAAGTGCCAATGAAGTCTTCTTCATATCGTTGAGTGTGCCAGGCCAGGACGTGATATCTTCAGAGCCAGCACTAGCAACCTAGGTAGCTCAGGTTCTCATTGGTTTTCTTTCTTAGCCAAATCTCTGTTTGTTATCTGTATGCTGCAGCAACAACATCTTACCCTGATGTTTATGGTCATTTCTTGGACTTCTGTGTTCCACCCTGCTCACTTTTATCAGACAAATGACTTTGGGAGGTCACAGCTAAAGAGAGAGAGTTTGGCTTCATAGACATATTTACCCTGGTAAGAAATACTTCATTCAAGGTCAGAGGACCTGGCTAGCCAGCCTGGCACCACCCCAAATTAGAGTAGAGCCCCTTCTTGGTCCTACTATGAGCTCAAAAAGTCAGAGTCTCTGTAAATAGCACAGAAAAGGATAAGAGGCACAGCTTCTTTCTGGCACCAACTTACTGTGTGACCCTAAGCCAATGTATCTGTCTCTCTGTCCTTAATCTTTCTATTCTAAAGGAGAAATGTGTCTGCCTTTGTGAACTATTTAAAGATGAATGAATCACTTTGGGTACTGTTTTCTTTCTTGAGACCTGGAGCTGGATCTAAGAATGAATCTGTGTCCTGGTATCCCTGGGACATTGCCCTTCCTAGGGTACAATACTTTTCAGTGATTATCGAGTGTCATTTCTCTCCCAGGCCCAGAGCCGCAGCTACAATGTACACCCATGCAACTAGAGCCGAAGAGTGGCTTTCCCCAGATCAGGGGTCAACTTTCTTCCCTCCCACTTCAGGGACTGGTTACTATGCTTTCTTCTTTGCAAGCTTTCACTACCTCAACAAATTCCCCTCTTCTGCCTGGAAACACCCATGGCTAGGACTGATGGCCTATACCTTTGCAGGCAGAGTGAGTTTCATGCCAGCTGCTGGGGTGCTTTGTAGAGGAGGTGTTTGTGTCTGTGTTTAAACACATTAGGAAGGTGGCTGGCATCACCTGGACTCCTACTCAGTGAGCAGCACTATCTCTGCTGCTCTTCTAGAAGCCCTAATTCTTGGGGCATCTGGAGTCTGACTCAGAAAGCTGCGGACTCCCTTGGAACCAGGACCAATTCCTCCTGTTTATGTTTCAAATCTCACTTCCCCTTTGGTCTTGGAGTTCTGATTTTTCTCCCCAGAATCATGTTCCTGCAAGACTGATTGTTGGGTTTTTATGCCATAGAGTAGTTGCTCCTACAGCCTAGAAGTTGTATTTAAACCTTGGAGAAGTAGCTGCCTTTCCTCATCTCCCTACATTGGACATCTCGGTGCTGAGTTAAGACACAAGGATGGTACATGCTTTATCAGCCTTGGGCATATGTTGTCAGAAATATTATCAGTGCTGCCCAAGTCCTCTATTGCTGGCCCTTTTTCCCACTCAGGGTAGCAGTTAGAGATCCTGTTGAGTCAAGAAGAGCCCAAGAGCTCAGATCTTCAGCCCCTATATCTCAGCTCATGTATCTTTGGTAGCTTTGCCCCTGGGCTCCCGTGGCACCTTGTATATACTGATCGCCACACCCCGCTACCTGTAATGCAATTGTGTGTTCGTTTTTCTGTTTCCCTCTCCAGACTTCAGGTTTCTGAGAGTAGGAACTGCTTTATTCACTTCCTGATTCCCAGTACTCAGTTGTTTTGGGCACAAAGTGGGTGTTCACTGATTTTTTTTTTTCCCATGGCAAGTGAGAGAGTAAAGCTCAGTGGGTAAAAGCTTAATGTCCTTCCACTCTCCCTCCCTCACAGACACTGGTCTGTTAGGATGCAGCACAGCCTTAGGTACTTGAACATTCTTGGTGGTAAGGTGTAATTGTCCATGCGTCCTCTGGCCTGGCACCCTCCCCTCAAGCCAGGCAGAAAAAAATGGCAGCCATCCCCACCCCCAGCATTACTGTCAGAGCCACATATGATTATTGTCTATAGCATCTGGATTTTTTTTCACTTCCACTGAAGCATATATGGACCCCCATCTAGGTCTTCCTAGGCCTGTCCAATTGGAGAGTCATATTCTTCATGATGTTCACTCCCCCATCCAATACCATTGTACTGGAGTTCCTAGGGCACTCAGAATTGCCCCAGAACATCTGAAGCACCATATCTTGTAATCTGGCTCAGAAGCCTCCAGGAGTAACTAGGCATCAAATCTGGCAAAAATCCATTGGGTGGCAAAGGCCCTTCCTGCTACCCAACTTCCCCAACTACACATGCTTTCAAATACCTCCAGATCCCACCTCCTCTCTGTACCTTCCCCATAGGCTAGGAAAGCTTCAATAAGCAAAATGGTCAGATTCATTTATAAAAACAACAACAGCAAAAATCCAAAACACCAAAAAATGAAGACTAAAGCCATACCCTTTGTGGTGCAGGTCACATGCCTGCCTACCTGCTCTGCTTGCCTTGTACCAAGAAGAAAATTGTAAACATAAAGCAACTGTTGAAAAGAATAAAAGAAAACATAGAATGCCTCTCAGAATCTTGATAAGAGAATATACATCAGGCCAGTCATTCAAAACCATGAGTTTGAATGTTTATACTGCTCTGACCCCTTATGGACTTTCTTTCCTCATATATAACCTGGGAAAACCAGAACTATTGATGGCCTGAGGAAGATGCTTAAAGGGCTGGCCCCAGGCATTGGCAATGAAAGAGCTGTGGGTTTCTTTTTTTTTTCCAAGTGTGGAAATGTAATGTTTTTTTTTGTTGTTTGTTTGTTTGTTGTTTTAATTAGTTACACATGACAGTACAATGATCTTGACATATCATACAGAGCTGTGGATTTCTAATGGGACAGTGCCATCCATTCCAGATCACCAGCATGCACAGATCTTGGGAGTGAGGGAGGAACCCTGCTTTAGGTCTAGTAGGCTATAACTTCTAGGATTTCATCCAGAAATAAGGAGAGTAAGTTCTAAGAAACTAACTAGAGGTGGAAACCTCTCTCTCTAACTTCCCTCTGTGTAGACAGGGCTTTTTGGTTTTGGTTTTTGTTTTTTCCCCTGTGCTGGGGATTGAATCCAGGGCCTCACTCATACTAAGCAAGCACTCTGTGGTGAGCTACACGCCCCAGCCCAAGTACAGGGTTTTGATTCCCTTCAGAAAGTCACTGTACACTGTTGCTTTCAAAAGAAGAGGGAGAGAGATTCCAAGGAGGAGGTGTGGACTCTGAGACTGCTTCATTCAAGTCTTGTAGATTGGACTTTGGAATATGGAGATAGAGGAGGCCAGTGCTTTCTCTTGGAGGCTGCTCAGGCTGGTGGGCCTGCATGGTTATACTGTGTTTTTCCTTTTCAGGATGCCATTCTAGAAACTTTCCTCTGAGCCACCTTCTAGGCCCTGCTGGCACCCTGTCACCTCCCCGTGCTATCTTCCTTCCCCTGCCTGAGCCCCACCCAGTTTAGAGATTGCCAGCTGTTCCCCAAGAGAACTGCAGGCCCCTGTTTGTTCTTGCCCCAAGTAGTATCCCCCGATGAATGCATGAGATCCTAAGATCACTGTGAGGCAAAGACAGGAAGGCAGCCATGCGGCTGAAGTCATAATGCTTTGGGGACATCCAAATCTAGGTTCCAGTCCCACTTCGGCTACTCACCAACTAAGTGAACTAGACAAAGTTATTTGAATTCTGTGAACCTCTGTTCTATATATAGTGGAGATACCAACGCCCTCTTGGGGTTATGGTGAGAATGAAATGAGATAGCATGCTTCAAATGTTCAGCCCAATATCTGGTCCTTAGCACTCTAGAAGGTAACTACTAGACTGTTCTTGGAAATAGCTCCTAGAATCACCTGCCAGGGGTGGGCTTACAGAACTAGGATGAGGCCTCCTCCAGGAAGGAGGAAAGAGAATGGAAAGTAGACGGGGATTGAGTCTAGGTAAGAGCCAGCCTTGAACCTGAACCTGCTTTGTTCACGTGCCCACTGTTAGCCTGAGGGAGATGATAATTAATGAAAGCCTTTGTTTTCTAGTTTACAAAGAAGTTTCAGGCCAGCTGTGATGACACACATCTGCAATCCCAGGGACTCAGGAGGCTGAGGCAGGTGTATTGAAAGTTCAAGGCCAGCCTGAGCAAGTTAAAGAGACCGTTGGCAACTTAGTAAGACCCTGACTCATAATGAAAAATAAAGAAGGCTGGGATGTAGTTCAGGGATAAGAGTTCCCCGAGTTCAATTCCCAGTACCGTACACACACACACACAAAGTTTCATATATATGGTAGGAACAGAGCCCACACTTGTCTTTCAGGGCCTTCCCTTGGTCTGCTACTCAGAGTTTGGCATACCACCTTGGTCTTAAGGTACAATTTAATGGAAAAGGACTCCAGGAACCAGTTTGCCTGTAATTATCGGCATTGGGCTTGATGACATCATTGTTTAGGACCTAAACTTGGGGCCCTGCAGCCTTTCCTCTCTTGGTGCTAATGGCCCCAAAGTAGTATCTTAGGGCTAGAATAAGGGTTTTTCCTCACAAACATCAAACCTGTGGTTGTCTTTCTCTAGTTTGCAAGAAAAATGTCAAGATAATGGAGAGAATTTTCTGTTTTCTATTTTCTCCCATGAACATTATTATTGCCTGCAGCTGCTTATCTTCCAGCAAGTGCTAGCAAAAGGCATAGGGAAGGAGACCTTTAACAACCAAATATTATGGAAAACTAGGAAACAATTAGAGTATTGCCTGTTTGTTTTATGAGATGCAGAGACACTAACAGCTATATCATCTGTTAGTAAAATTGCTCCTTATTTCTATGATAGAAATTAATTTGTTGTGCCTCTTCACATGATACACTGAGAACACAACAGTATCTGTGTAATATTTCTATCAAAAATGTGTAATCTGAATTTAATTGTCAGGAAACAAATTGAGACACATTCTGTAAAACAGTGGGCCCGGACTCATCAAAATGTCAGTGTCAAAAAAATGTCAGAATGAACATTGTCAAGGGTGGAAAGAGACTTGAACCCTCATACTTTGCTGGTGGGAAGGTCAAATGGTGCAGCTACCGTAGGAAACAGTTCAACAGCTCTTCCAAAATTTAAACATATTACTATATGGCCCAGCAATTCAAATCCTAAATGCATACTGGTATCAAAAAACAAACAAACAAAACTTGTACATAGGTATTCATAGCAACACTACCATTCACAGTAGTAAAAAGTTGGAAACAGGGTCTGGGGTTGTGGCTCAGCGATAGAGCACTCTCCTAGCACGGGCAAGGCCCTGAGTTCAATCCTCTGTACCACATAAAAATAAATAAATTAATTAAAGATATTGTATCCAACTACAACTAAAAAATAAATATTAATAAAAAAGGTGGAAACAACCCAAATGTCCACCAGTGGATGAGTACATGAACAAACTGTATTACATCCATATAATAGAATATTATTCAATCATGCTACAACATGGATGAACCTTGAAATCATGCTAAGTGGAAGAAGCCAGACCTCAAGGACCACAAGGACCACACATTATGTGATTCCATTTATAAGAAGTATCCAGAATAGGAAAATCCATGGAGAAAGAAAGCAGATTTGTGGTTCCCAAGCATCAGAAGAGGGAAGAAGGTGGACAATATGGGTATGGAGTTTCCATTCAGGGTGATGAAAAAACTTTGTGACCTTATGGTGGTTATGGTTGCACAGCAGTGTGAATGCAGTTAAGGCCACTAAATTATATACTTCAAAATGGTAAAAATAGGCTGGTATGATGGCACATGCTGGTGATTCCAGCAACTCAGGAGACTGAGAATTGCAAGTTCCATGTCAGCTTTGGCAACCTAGCAAGACCCTGTCTGAAAATTTAAAAATAAAAAGGGCTGAGGATGTAGCTCAGTGGTAGAGTGTCCTGGGTTCAACCCCCAGTTTTAAAAAAAAAAAAAAAAGCATGACCATTGGTTGATCCTGAAGAGAATCCATCACAGAGAACATTATGAAAATAATTGAGGACAATGAGATATAGACTGTAAATTAGAAATCAGTAATGGTATTTTAAAGTTCTAAAAATTAATATGTCAAAATCTATAGTGTATACCACAGGTGATCATTGTGACCTCCTGATGCTCTGTCACCTGAACAATTTTATGGTCCACTGCCTTATTATTTGGTGTGATTGGGGGAAATCACCCTGATTGAAGTATGTAAAACTGTATACAAATGGACCCCAGTTTTAAAAAATCTGATACTAAAAAATATAGGTTTAGAGCTGGGGTTGTAGCTTAGTAGTGAGATGCTTGCCTTGTATGTGTGAAGCACTTGGTTCAATCCTCAGCACCACATAAAAATCAAATAAACAAAATAAAGGTATTGCATTCATCTACAACTAAAATATATATGTATATATATATATGTGTGTGTGTGTGTGTGTGTGTGTTTATAAAACTAAAAAAATAGAGGGTGACTTTACAAAAGACAATTTTTACAACAGTTTTAGTTTTACAGAAAATTTGAGGAAATAGTTTAGAATTCCCATATACCTCACACCAGTTTGCCCTGTTATTTTTTTTTTTAAAGAGAGAGAGAGAATTTAATATTTATTTTTTAGTTTTCGGCAGACACAACATCTTTGTTTGTATGTGGTGTTGAGGATCGAACCCGGGCCGCACACATGCCAGGCGAGCACGCTACTGCTTGAGCCACATCCCCAGCCCCAGTTTCCCCTGTTATTAACATTTTACATTAGTGTGATACATTTGTTACAATTAATGGCATTTTCTTTTTTTAGTATTGGGGATTGAACCCAGGAGCACTCAACCATGGAGCCACATCCCGGCCCTTTTTGTATTTTATTTGAGAGAGACTCTCACTAAGTTGGCTAGTGCCTCACTAAGTTGCTAAAGCTGGCTTTGAACTTGACGTCCTCCTGCCTCAGCCTCCTAAGCTGCTGATTAATGGCATTTTCATTATGGTTCATACTTCATCCAGATTTCCTCAGTTTTTATGTGATGTCTTTCTGTTCTAAGATCCCATCCAGGATAATATATTACGCTTAACTGTCATTGTCTCCTTAGGTCCCTCTTGGCTATAACAGCTTCTTAGATTTTTCTTGTTTTTTATGACCTTGAGATTTTGAAGCGTGCTGCTCAGTATTATGTAGAATGCCCCTTTATTGGACTTTGCCTGGTGTTTTTCTCATGGTTATACCAGGGTTATGGGTTTTGGAATGGAAGAACACAGAGGTAAAGTACTGTTTTCATCACATCATACCAATGATTTATCAACATCCTTATTGTTGATATTGACCTTGATCACTTTGCTGAGGTCATGTTTGCCAGGTTTCTGTATTGTATCTTTATTCTTTTTTCCCTACTGTGGTCTTTTGAAGAAAGTCACAATGTATAGTTCACACATAAGGAATAAGGAGTTGTGCTCCACTACCTTGAGGGTATTTATACAAATTATTTGGAATTATTCTGTGTGGGATATATGTTTTTTCTTTCCTATTTATCTAATTATTTATTTATTTAGTAAATCATTTATTTGTATCATCATGGACTCACAGATATCTATTTTATCCTATGCAGAGTAATTCAGTATGTCTTTTCTTGATGCTTGAATTGGCTATTGGGGGCTTTTGCGGTTTTCTCCTGTGTCCCTTTGGCATACCTACACTGATGTGGGAGTTTTGTTTTTATTTGTTTTTAAGCCCTTATTTACTTTCTGGCACAAGATGTTCCAGGCTCATCTTATATATTTCCTGTCCTAGTCCAAGAATCAGCCATTTCTCCAAGGAGTCCCCGCAATGGCTATTTTTATTACAAGGTGATTACTCACATAAGGATAAAGAAACTGATGCATGCAAACTATTTTATTTAATTTTATAGACAACTTTTCAGAAATATACCTTTTGCTAAAAGCTAGACTCAGCTATTTTGAAAATTGTGTCTAGCTTTTAAAAGTTTCCAGCTAGGCTTCATTCTGGCCTGCATGTGAAAAGCTGTCCTAAGAAAAGAAGTATCTTTATCTCCATCTCCCCATGAAAGGAGGTCATTGGAGATATTGTGGATATTATAAGGATTTTGTACCAAAACCAATACTGTGCAAAGATTACCAGAATGAGATGGGAAAATTGCATTTAGTTCAGATGTTGCCACTGCACCTATATGAACTTGGTCAAGAGTCCCTTCTGCTCTTTTGGCCTCATCTATATAAAGAGGTGACTGTCTGATCCCATTTCTAAAGTTCTATTCAGCTCTAAAATTAGATGCTATTAACAGTAGCAGCACTAACTTTGGAATGGCAGTAGCTTTGGGGAATCCAGGGTGGGAAATAAGGACAAGAATGGAAGTGTCAGGCTATGAAATGAAGAAGTTGAGAGCTCAGAGAGGCATCATTAATGATCATATTAAATATTAATAGTAATATTAAAGTCTTAATCTTGATTTTGATGTATCCACTCTTTCTGCCTTTGGTCCCTGGCTGATTATGTTTTAGGCTTATAGGATCTGAAACTTGGCTGCACCTTGGAATCACCCAGAATGCATTCAGAGCTACTGTTGCCTAAGTCCCAGTGCCAGAAATTATAAACTACTTGGTTTATGGTGCAACCCAGGCATTAAAAATTTCTCCCCCACCCCTAAATCTCCAGCTGATTCTAATGTCAGCCAAGGTTGAGAATATAATTGATCTTGGTTTCCCTGATATAGCATATAGATTATAGGTCCTCAGAATACCTCAAATATAGTAGCTGATGAATTGGATTTAGATGATGTATTAGTTTCTTGTTGCTGCTGTAACAAATTACCCAAATGTAATGCCTTAAAACAACACAAATGTCTAAAACAGGTCTTGCTGAAGTCCAATACAGTACTCCTTCTAGTTTACTCTAATGGAGAATCATGTACTTGCCTACTCTAGCTTTTAAGGCTGCCCATATTCCTGATCACATCACTCCAGTGTTGTTTCTGTTGTTGTACCTCCTTCTCTGACTCTAAACCTCTTGCATCCCTCTTATAAAGTCTGCTTTGACTATACTGGGCCCTCAGGGATAAACCTTCCCATCTCTAAATTCTTTATTTTTTATTTTTTTTTTTGAGAGAGAGAGAATGAATTTTAATATTTATTTTTTTAGTTATCGGCAGACACAACATCTTTGTTGTATGTGATGCTGAGGATCGAACCCAGGCCGCACGCATGCCAGGCAAGCGCGCTACTGCTTGAGCCACATCCCCAGCCCCCATCTCTAAATTCTTAATCACATTTGTAAAGTCACTTTGGTTTTGTAAGGTAATATATTCACAGATTCCAGGAATTAGGACCTGGAATATCTTGGGGCGGGGGCGGGGGTATTATTTCATCTACCACCAATAGAGACAAAGCAACTACTGTAATTACAGCCCCATAAATAGAATTAAGTTGTACTGTGATATATGATTTCCCTTAACTGTGTATTTCTTGTTTTTAGCTGTGTTATGATTCAATCAGAGACCATCTCTGTGGAAAGTTATTTACCCTAGTTAAAAAAAAATAGAGTGGGGGGCATTGGGGATTGAAAACAGGGGCACTCTGAGCTATATCCCTAGTCCTTCATATTTTTTATTTTGAAGGGTTTTGCCAAATTGCTGAGGCTGGGCCTGAAACTTGTGATCCTCCTTTCTCAGCTTCCTGAGCCTGGGATTGCAGGTGTGTGGCACCATACCCAGTTACCCTAGTAAAAATTTAACAAGTGAAAAAGCAGTAAGAAGCAGATAGATACAAATTTTTAAGTGATTCAGTAAAATGACATTCAGAATTGTAGTTGGATATGGTGAGTTTTAATGGGCAGGCAGAGATGCTTGCTCACTCTGGCCTTCAGACCTGGGGCTGGCTGGGATCTCTGTCCTGGGGTTTGCCTGCCTCCCTCATTCTCCCCAAGTCTGGTGGTGCTGTAGGACAAAAAGCCAGCTGGCACTTCCAGTCCCACATGCAGCTCTGTATGCTGCTCCTGGACAGAGTGTGAGGGCTGGCTAATAATACATGGGCCCAAAGGCAGAACCAAAGCCAGATGATGGAGGCAAGGAGAGAAGGCAGTGGATACAGAGAGAAGGATCCTGAAAGACATGGTTTTATATAAGAGATTTGCCATTTACTCTGAGTGCACCAGCCCTCCCTTGCCAGATGGCAGAGGACCTTCATAAACAACTCCCATAAGGAAAAACATCTTTCTCCCAGCAAACTTATTACCTTATGACCTTATTACCTGTTCTAGGGGCCCAACTCTCCTCCCACAAAAGTCCACAGGGTGGCTCTTTCCAGCTGGTTTCTGTCTTGGAGGACAGTGGATCTAGCCAGCCATCTCCTTCCCTACTGAGTTGGTCAAGTCCCTGCTGCTGAGAACTCTCCCCTGCCAGAGCTTGGCTTCATCTATTGCCATGGTGATAGTCAGCTGCTGCTTAGCACCAGCCTGGAGACTGGGAGCAAAGAAAGGAAGGGTAGCCGAGCGGGGTACACACTGGGGTTTCTCAGCACTCCTGGAGGCCTGAGGGGCTGAGAAGGCCCCTCTGGGGACTCCCAGTAGTCTCTGATGGGTTTCTTCTCTCAGGGAGGAGCCATGAAATTCCCCCACAATGGAATCAAAATTTATAAAGGCAGTTCTGGTACTTACACACGCATATTCATGCACAGACTTTCACATTGGAGTACATTTTCTTTCTTTCTTTTTTTTTTTTTTTTTTTAACCAGACACTTTTTTGACCTCTAGTAGGGTCAGAGAGCTGGGAGTATGCATCCATCTGAGCCTGCTTTAGCTGTAAGACCTGCTCCTTAATGTAGATGGATCAGAATTCAAAACTTCACAATTCCTATGTGAATTTGGGCAAGAAAACTATGTTTTCCATGCATTATTTTACTTAATTCTTTTAGTAATCTCATTCAATGTAGTTGTTCTCAATTCACATCTGCAGATACAGAAATTGAGTCTCAGAAGTTTGTCTCATATGGGGTCAAATCTGCCTCACTCCAGAGTCAGAGTGTGTGTATGCGTGTGTGTTTACTTTTTTCTGTTGTGTTCTGTTTTGATGGGGTATTTTAGGTGCTGAAGATTTAACTCAGGGCCTCCTGCATGCTAAGCATATGCTTTACAATTTAGCTATATACACCCTCAGGCCCCTGGGAAAGCCCATGTTTTTAATCACTGTTCTGTATTAAACTTGAATTGCCTTAATTTCCTCATCTGTAAAATGAGGATACTATCTGCCTCACAAGATAATTGTGCTATGAGGATTGAATGAGATAATGTTGGGGATAGTATCTCATGGCAGATACTATCAGCAGTATCATTGGGGGAGAAATATACTCACCCCTTGGGTCCTGGAAAATTTGACCCTCTGCTGTCCCAGGAGGATACTCACACAGAGTTCAGGGTTCTTTGGTTTCCAAAAATCTCAGGGTCTGGTTCTTTCCCTGTCTCCACAGGTGATTTCCATGGTGATGGTAGGTGTGGGTGTCTATGCCAGGCTGATGAAACACGCAGGTGAGCTACAGGTCTCCCTTCACTTCCCCAGGGCTCTTGCTATGTCTCTTTCCCCTCTGCCCCCTTCAGCCCCATAGCTCCTGCAGGAAGGTGCAGGGACAGGACTGAAGGAGGCAGCAGTGAGATCTGGGTGGTCTACTCCAAAATGCCAGCACATCTGTGCCAATTCACCTGGCTTTTCCTGAGTGTCCCAAGGTATGCCTACATTTGAAGTTTAGGAGTTGTCTAGGAGAGAATCCAGCCATCTGGTAACAGAACAGTCTAGTTAATTCAAAATGGATCAAGGAGCTTTACCCGCCCTGGGCTTGTCCTGGAGTAACTCAACCTCCATTCCTCTTTCTCTGTACAAAGTCTCCAGGAAACAGAATCTGATAGCTGGCAAGCCTAAAGCAATTCTAATTCTTTTCTGGAGCGAAAGTGGCTGCTCCTCTCTTAAGCCCAGTAATAAGGCTCTTACTTCCTTACTTCCTCAAATGAAATGCCATAGCCCTGCTTGGGCCTCTTAGTCCTCCCCATAGCAAGGAGGCATTTCCTCCTCATAACCTTCACCCAGCCACACTGGAGATTGCCTCACCAGAGGAAGGACCACAGTTCGGGAGTCCTTTCAGTGGGCATCAGCCTCAGACTGAGGGTAGGCCTCTCTCCCAGAAGCAGCCTTGGCTTACCTGGAGGTAGACCCTGCCATCCTGCTGATTGTGGTGGGTGTCCTCATGTTCCTGCTCACCTTCTGTGGCTGTATTGGATCCCTCCGTGAAAATATCTGCCTCCTGCAGACGGTGAGTGGTCAAGGGCCCCATGGAGAGACAATGGCTCCCTCCTCCTTGTTTCTCCGAGCCTCCTGATACTATTCCTATAGCCTTTCTGTTTCTGGCTCCTCTGTCCCACCCTAAGGCCTATGCTGTCCACTTCTCACTAGTGCTCAGCTCCAGGTGACCCAGAATAGGGTGGTCATCCCCAGGACAGTGTCCAGAGGCAGGAGCCTTTCCCATGTTAGTGAAATGTGGGGAAAATGCCTGGTGGCCCCCCAACACTCCCCACAGCCCCAGAATGGGCTGCTGCCCAGGATGATAACAGATGGTCTCCTTTTCCTGCCTTCTCCCTACAGTTCTCCTTCTGCCTCACCATTGTGTTCCTGCTACAGCTGGCTGCTGGGGTGCTGGGCTTCGTCTTCTCAGACAAGGTAAGGTTGGGAGCCTAGGGGCCTCTTCAGATGTGACCCAGAGGGAGGAAGGAAAGGTTTCTGCTTGTGTTTAGCCCAATTAATTAACCACAGTGTTCCTTTCCCAGAGAAACATCAGCCTTTGAAAGGTTCTCCTTGGGGATGAATAAATGGCCTTTAAAGTCACCATATTTAAAGAGAATTTTGCAATTGTAGAATGTTTTCCTTAGAAAGCCTGAGAGGCCAACAGGGAAGAAAATTCTATAAACATGAAGTTAAAATGACCTGTAAACTTTAATGGAAAATGACAAAGTAAAAGTCAATGATCAAGTGGACCACAGACAACATTTCCTTAAAAAAAATATTTCCTTAAAAATAAATTTTTGAGAAGACAGAGGGAAGATAAGGGGAAAGAACACACAATTTTAAACAGTGCTTACCATATCTCGAGGTGGTGTGCCATGCAGTGACAGTCCTTTTTATTAAGAACCAGAATTCCAGGCTTGGTATGAAGCACAGTGGTAGAGGGCTTGCTTAGAAAGCACTAGAATTCATGAGGCTCTGGATGCAATCCCCAGTACCACACACAAAACAAACAAACAAAAACAGAATTCCTTTCTCAAAAGGCAAATGATTACCAGGGACAAAGTATAGGACTGTGGACGGAAATTTTTTTAAGGGAATATCATGCTCCAAACATTTCTTTATTTTATTTATTTGTTTTTATGTGGTGATGTGGATCGAACCCAGTGTTTCACACATGCTAGGCAAGCACTCTACCACTGAGCTACAACCTCAGCCCTGTAGAAGAAAATTATGAGAAAATATATTAGAGCAGAAAAAGAGCAAGGTAGACAATTATGAAACTGAGAGCCGCTAAGTTAGTTCATAGTTTTCTAGTCCTTTTGGCTTAGTAAAAATCCTAAAATGATAAACAGATCTGCTGAGTCTAAAAAGATGCAATCCTCTTATGTCCACTAGAGGTCAGTGCCTCTTCTCAGTAATCATCTTTGGGAGGGGGGGCGAGGAGAAGGAAAAAAAGCAATTAGTTTCTCTACTTTGAATCAGTCGATAAATGTTTTGAGGTATACTGGGTTATTTTGACATTGTAACTCTGAGAAATGGTGACAGCAGTCCAGCATTTCTCTTGCCCACTGGCACCTGAGGACCTTGATGAAGGCTCCTGGGAACTGGCCATCTCCCCTATTAGGACTTGGTTTTGATTTCAAGACTGACTCAAAGAAGGATGATCTGAGGAGGGAATACCTTTGATCTTTGATTGCTGCCCTAAACTTTGACCTAAATTTAATGTGTGATTCTTCCCCACTCCTGAGAGATGTCCCAGTATCTCTTTGGAACCCAGGCCCATAAATATATCCACCTCTTCCATTTTGGCATTAAAGAGGAGAGGACATGCTTCTTTTCTCTCCTATCTGGGTGTCCACAAATGAAGGACAAGAGGTCATTGCTGTTGTCATGATACCTCCTTTAGACTCTCCCTGCTTATCCCATATTTGCAAGGACAGGTGGTTTGAAGCCTGGCTTCCATCCAGCAAAGCTGATAGGGCTTCTCATTAACCCTTTGGGCCTCTGAAGGACATAGGCCTCCTGAATGTGTTTCAGGAGGAAGCTTTCTGGTAAGTTATTGATCTTCATAATTTGAGAGAAATATCCAGTGTCTAAAAAGAAAATTGGAATGGGAGGTGGTGGGAAGTGAATCATGGCAGAAGGATTAGAGCTGGGGCAATAGAAAGGGGCCTGGGGCCATTTGGCTGCACTAACTTTAGTAGCCATCATATACACCTGGATGGGATGGGAAAGGGAGCCAAGCTGTGCCTGGCTGCTTAGAGCTTGGCATAAGCATGGGAAAGGCTACCCTGGGGCTCTGACCATGCTATATTCTATGTGGATGGTCCCCCCTCTGCCATCCCACAACTTCTATGACAATAAACTATAGAGAAATCACGGGGTGGGGGAGGGCAGTGATCCTTGTCTACTGTTATTTCTATAAGAAGGAATAAATTAGGGATTAGTTCTATGTCCTAATTCTATCCATGTCTCTTGTAGGCTCGGGGGAAAGTGAATGAGATCATCAACAATGCCATTGTGCACTACCGAGATGACTTGGATCTGCAGAACCTCATTGATTTTGGCCAGAAGAAGGTATGGGCTAAGCTTGGTGGGGTCAGCTAGTGACCTTGAGGCTTCAAGTAAAAGTTAGCATTATACCAGGAGATACCTCAACCTTCAGGTTGGTAGGCCTCTTTGTTACCTGCTATGTAATGGATTCTGGAAAGGATGTTGGCATACACATACACACACACACACACACACACACACAGTGCCTTAAAAGTATTTTTAAGGACACAGAATGGTATATATAGTAATCTACCATTTGTGTAAAAAAAAGTCGGGGGAGGAGAGAATATATATTCGTATTTGCAAAAGCATTCTGGAAGGATTTGTAAGAAACTATTATAAATAGTTCCTATGAGGAATTGGGCAGATTTTTTGATTACTTATTCGAAAGTTCATTTTTAAAAATTGTGGTAAAGTATTTCTGGCTTAAAATTTACTGTTTTGTTATGTTTTGTATTTGTGATGCTGGGGTTGAATCTGGGTCCTTGCATGTCATAGACAAGCACTGTACCACTGAGCTACATCTCTAGCCCTAGAGATGTATGTGCCACTGGCTGTGAATGTTCTGTAGTATTAAGAACATTCACAGCCAGTGGCACATTCTTGTCATCCCACCTACTTGAGAGGCTGAGGCAAGAGGATACCAAGTTTAAGGACAACTCTGGCAACTTAGTGAGGACCTGTCTGAAAATAAAATTAGGGGGAAAAATAGTGGTTGAGTGTGTAGCTCAGTGGTAGAGTGCCCCTGGGTTCAATTGCCAACACCACCAAACAAATAAAAAAGAAAATTGCTTTGTAACCATTACCACCATTCATCTCCAGGACTTTTTCATCTTCCCTTGCTTAAATTCTGTACCCATTAATTACTTATTCTACATTCTCACCCTGGTAACCACCATTCTACTTTATTTCTCTATAAATTTGACTACTCTAGGTACCTCATGTGGACAAAACCATACAATAGTTTCCTTTTAGTGACAGATGTATTTCACTTGGCATGTCTTCAGGTTTCATCCACATTGTAGCATGTGTCAGAATTTCCTTCCTGAAATATATATATATATATATATATATAT
>NW_026000164.1:20818697-20819263 GCF_001458135.2 Marmota marmota marmota | reverse complement strand
ATATATATATATATAAATATATATATATAAAATAATTGAAATATATAAAATAATTATCATATATAATTATATTATATATTATATATACATTATATATATTTTTTTAGTTGTAGTTGGACACAATACCTTTATTTTATTTATTTATTTTTATGTGGTGCTGAGGATCAAACCCAGCACCTTGCACATGCTAGGCAAGTGCTCTACCACTGAGCCACAACTCCAGCCCCAAGGCTGAATAATTTTGGAGTGTAAAAATTACATATGATTTAGCCAGTAATCAATTGATGAACACTTGGGTTGCTTCCACCTTTTAGCTATTGTGACTGATGCTGCAAAGAATCAAAAGTTAAAATTTGAATAACAGTACTTTTAAGACCAGTGCCCCAGTTCTATGGTGCAACAGACACTTGACTCTGGGATTCAATTTGCTTTCACAAAGTAATTATGGACTCACAATATTAAAGATTCCCCTCTTGTGTTTTCTGTATCTTAAGGTAAATTTTTAAGCACTGATTCTTTAATTATTTTAGCCAGTAGTTTTGGGTAGTTTTTTTTTTTTTTTTTTT